>NC_136730.1:6092068-6182068 GCF_936440315.1 Barbus barbus
CTGCCAAAAATGAACAAAACAATGTCTAAACATTTTAGATTTCTTGATACATTCTTGTACAGTGTATTTCTGTCAAAATATTGGCTTGGACTTCGGTACTTCAGGGCTCCTTCTACTTCAGCACGCTGTGAATTGAATAAACGCCGATCTTCTTTCTCGTTCCCTCAGGAGCGCTAGCCGGAGTGATCGACATCGCGGCCGACTGGTTGAACGATCTGAAGGAGGGCGTGTGTCTCAGTGCCATGTGGTTCAATCATGAGCAGTGCTGCTGGGACTCCAACGAGACCACCTTCGCCGAGAGAGACAAGTGTCCTCAGTGGAAGACATGGGCCGAACTCATTCTGGGTCAGGCCGAGGTCAGTGACAAACTCTGTATACACTACTGTTCTTCTGTTAGGAATTAATACTTTTATCCATCAAGAATTCATTCAATTGAACAGGAGTGACAGTAACACTTTTATAATGTTACGAAACATTTCTGTTTCAAATGAATACTGTTCTTTGAACTTTTTTTTAACATTGATAAGATAATCATAAATGTTTCGTGAGCTGCAGCAAATCAGCATATTATAATGATTTCTGAAGGATCATGTGACACTGAATTTTCAGCAGCATTACTCCAGTCTTCAGCTTTGTATCACAGAAATAAATTACATTTTACAGTATATTCAAATAGAAAACCTATTTTAAATTGTAGTAATATTTCACTATTTCAGATTTTAACTGTAGTAGTTTTAACACTACGGTACAAAGCACATAATATTACAATAATCACGGCTTCCATTCTTGCTGGTCTGCAATGATGTATCACGATTTAGATGATTTAATTTTATTTATTTATTTTTATAATTTATTTATCTCTCCCCTTTTTTATGTACTTGGTGTATTTGTGTGTTAAGTGTTGTATATGTGAAGCACTACGAAAGTCTGAATTAATTGCCCCAAGGGGATTAATAAAGCTCTAAACTATACAGGTAGGACAGCATATCGTAGCCCTGGGACAGAGATATATGTGTGGACATGTTTTTGAACCAAATCTCTGCCTTTAAAACAGGTTTCACCTCATTTTTTTTCATTTGGTGTCCATTTTTTCTAGTAAAACCTAGGCTAACATTTTTATATTATTATAAAACAAACTTACTATAACAGCTTGACAAATCCTGAATTAAATAGTTTCTTTTAAATTGTCTTTCAGTTCATTAAAAAGTTACTGAAGACTGGAGTAATGATGTCAGCATTTCATCACAGCAATAAATGACATTTTACAGTATATTCACATAGAAAACATGTAATAATATTTCACAATATTACTGAATTTACTGTATTTTTAATTAAATAAATGCCCCTTGGTGAGCAGAAGAGACTTGATTCAAAAACATGACAAAATCGTACTGACCCCACACTTTTAGTTTTAGTTTACACGGAAGAATTAAATTGTGATGTTTGGCTCTTTGATGTTTTGTAGGGTCCGGGCTCCTATATAATGAACTACTTCATGTTCACGTTCTGGGCGCTGTCCTTCGCCTTCCTGGCCGTGTCTCTGGTGAAGGTGTTTGCACCGTACGCCTGTGGCTCTGGAATACCTGAGGTATCCTCAACATCACCTATACAGATCAGACATCGCCTACAAACTGGCTTTACCTCATATTTCACCATCAATGGGCAACCAGTTTTGCTAGTTGGTCATTATTGACGCATTGATCATTTTTATATTATTATAAAAAAAACTTACCATAAAAGGTTGCCAAATGCTACATTAAATGAATAGCTGTTTAAATATTCTTTGAATATTAAAATGGACCAATACATGATTATCCTTTATTTGCGCTTTATGCATAATTTGATGTCGTCGTAATTATTTGGTGAGTGTTTGTTATGCAGCATGTTCTTAAGAGCTCAGGTGACCCATGAGAATGAGCTCTAGCTCTGATTTTCTCACTGTGTCTATGGTTACCAAAAGTGTTATGTAAGTTTTACATGAGCTCAGTTTAGTCCTGAGCGCTTTTGTTCTGTCAAACTAAGAGAAGCCAGTGTCCATGTATAGTGTACGAAGCTCATGAAAGGAGGTGTGTAACCTTCAGAAAATGTTACTTGTCCACATCAGGAGCTTGCTTTTTTATATTTAGTCAATGATTTCAAACCATAAAAAAAAATATATTTTTTATTTATATTTATAATATAACTATATGCATCAGGGTGTCAGGGGTTCATAATTGATGACATTTTTATTTTTTATTTTTTAAAAACACTGCAGCAAAGTGGGAAATTTAGCCTAAATTAAGCTCAATCAAAGTGTTGATTTAATGATAAACGTGTATTCCCTGTGAATTAAAGAGAAATATTTGTATGATCATTTTTCTTAATTTCAGGAAAGGTTCAACTTGACAGAGGTAGTCAACACAATATTTGTAAATAAAATTTTTTGGGGAAATTATTAGGGTTATTAGCTAAGGCTAAAACCATCATGAAAAAAGAAAGAAACGAAAAAGAAACTTGAAATAAAATAAACTGAATTTTTTTTTAAAGAAAAAAAAAAAAAAGAGTATATATATATATATATATATATATATATATATATATATATATATATATATATATATATATATATATATATATATATATATATATATATATATATATATAAAAAATAATAAAATGACAAAATAAAATACAATTTAAATGAAAACAGAAAAAAAAAATATTTTATTTATATATATATATATATATATATATATATATATATATATATATATATATATATATATATATATATATATATATATATATCTACAATAGTAACTCAATACAAAAATAACACTGGTTTGTTCCTCATTTATACTGTAGAAAGCGTCAATGCTATTTCTTGGATCCCAATTTTGTGTGCATTTGTGGAAATTCATGCAGAATTTTAATTGTTGAAAATATACCTCTAAACACTTTATTAAGTTCTTTTGCATTAGTCAATCTAGCATATTTAACAGTTATCACAACAGCAGCAACAAAAGCATTATATTTGTGCCTCTAATGCAGTAAAAATCATGGGGCACCAGCATTTTAAGTGGAAAGTGCCAGATGATATTTTATGTTAATTCAGTGTGATATTCGCTAATGTGCATCGTGTTTTTTTTTTTTTTTTTTTTTTAAATCATACCTGACGTCTTCATCTCTCTCCCGTCCTGCAGATCAAAACCATCCTGAGTGGTTTTATTATCCGTGGGTATCTGGGCAAATGGACGCTGATGATAAAGACCATCACTCTGGTTCTGGCCGTGGCGTCGGGTCTCAGTCTGGGGAAGGAAGGTCCGCTGGTCCATGTGGCCTGTTGCTGTGGCAACATCTTTTCCTACCTCTTCCCCAAATACAGCAAAAACGAGGCCAAGAAACGAGAGGTTAGACACCGTTAGTGAAGTAGGGCTGTCAAAAAAAAATTAGAATTTTGAATATTCGTCGACTTTAAAATAAAAATCCAGATTCGATTGCAAAACGTTGCATTTGATTTTTAGTTGTGCGTGAGGCAGCCTTATCAGTGGCGCATGAGATGCGATGATGATGTTGGTAGGTGTCATTGCATTTTAATGCGTTTTTTGGAGATCATGTTGTTTACGTCAAAACTGAAACAAAGCCGTTCACACAAAGCATATTTTGCGCATTTTTTAGAGGGACATCTATCACCGTTGCACTCGCATCGCGCAAAAGAGAGTTGGATATTTAGAAAGCCATTTAAAATGACTAAGTTCAACTTTGTAAAAAACATGCCTCAAATGTATGGAGGGACGGATCTTTGCCCATTCTTCCCCATTTTTGGCGCGTTGCATTCTTTGTGCATATCGCCACCTATCTTTGCTGTTATGCAGTCATGATTTATTTATAATCAGTTTGTCCTTGTTTTTGCTCTTGACTCTTTCTCGCATATTCATCCATATATTTATATATAATTATTTGATGCTCCTCCTAAAGTGTCTTTCCCCATTCCACTGCATCTCATGTTTTTAAATGAAAAAAGGGACGTTACTCTTTGTTTTCCATGCTTTGTTTTAAACTGTGTATACATGATGCTGTTTTGTTTCTAATTGTTTAAGCAGCTTGATTGATTATATATGGCTAAACATTATTCGAAACATTATGCACTTTTTTCAAAGATAGTCGTGTTATTTTATTGCTTTGAAGAACCGTGGATTAGTAATATTTTTGCTCAATGTGACCTCAGGAGAGAATCCAAAAGCTTCTTTTAAATTCGAATATAATTTATAATATTAAAGTAATTAATAATATTTAAATTAATATTGAAGTACAAAATTAGAATTGAGTTTTTCAGCCATTTTGACAGCCCTAGTGGACACAGCTTCATTCTCTTAAACAGAAATCTTCTAGAGTTTCAAGGTTTCCGCCTGCGTTTCTTCCGTCTGTGACTCTGTTCGTCTCTTTGCTCGCAGGTTTTGTCGGCGGCGTCGGCTGCTGGAGTGTCTGTGGCTTTCGGGGCTCCTATAGGAGGAGTTCTGTTCAGTCTGGAGGAGGTCAGTCTGCATTCATCTGCTTAAAAATACAGTAAAATTGTGAAATATTATTAGAATTTAAAATGGGTGTTTTCTATGTGAATATATGTTAAAATATAATTTAATCCTGTGATCAAAGCTGTATTTTCAGCATCATTACTCCAGTCTTCAGTGTCACATCATCCTTCAGAAATCAGTATAATATGGTTGATTTCCTGCTCAAGAAACATTTATTAATAATGTTAAAAAAAGTTGTGCTGCTTCATATTTTTGTGGAAACCATAAATTTTTTCCCAGTATTCAAAGCTCAAAGAACTGCATTTATTTGAAGCAGAATCATCTTTTGTAACATTGTAAATGTCTTTTGTCAGTTTTGATCAATATAATTATTCCTTGCTGAAGAAAAGTGCTTATTTTCTTTCAAAAAATACACTGGAATGAAATTGTCTGGCATATCAGCCGTAATAGACTTTCAATACCATAAAATGTAAATATAATTGCCGTAAATTTATTTTAAATTGTTTTTTATCAGAATATAGATTTATTTAAATTTTGTAGCTATTAAAAATCTTTAATTGTAGTCTTTTAATTATTACCTTTATCTTAACTTTTTACCCTTAGTTGTATGCCTGTATAAAATCATACTGAATCCAAACAGAGCTGATCGTGTGTGATTATTGTTCACCATATCAGCCATAATAGACATAATTTATAGTAGACCAGTATTGATAAGCAACAGTCCTCATGACCGTTTTCTTAATAGTACTAGACCTAGTATTAGACCTACTAGACTAGATCACATTGAGTGTTTTTATTTAAACCGTTGTGAGCATCGCATGATGAAAGAGCTTCACAAATGAATAAATATAAAAATCTTCTGTTCGTCATTGTTTTTCCTGCTAATTCCAGAGGTGTATTTCTGGTGTGGTTGATGTATTTAATACTGATGTGTTTGTCTCTCAGGTGAGCTATTATTTCCCTCTGAAGACTCTGTGGCGCTCGTTCTTCGCAGCTCTGGTGGCGGCGTTCGTGCTGCGCTCCATCAACCCGTTCGGGAACAGTCGTCTGGTGCTGTTTTATGTGGAGTACCACACACCCTGGTACCTGTTCGAGCTCTTCCCCTTCATCCTGCTGGGGGTGTTCGGAGGCCTGTGGGGGGCCTTCTTCATCCGGGCCAACATCGCCTGGTGCCGCTGCCGCAAGTCCACGCGCTTCGGTACGCACATGATGTGTGCATTAGTGACAGTGTTTTAGTTACATTCATACACTTAGACTAAGCCAGGATTAGGCCATAGTTCAGTTAGGACATTTAAATAATTTTTTTATAAATGTGCCTTAGAAAAACATTACTGGTAGGGATGCACCAAATGTTCGGCAACTGAAATTGTTCAGCCGAAAATAGTAAAAAAACCTCTTTCGTAATGAGAATCATTTAAATATCTGCATGCTGTTGGCAACACAAAGAAGCACTGAGATCTTCCTGCAGGTTTCTGCCAAAATAAAAGCTCCATCAACATTCATAAATGTTAGAATCATAATTTTACTGTTCTGTAAAATAAAATAAGACCATAATAATGATTCTACAACAGCTGTATTAATGCATTTATTATAACATTCACACAGTGTTCAAATTGGGATCTGTAATATATTCTAATGTTTTAAAAGAAGTCCCTTCTCAGCAAGGCTGCATTTATTTGTACAGTAAAAAATACATGCCTGATACAAGGGGGTCTCAAAAATGGCCAAAAAATATTATTTTACTAACTTATTAATTTTAAGTTAAATTGTGTGTTGTTAGTATGATGTCTGATAGAATGTTTAAAAACGTTCAGTGTTAAGTAAATAAATTGTTTTGTAATTTATTTATTTTTTTTGAAACGGACAAAACAGTAAAAAGCATATTTTGGCTATTTAATTTATGCAATGGTGAAAAAATGGGGGGGTGTTTATGAATCCGCTCAAATGTTAGCGGGAAATGGATGTTTTTAAAATTGCAGAACCGACTGGTACCAAAGTCTGAATTTTTGACAACACTAGATACACTATTATGGGTTTTATTAAGATTTAGTGGGCAGTTTATTTAAATTTTATAACCCCAAAAAAAAAGTGTTAAAAGCACAAATACAAGGTCTTTTTTATTTAATGGCCATAAAATGTAAATAAAATCTGTTATCTGTAGTCTCTCTATTTTGTTTATATACAGATTTATGCATTTTATTTATTTCTATTTAATGGCCAAACAATTTTTTAAGTGTAACTTTTATACATTTACATTTATGCATTTAGCAGAAGCTTTTATCCAAAGCGATTTACATTGCATTCAAGTTACAGTTTCTACATTTTATCAGCTCTTGCTTTCCCTGGGAATCGAACCCATGACCTTGGCGTTGCTAGCGCCATGCTCTGCTATTTTTTAACACATTTTGATTTATGTTTTTAACAGATTACAGATTTAATCTAATTTAACAGTTTTTGTTAATATCTTGAATTAAATAAAATTTTTGTATTTTGTTTTCAAGTAAATCTTAGATAAAGTTTTAGTAATTTTGTTGTGTGTTGTCATTTTTATTCGTTTTTGTTTTTCAAAATATGTATTTTTTTTAAGTTTTTATTTTTAGTTTATTCATTTTTATTTATTTTAGTTTATACTTGGACTTTTTGACAAAAATTTTAAATGTTCTCTTGGTAACTAGCTTTCTTCTTTTTCCAATTCAAGTTTATTTTATTTAAAGTTATGCATTTTTTATATGTTTTTGGTTTTAGTTAATCATAACCTTGATTAGTTTTTCTATCTTTTATTGTGCATTTATTTATTTATTCTTATCAAGCTTTAGCTTTAATTTTGAACTACGAAAATTAAAATAAAATGAATTTCAAGATTATTTAATATATATTTTATTTAGTTAATGTTTTATTTTAAGTAATGTTTTACATGACCGTGTTTTTTAGGTAAGTACCCGGTGTTGGAGGTGATCACAGTCGCCGCCATCACGGCCATCGTGGCGTTCCCGAACCCGTACACGCGGCAGAACACCAGCGAGCTGATCAAAGAGCTGTTCACGGACTGCGGGCCGCTGGAGTCGTCTCAGCTCTGCCAGTACCGCAGCCAGATGAATGGCAGTAAGGCGTATCCCGAGGGATCGGATGCCGCCGCCACCCCGGGCGTCTACTCGGCCATGTGGCAGCTCAGTCTGGCGCTTGTCTTCAAAATCATCATGACCATCTTCACCTTCGGGCTCAAGGTCAGAAAACCGTGCTTGCGTTTGCTCTGTGATATCACTATTTTTCCAAATAGTGCCAGTGAAATTTTTAAAGGTGCCATAGAATGGAAAACTGTATTGACCTTGGCATAGTTGAATAATAACAGTCCTGTACATGGAAATGACATACCATGAGCCTCAAACCACCATTGTTACCTCCACCTTATGTAAATCTTGTGAATGCTTTATATATAGTATTGATTTACTTTATTTTGAATTATGGCCATACAATGAAGAAAGTATCACTCTTTTTGTGTGTTTAACAGAGTTGAACGATTAATTGCATTTGCGATAATATCGCGATATGAAAAAAACCTGATTTTTGCATCACCTAATTTCATCATAACACAGGCTTGGCCTACAGAAAAGAACATGTATGTTTAATCTAATATTGTGTTGGTCATACTATGATTTATTGCTCGTCTTTGTTGAATAATACAGAATATAAAGAGCTTTAAAAAATAATTGCATATTAAATCGCATTCGCAATACTGGTAAAAAAATTATATATATTGCAAATCGATTATTTTCCAAAATCGTTCAGCCCTAGTTTAACACATTACAGATTTATTTTTGCTTTAATTTTATAGCTGTAACTTTTGAAGTCTCTTATTTAATTTAATTGATAAATTACTGATTTATTTTACGTGTTTTATGGTCATAAAATTTAAAAACAAAAGTTTTATATTATTTTTTTTAACAGATTACAGATTTATATTATTTGTTTTATTTTAAATTATGGCTATAAAATATTTATTGCATATTTATTGCATGTATTTTGTTTATATTTTTTACAGATTTATATATGGCCATAAAATTTTAATTGTTTTTTTTTTTTAAACTGATTTCAAATGTATTTATTTGAATTGTATGTTCATAATGAATGGTCACAAAAATTCCACTTTATATTATGAAAAATTACTTTATTATGTGTTTTTATCAGATTATGGATTTCTTTTGTTTAAATTTTACTGCCATAATTTGTTTTAAGTTTCTTTTTAAAAGTGTCAATTTATTTTATTTGTGGTTTTAACAAATATTATCAAAGTCGCACCAATTATAGTTGAACATTGTGTGAAAAATAACAACCTTACAAAAAAAACAAAAGAATAAAATCAAATCTCAGAAGGCTTTTTGCCCAGTTTGTCCTAAATTTGCAAACCTATTTTAAGTGGTTGTTACTAGTCCTACCCAAACAAAGTAGCAGTGTTATTTTTCCAGTGATGTGTTGTGTATTTGCTGTGGTCAGGTGCCGTCGGGTCTGTTCATCCCCAGTATGGCCATCGGGGCGATCGCGGGGCGTATCGTGGGCATCGCTGTGGAGCAGCTGGCGTATTATCATCATGACTGGTTTCTGTTCAGAGAGTGGTGTGAGGTTGGCGCCGACTGCATCACGCCGGGACTCTACGCCATGGTGGGCGCCGCGGCCTGTCTGGGTGTGTATGCATGCTTTCAGCTTTCTCTGCGACCTTTTCGCTTCTGCAGACTAGTGATGGGCGATATGGGCTTAAAAGCATATCACGATAATTTCTGATATTTGTTGCAAGAACGATATCAATGATAATAATTCAGGGAATCTTATGCATCCACTAAGAGACAATAAAAAATCCTGTTTCTTTAGAGAAAAGTATTATCTTTTCTATGTTTACCCTGTTGTTGTGAGCATTACAGAGTACACATGTAATGTAATGACTGTTTAATTCATACTGGAAGCCGGAGGGCTCCACCATAATGCATTGCAGAAGTAATTGCACTGATGATACTCCAGGAAATCCCTAATATGGACAAAGTATCCAGTTATGGCTGTGTTAGCTGAATAAAACGGATCTATTTTTCCACTTAGAAGCTTATTTTATGCACCGAATTTTTTGATAAAATTAATGTTTAAAAAATGCACTTTAGAATCAATATTTTTATGTCAGGATTGATCCTTTCGATACAGCATCAGTATCGATACTTAAGGATCGATCCGCCCATCCCTAGTTATGGCTGTGTTAGCTGAATAAAACGGTGTTCTTCAAGCAATCTTGGGTATTTTTATAAGGATAAAGTATATTTATTATGCAAAGCTAATCGACATAGCCTTTATCACTGTATATAATACTATAAAATAGTATGATTTCTGTCTCGTTCTGTGATATGAATTCACGTCTGATCACAAAGTTATTTCAAACACTTAACTGATGTTATGAACTTAATTTGGCGTATCAATCAATAAATGATATTTTTGTTGGACAACAGGTTTGTAAAAACTCATACACATGCAAACCTGTGCTGCTGTAGTACATTTATTACAGAAATATGTGACCCTGGAGCCCAAAGCCAGTCATAAGTATCACAGGTATATTTGTAGCAATAGCCAATAATACATTGTATGGGTCAAAATTATCAAATTTTCTTTTATGCCAAAAATCATTAGGATATTAAGTAAAGATTAGTAATATGCATTGCTAAGAACTTTAAAGGCGATTTTCTTTTTTTAAATAGTTGTATCTCAGCCAAATATTGTCCGATCCTAACAAACCATACATCCATGGAAAGCTTATTTATTCAGCTTTCAGATGATAGTTTCAGAAAAATTGACCCTTATGACTGGTTTTGTGGTCCAGGGTCACGTATGTCAACAACTAGGCTTTATCGTTATTATCACGGGAAGACTTAACTCATCGTGGGGAGAATTTTTTTACCGGTATATCGCAAATGATAAGATATATCGCTCATTCCTACTGCAGGCTCTCTAATAATGTGTGCTGTGGTGTTTGTGTAGGCGGCGTGACGCGTATGACGGTGTCTCTGGTGGTCATCGTGTTCGAGCTGACCGGCGGGCTGGAGTACATCGTTCCTCTCATGGCGGCGGTGATGACCAGCAAATGGGTTGGCGACGCTTTCGGGAGGGAGGGAATCTACGAAGCCCACATCCGTCTGAACGGATACCCCTTCCTGGATGCGAAGGAGGAGTTCACGCACACCACGCTGGCGCGGGAAGTGATGCGTCCGCGGCGTAACGACCCGCCGCTGGCCGTGCTGACGCAGGATGACATGACGCTCGCCGAGCTGCAGAGCATCATCTCCGAGACCAGCTTCAACGGCTTCCCCGTCATCGTCTCCAAAGAGTCGCAGAGGCTGGTGGGATTCGCGCTGCGCAGGGATATAACCATCGCTATAGGTGAGAGAACTTCACGTTTCAGTCGGCTTGATCGCAGTTGTTCTCACGTTTCTTTTCTTACTACATTAAAATTACGTTGAAGTAAATAAAGGCTGTTTTAGGACCACTTTTTCTGTATTTTCTGCCGAAAAATTCAGATTGTTGCAACACAAAAATATCATCATTGTGAAAAGTATTGTAAAAGTGCTGTAATTTTATCTGTTGAAGTTGGCATGAAATCAATTTTCTAAACGCATGTTAAGTCTCCTCTGCTCACCAAGGCTGCATTTATTTGATTAAAAATATGGTTAAAATACAGTAATATTTTGAAATATTATTAGAATTGAAAATAACTGTTTTCAATGTGAATATATTTTAAAAAGTAATTTATTTCTGTGATCAAAGCTGATTTTCAGCATCATTACTCCAGTCTTCAGCGTCACATGATCCTTCAGAAATCACTCTAATATACTGATTTACTGCTCAAGAAACATTTCTGATTATTATCAATGTTGAAGACAGTTGTGCTGCTTCATATTTTTGTTGAGACCTCGATACATTTTTATTCAGGATTCTTTGAACAAAGTTTATATATTAAAGCATTTATTTGAAATAGTCTTTTTTAACATTATAAATGTATTTACTGTCACTTTTGATCCGTTTAATGCATCCTTGCTCAATAAAATTATTTTATTTCAAAGTTAAATTTAATAAAAAAGTACTGTTGTCCACATCAGTCATAATAGACTACCAATGCCACAAAATGTTTTAAACTTTTTTCTTTAACAGCCATAAAAAGTAAAAAAAATCTCTAGTTTTATTTGTGTATTTTTTTTAACATTTTACATTTTAAATTATTTATTTTACATTTATTTTCGCTCCAACAAATAATAATAAAAAAAAAACTAAAGATTTACTGACCCCAAACTTTTGAATAAGAGTCTATATGTAAAGGTGTAATTTTTTGGTGTTAAAGGTTTTTTGTTTTTCTCGATTTTTGGTGTAAAATGTCACCCAGAGATGTTTTCACGAAATTCACCCATTATAATTCATTATGTTAGAAATGCACATCTCTGTCCACAAATAGACTGAAAGATGTTGTTTGTTTTCTCGTCTCTTCAGAAAACACCCGGCGTAAGCAGGAGGGAATAATGCTGAACTCACGGGTGTATTTTACCCAGCATGCCCCGACCCTCCCGGCAGACAGCCCACGGCCGCTGAAGCTGCGCAGCATCCTGGACATGAGCCCCTTCACCGTCACCGACCACACGCCCATGGAGATCGTGGTGGACATTTTCCGCAAGCTTGGCCTGCGCCAGTGCCTCGTGACGCACAATGGGTGAGTGACCACCGATCCTGAGTTTGAACTAACGAGCGTCCCGTCAGCAGACACACACACACATACAAACACACACACACACACACACACACACAAAGTCTGCTGATGAGCTTCAGCAGAGGCGTCATGCGTCTGAGGATTCACATGCCTCTCAGCTGTTAGTCTCCTGCTAAACCACTGACGAAACACACACACACACACAGCCTTCACAGGACCCAATCGAGCCGACGATACTGAACATTCACAGTGAGTTTACTCGTGATGCGGAAATGTTTCAAGGGTTAGTTCACCCAAAAATGAAAATTAGCCTGTGTTTTACTCACCCACGAGGCATCCTAGATATGTATATGACTTTCTTCTTTCAGACGAATCCAATCAGAGTTATATTAAAAACTGTCCTGGCTCTTCCAAGCTCTATCATTGCAGTGGGAGGGTGCTTTTTGTTCTACAAGAATAGACGTCAAATAAAGCTTGTGCATCCATAATAAAACGTGGCTCTGGGGCATGAATAAAATCGTCCTGTAGCGAATCCATGCGTTTTCATAAGAAAAATATCCACACTTTTCTCTCACTTCTGCTGACTGTCGTAAGCGGAAGCCGTTCTGGTGGATAACGGAGGACGTATGCGTCGTGCGCCTCTGATATATGCTAGTCTCGCGAGTTTGTTTCCTTGCTTTAGCAAAGGAAAACCAGTATCCTCTTGGCTTATATCAAAATCTTCTGACATTTTTCTTTACAAATCCTTGGTTTGTGCTTCTAATTCTTGACCAGCATTTTGTTTTGTTCTCTCTCTGCATTCGTCACTAATCACGCAACGCATACGTCCTACGTCGTCCGCCAGAACGGCTTCCGCATATCACAGTTAGATGAAGTGAGAAAAAAGTGTTCATTACGTTTGAAATATAGATATTTTTCTTACAAAAAAAAAAAAAGCATGGATTCGCTACAGGAGGCCTTTATTCACCCCCATTCAAAATCGAGAAACAGTGCGGATGTTTTTATATCACTGTATTTCTGAAAGAAACCGACTGTCTTTAGAACATTTTGGATGTCATTTTCATTTCATCTTGCATGTAATGTCTGATAAAGCAGCGTTTGTGAGCGGAACAATGCTTTGTGTACAGCGTTATCAGAGAAACCGCTATTTCTCCGCGCTCTAAAAGCGCCTCCTGCTTGCAGAGAATGAATTTGCATATATACCGCCACAAATAGAGTCCAAGTCTGTGGGAAACACTGGGACTGTAGAATAAAAAGCACCCGCCCACTGCAATGATAACACTTGGAAGAGCTAGGAGAAATCAACTCCGATTGGATTCGTCTGAAAGAAGAACGTCATATACACCTAGGATGCCTCAAGGGTGAGTAAAACACAGGTTAGTTTTCATTTTTGGGTGAACTAACCCTTTAAAGCTTTTATTTGTACATTTAAGTTCACTAAAAGCGTGTCTTTAAATTAGATTCACAATTTTACATCGTCTTGCGGTAAGTATAAACAATTAGAATTAACTTTATCTTCAGTTAAATTTTTGGAACACTTTTTTTTTTTTTTTTTCTAATTAAGTCTCCAAGATTGGAGAAATAAATGGCTTCTGAAAATTCAGCTTTGCATCACAAGAATAAATACAATTTTTAATATATGTTCAAGTATAAAACGGTTATTTTAAATTACATTAAGATTTCACAGTATTACTGCTTTTACTGTATTTCTGAAAAAAATAAAAAAATAAACCCCTTGATGAGCAAAAGAGACTTCTCTCAAAAACAACAAAAATAAATATTTTGCACATTATCGTATTTTATGTGAATCAGCTCAAACTACCCGTTACATGTGAAGTACTTCAAATCTATGATTACGCAATTTTTGCCAAACTTTGACACTTTTTTTTCTCATAAATTTTTTTTTTTTTTTTTTTTTTACAAAATTATAGATTATAAATAAACTAAATATAGTTTATATTTATGCATTTACTAGATGCATTTTTTTAATCCAAAGCAACTTATTTAATCAGAAGTTCAATTTTAGTTCAATTTAGTTTAGGTTAACGTAGCTAACATTTAGTTTGCATACAATTTACATGTAGATCCTGTTTTAATCATTTAGCCCAGGTAATTAAAGGCATTTTATTTTTACTACATGAGTGCCTTCAAGTATTTCATCTTCTTGATTACAATTTAATGTTGTAGTTTTATCCTTTTACTTTAAACAGGAAATTTTAAAGCGCCCTGCCTTGTGTAGCACATTCAAAAACTTGAATAAAAACCAACAGTCTTGGCTTTAATACATGCCAAAAAAATTCTTCAGACAAGTTATTTACAATCCTTACAGTAAGAAAGAGGTATAAGCCTGATCAAATTTGCATGGTGTTTATATATGGCGTGGTTGCAGCTAGAGGGAGTTTTAAAGAGAGATCTCAGCTGTGTACAGATGATCAGGGAGAGCTAACACTTGTGCAAGGCCTGTTCACAACAAAAACTAAGAAATAGCAGGGAAAATGTCTTCTAGCTAGATATAAAACCGGATCATTCAAAAGCTTTAGCAACTAAGAATTTATTTAATAATCAGCACTTAGTCGCATATAAGCATTTAAATAAAAAAAAACCTTTTAATGATATAATACTCCAATTTATTGTAAAATATAAACATTTAAATGGTGATAAACTTGTTTTCGTGACCCATTTATTCAAACATACATTTTAATTGAATTAAACTTTGGACTTTGAATTGCAAAAAGAGACGCTGACTGAGCCTAGACCATATTCTGAGTTACAGTATCTTCTCCAGAGACACAAAAAATAATGTGACTGCAGAAGCGATTGAGTAGTTTTTGTTCCTGTACGGTAAAGTCGCTCTCCTAATCCTGATTTAATCATAGAATCATTTGTTTCACACACACGGTGGTGGCTGATATTTACAATTTGATTCTGTTCATTTCATTTGTTTAATTGCAATCTGATTATTTTGATGATTCCGTAAATTTCTGTTCATATTGCTTCTGTTGTCTTGTTACTCTTATGTTGTTTTGATTTCTATTTGTTTGTACTTGAGTTGTCGGTGTAATTTTTGTTGCTAAGTGATGGTCGTCACGGTGTGTTGCAGGATTGTATTGGGCATCATCACAAAGAAGAATATTTTAGAACATCTGGAAGAGCTCGAGCAGCACGTGGAGCCCTTGGTGATTAGCCCCTCCCACTCTGCCTGTTAGACTCCGCCTCTTAGGAGGGACGCATGAACCTTGAGTGAAAAAGAAAAAAAGAGTTCTGTATGATGGTTGCTCTAAGTCGCAATTTCAACTAGTTAGAGCTAAATAAAATATACATGTAGCATTTAAGTGAATTGGATAAATTTATTCTCATTTCTATTAACTGATGTCTGCTAGAGTTTTTATTCCACCTAACTCTGAAATCGATCTTATTTTGAAATTAAATGCAAAAATGTATTGTGTGAGACAACTTGAATAGCAGTTCTCTCGAGGTGGTAGAACTGTCCTATATGTGGGGTCCAAATACTAAATAACGTGCGGTCAGTAACATGTATTAAAGGAGTATTTCTCCCAAGAATGAAAATTTGATGAATTCATTCACCATCAGGCCATCTAAGGTGTTTGTTTTATCAGAACAGATTTTGAGAAATATTGCATTATATCACTTGCTCACCTATAGATCCTCTGCAGTGAATGGGTGCCACTCCAGTCCATCAATTAGCATCTTGTGAAGCGAAAAGATACATGCTTGTAGGAAACAAATCCATCATAAAGGTGTTTTAGCTTCAAACCCTTGCTTCTGGATAAAATACGTGTCCATGATCCATAAAAATGTTTCCTCCAGTGGAAAAAGTCCATCCGTGTTGTCCTCTCACATCAAAATTCACCCACATATTTGTTTTGGACTGTGTTTGTTTGTAAATGATCTGTGCATATTTCTCTCCTGATTCAGACGACACAACTGTTTTCACAGGAGGAAGGGTTATTATGGATCGTGGACACATTTTTTAGCCAGATGCAACGGTTTAAAGTTACAAACATCCTAATGATGGATTTGTTTCTTACAAACATGCATCTTGTTGACTGGAGTGGTGTGCATTGTGATGTTTGGACTCTCATTCTGACGGCACCCATTCACTGCAGAGCATCCATTGCTGAGCAAGTGACATAATGCTAAATTTCCCCATATCCTTTCTGATGATCTCATCTACATCTTGGAAATTTTTAGCAAATTTTCAGGTTTGGGTGAACTGTTCCTTTTAAGAAAGTTCATTTTGCTATCATTGTTTTTAAACAACACTGACATTAGTGAAGCTAGCATAAGTCTATATCGTATGAAGTTAAAAGCATTTTGGACCCTGCTTCCAGGACTTTATTCCTCTGCAGACATCATGTTTCTTGTAAGATTTGCTTTCACTCAGATTGTTGCTCCTGTCCACCGCCATCCCTGCAGGGTAGTCTAGTCTGTCACGTTAGCCGTGGTGTCTTTGAAATGCACCTTTTTGTAGCCCCTCCCTTTCAGTTCTGCATTGTGCACGTGTACTCACAAAGCACATCTAATACACATGCCGTGATGTCCTTCATGTGAATTTGATTTCTTTGTTTGTTTTCCTTTTGTTTATTGCTAAATTCCTCTCGGGGGCGCCTGGTCTGCGTCCGCTGGGCTACAGATCGATGACATCTGACCCCTCGCGCAGCTCCGCCCTTAAACGATTGGCGAGTAACTGTCATGTGTAGCGGACTATTTTCTCATTCACCAACATATCTATTCATCACTGTAGTCATAGTAGCTGTTACTAGGATGCTGTGTTGTTACACGTCGATCTGGTGTGACTAGAATCCTAGCACTTGTAGTATATAGTCAGCAGTTCCCACACCTTGTCCTCTTTCAGTTGTCTGACGTTCAACCTTTTCACTTTCTTCCTGTTGCAAACATCTTGCAGGCATTTCACGAACATTTCACAAAGGTTTGACAATCATTTCACGAGCGTTTCATGTCTCTGATTTGGATGGACACTCGCAATCCCAGCTCTCGTCAAAATTGTCTCACCTTTTTTTCTGTGATGCAAACTGTCATCAAGCTTAAATCCCCTTTAAATCAAAAGCAAAATCAAGAGCATATGTAAAGTTAACTTACACTTTAATTCAGAATTTGATCGAGAGAAATTAGTGTTTGGGTAGAGATACTGCATCTAGAAAAAAGTGTATGGGGTAAAGCGTTACATAATCACATTGTTTTAGAAGTAACGTCACGTAAAGTGTTTATTATAGCACTTTATAATACGTTTTTTGCACTTATATAAAGAACGTAAAAGTAACACATTTTTAAAAAATGTAATACTTTAAGAATATTCTAACGCTACGATAATACAGTAATGCCGGTACGTTACACATGACGCATTTTAAAATTCTGTGAAAGGAAATTAGTTTTGGGGTACAGACGCTGTCCATTTGGAAAAACAGTGATGCGGGTAAAGCGTTACAAATAACTCGTCTCACAATCACATTAATTTAGAAGTAATGCCACTAGTTACACAACGTATTGCATTAGTTTGTGCATTATAGTGGGAATTCAAAATAGTACTTTTATTCACTTAACATACAAAAGTAGGAGAAAGTTACGATGTAGTGTAACTAGTTAAATAAAGTAACACCTACTGTAATGCACATAATTCGATTGTTGTAGAAACATGCTGCTAGTTACGAAAATGTTTGCATTACTATTTTGAATTCACTCTAAAATGCACAAGTTGCTTCTAGACACGCACAAATAATTTAAAGTGGTGTAACTTCTTGTTACTAATTAAAAAAAAAAAAAATTTATACTTTTTGCCGTAATGTCAGTACATTGCACTTGACATTTTGTTGAACACCCAGCTATATTTTGAAAGTTTATCGAGAAAAATTTGCATTTAGGTACGGATACCTTATTCACTTAGAAAAATACTGTAAAAGGTTACAAGTAACACGTTACATAATCACACTGTTATAAAAGTAACATCCTGCTAGTTACACAAATTATCGCATTACTTAACACTTTAATGACCAAGTTACTTTTGTACAAGTAATTAACGCACAAAAGTAGGGGAAAATTAACACTGGTTTAATGAATAATTTTTTTAAATAAAGTAATGCTTTTGTAGGAGTAGTGTAACAGCTACTGTAACGCAGGGACATTGCAAGATTTGCTGCAAATGAGTGATCTGTCAATTTTTTTTAAATGGCACTATATTTGGTTGTGGAATAATGTAACGCTCATTGCACTTTCAAAGAACTAATGCACTAGTACTTTTTCCAATTAACGTTCCCCAACACTGTAAACAAACTAAATGCACAACCTTTAAATATGCTCTTGAATTTGTGTTGGAAAAATAACTTCACTTTCTTGTTCTCCAAGGCCAGAGTGTGTGGATGAGATGGAGGCGTTCACTCACTCTGTTTCAATTCTGTTTTGCAAAACACTTGCTTCTCACTGTGTAGGTGCTGTCGGCTCATAGAAATAACATAGCGTTTCCTGCCCTGAGTAACACAGCATAATCTTCCACACTCTCTGCCCTTCTTCAAACCAGAGACTGTCAGCTCTCTGTTGCCAAGACTGAAGTATGGAGTCATCAAAATTGGAGCAAAGATTTGATTCAGAGTCAAAGCGAGAATAGAGTTGTACAAAATGCATTTCGTTGGGACTTCCTTGCAAAACTTGGCAACGGATGTCGTCAGTGCTCTGCAAACATGTCAAAAATGCACTTGTAAATTTCTCTACCTCTTTCTGTCTCTCTTTTTATAGGCGCCTCCTTGGTATTATTACAAAAAAAGATATCCTCCGTCATATGGCCCAGATGGCAAACCAAGACCCCGAGTCCATAATGTTCAACTAGCATCCTCTTCCCGCTACGAGGAAGATGAGAGTGAAGAGGAGGTCCGTTTACTGGATAACTCATCCCTCTGACCACACGCCCCTACGGTACACTAAACCGCCCAAGTACAAAACAAAAAAACACTACGCCAGACGGGACCCCACCCTGGTCACATCCTCTGGATACTTGCACAAGACTCCAAAACGAGTCTTTCGAGGCAGAGCCTGGCTGCTTGACAAACGTAAGAGTTTTGGGAGAAGCTCGAGTCTCGGACGTCCCAAGTGGAGGAACTTTCTCTAAACGCTAACATGCTAAACTAACACTCTCACGTGCATGCAAAAACACCCAAGACACCTCACGGGACCTGCTTGTTTGACCTCTTAGCCTCCTGCCTGAGAAAATGCGTCCTAAAGAGGTGAAAGGTCGAGATGAACCGCTCGAAACGAGGCGAGGAGAGACCTTCGCCGCAGACCGCCGTGACCCTCACTGCCCCACCACATCCCGAAATGGACATTGTTTACTTGTAGTGTGTGTGAGAGATACAAGAAAGACGGTGAACGAGATAATTTTTGAACGCACCCCAACATTCCAGTTGGGATCTGATGCTGTGAAGCTGAAGAAACGTTGAAAAGTGTCCCGTATGTAATGGATACGTTGCCCGTGCAAGTGATTTTTGCGAGTGATCCGTGAAGATCCAGTATTCAGCATTGCGAAAAGATCAAGCATACAAGCGTGGGTTTTGTGCTACCTAGCGAAAAGGATGTTGGGAGGAGAACAGGGTGTAAATCGTCTTAATTAATCGTCTTCGATCTCAACACTACGACGGCCAGTCTAAACCCCAATGGGATTGTAGGTAACGAGTCTGTCTGGCAGGTCTCTGAGTGCCCACACTTTGAAGTTTTGTGCTTTTCGTTACTGGGAATGGAAAAACCAAGACGCTTCTCTTTTACAGCTGCTATCTTGGCTATTATATTTAAATGTACTAAGCAACTCCTAATAGTTTGAAAATCAAAAAATGTGACTTGACCAACTTTTTTTTAACTTTGCAAACAAGCATTAATGTTCAAACTGGTGAATGTTGGCTCCAGTGCAATTTAAATTAGCCATTTTCTCTTGTATGCTCACATTTCATCTCACGTGATATAACCGTGTCTGCTGCTGTTCATCCTCGTCAAATGTTTGATTGCCCTGAAATCATACATTAAACATCTCAAATTGTTTATCCGCATCTGACAGCTATCTAAGAACAGGCTCTAAAGGATAAATCCCACGAAGACATGCCCATGTCATATTTCATCCCAAAATTAAATGCATTTTGCGTAATGAAAATGAAGCCCATTTTGAGACCATCATGTTGCATTTTGAATTCAAATGATGCATATTTGACCCCCGAATTGTTATTTTCAGAAATTTAATGTGGGAAAAAATATTGTTCCCAGTACTGAACCATGATGCCAAATTGTCATGAAAACCATGTCAAAATGCATATAAAAATCTTGGTCCAAAAACCAAGCTTCATTATGCTAAATATTTTTTCCTTTTAATATTAGGCTGAAATATGACCCAGACATTTTTCATGACACTAAAAAAAACTACATGTAAATACAGGCTAACAACTAAACTGTTTTTGGAGATGCCAAATGATCGAGATTCTGGCACGACTGCACAGTTTCGTATTGGCTTTGAAAAGCGATGATGAAATGTGACTCTTACAGATAATAAGAATGGAAACTCTAGTTCATTTGTGCTTGCTACTGTTGGCCCCTTAATTTTTTTCTTTTTCTGGGAAATACATGGCACAGTTTTGTGTAAATCTGACACTTGTGGTAACCATTGCTGTATGTTAAACTGCATATACTAACCTACCAGCTGCACTACATCTGTTTTTTCTTCAATTTAATTTTGATTACATATTCGCATGGTCATTTCTTTTCCAAAACAAGGCCGAAGTGTTGTCTTTTAACTGATTGGTGAAATTCTGTCCTTTCGCTTTGTTTCCATGTGACCGGCATTATAACCTCCCCCCGCTGATTGATTGGCCGTAAATTAGCCATGTGGCGGGGCTTCTGTGTTCTCATTAGCAGTTGATGTTCCTCTGTTAATCAGTGAAGAAAACAATGTTGTTATATATTGATCTCATTTTTTTTTTTTAATTTATACTAGTTCTAGAGTTGTACAATATGGAGAATTTTATGTATGATTGATGGTTTGATTGTACATTTAAAAAAAAAAAAAAACAAATGTAAAGAATAAATTGTTTTAAATGAAGTGTAGATCCTGTCTTGCTCTCTCAGACTGAACCGTGATGACGACCGTAAGCTCAGACCTTGAGACTGCGTGTAGAGACGCTGCTCTCGGGTCAGACAGAGTAAAAGTATGTATTCCAGTCAGGGAGTATGAAATCATCAGCTTCAATGTTTATTAAATGACATGTCACAGGACAATTTGCATGCTGGGGGAGTTTCAGAAACCTGTTCTAAAGGGTCAGTTTGGTGACGACAGTGGCGAAGAAATTACTTCACTTAAAAGGTAATGTATATGAAGTTTTTGGTCACTTATAATTGCTTTAATCGGAGCTATTTAAAAGTTGTTCTTGTTCAGCTTTCTGAACGAGCATGTGCACTCAAGTGTTTTTGGAGGGGGGAAAAAACAATTTTTTTACAGCTGTTGTCAGTTGTAAACATATTAAACACAACTAGCATACTAGCAGAATATTATTATACACTGGTGAATAGGGTAAAAAAAAAAAAAAACAATTACCGGTAATAGGTATTACCATATTTTCCCAGTTGACTGATAACATAAAAAATAGTTTAATAAATAAGATTAATAAATATTGTATTACAAGTTTTCTGAAATGCTGTTAAATATGCAATTGATGCATTATTTAATTAAATTTGCATACAATTGAATACTGAACAAATCCTCTTTTTTTGTGACGTATTTAGTTTGCAGAGGGGATTTTAGATTTCATTTTTGTCGCTTCATAAATCACAAATTATTTTTTTTTTATTAAAATTTGTATGAAATCAGGAAAAAGATAAAACCCTCTGTAAAAAAAAAAAACTTCAGAATATAGATGTTAATAAAACATAAGTTTGTAAGTGCTGCTGAGGTGGACAAAACTCCTTTTGAGAAAACGGCCTTTAAAGAGATTAAATTATTGTAATTGAAATCTAGACTGATAAAGTGAAATTTATCAACCTGTTATAAAAAGCCAGATAGCATGCAAAGACTCTTGCCTGTAGTGTCTTCAAATAAAAAGCATAAACATGCATATATGTGACCCTGGACCACAAAACCACAAAAAACAGTCTTAAGTGTCAATTTTTTGAAATTGAGATTTACACGTCATCTGAAAGCTGAAATAATCTTTCCATTGATGTATGGTTTGTTGGGATCAGACTATATTTGGCTGAGATACAACTATTTTAAAATCTGGAATCTGAGGGTGCAAAAAAAATCTAAATATTGAGAAAATCTCCTTTAAAGTTGTCCAAATGAAGCTCTTAGCAATGCATATTACTAATCAAAAATTAAGTTTTGATATATTTACGGTAGGAAATTCACTAAATATCTTCATGGAACATGATCTTTACTTAATATCCTAATGATTTTTGGCATAAAAGAAAAATTTATAATCTTGACCCATGCAATGTATTTTTGGCTATTGCTACAAATACACCCCAGCGACTTAAGACTGGTTTTGTGCTCCAGGGTCACATATTATAGTGATAGGTAAACATTTCTAGTAGACCTGGTTTAAGAAACAACACACAAAAAACTACACTACTTCATTTCCTTGTTTGGGGCAACTATTTGGTCTCTAACCTCTATAGGTTTTCTTAAGGAAAAAAACGTTTTAAAGACAATAATGTCTACTTAAATGGCATCTAATTTCACAGTGTAATGTAAGCTGAAAGCAAAATTGCCTCAATCTTCTCTAAATGTGTGTTTTATGAATTTGTGTCACAGGGAGAGGTTATATACTGGGAGCAAGCGTATGGTTTCTCCGTGTGGTTGCACAGGTCATTAGCGTCAGCGCCAGACTTTCCTGCCTGAGGGCAGACTGTAGATTCTCACACACACACATGCATGCATCAAAATTTGTATACTGTGAGACAAGCTACCCACAGACTCAGAAGGGGGTAAGCCTTGTATGATGAGAGATGAAGAAAACCGGTTTAAATCTGGGTTCTCTTCTGCTTGATTGCTATTTAATTTTAAGATCAGCACATTTTTAATTCTCCTTACCAAATCAAATTAATATGGATCTCTCATTCATATCTTGAATATGAATGAACAAATAATTTTAAGAGTATAACTACTTGGTCAAATTGAATGGTAAATGATTTTTAGCCTTTTAATGGATTCAATTTTAAGCCTTAACTGGTTTATGCACCTTTACTTACATTTGGTGTCTGTTTTCAAGGAAATGCAAATTGCTCATTTTCATAAGCCAAAAGCCAACACTGTTAAGTTAAATCTCTTTAACAATTAAAGTATATTCACATCTATTTGTAAGCTATAATGTAATTCATAAATTATTTAAAAGATGTTTGTGTATAGTCAGTTAATTTGGCTTATTTTACAAAACGATACATCTTCCCAGTATTCATTTTAAACATATCTGTATATATATATATCAACTTTTTTTTTTTTTAGATCAAGTTTCAAGCAGTATGTGAGTATCATTTTATCACCGGCTGGCCACTCAAAGGGTCTTTTTCACTGTGTATTTGTGGCTGTTCCCAGAGGAAGCCTCTCATTTGAATGGGTTTTCAGAAGAGCTTTCAGCTTCATTTCATCTGCAAATGTTTTGCTCTCTGAACATGTAAATGGATCATAGCATCTGCAGGTCCACCTGCAAAAACACAGCGGTGTACGGGGGAAACGCTACCATGTGCAAAAGTACTGTCTCGAACCTGTTTTTTAAGGACTTTATAGTCTATCAGTCCATAAACATCAGAATGCATTTTAAGGTGGCCCTTATTTTGACAGCTAATTGTTGCTTAAGTCCACATCCAGATAAGGTCTATAATATTTGGAGAAAGCATGTGTAATCATTTGCTCATAGGCAGTCAGTTCTCAAGACTTTTTGTTTATAGGTTTTTTAACTTTTTTTTAGTTTCTTGGGTCTGTTCTTGTAAAAGAGGTTTGGTAATGTGACGTCAATGTTTGCACATCCATATTAAAGGCAAATTTTGTGTAAAGTGTTAATTTCTTTCCATAATTTCCAATCTAGAAGGTTCTTTTAAAATCACCATTAACCTAAATTACTGAAATATTAAAAAAAGTCTACTTGTCTTGGAGCAACATGAGGGCAAGTAAATAATTTTTCATTTTGTATTAACGATTCCTTAAAATCCGACATATTCATTCACATATGCAATTATTAATGCACATATTCCAACACCGTTTCAGCATGGCTGTTGTGAACTGAAAACAACTTGTTTGAATGCTAACTTCAAAATCTGCTCAGTCAATATAATTCCAAAGTTTGAGTGGAAAATACACGAGGAAAATCAAACAACATCATGATCTGAAAAGGATCAAGTGCCTATAAAGAGTTATGATACAAAGGCTTATTTAAAGATCTGAGTGAATGAAGACAAACACAGGGAATCATGGGTACACAGCAGCTTTATTTCACTACTTATTAAACAGTGTTTTGAGGAGCACCATGGCCATCGCTTCCTCTGACAATCCTGACCAGGAACATTCGTAAAGACTAGTGCTTAACCCGTTTAGCTATATCAGCAGTGGTTACTCTGGACTTAGAGCCCCCCCACCCAAAAGAAAAAGCTAGATTTACACTGAAAAATTCTAACTGGTTTACACAAACTAAAAGGTGAGCCTATTTAAGAAGCAAGACTATATACGTCCAGTGTTTCTGGGACATCAGAAGAGATTAAACCATATTATCGGGGCTCTGTTATAAAGAACTCTCTGTTGGATCCTCAAAAAGACAGGTTAAAATAACAAAAACACTCACAAGAAAGAAACCTTAGCTGTGCGTCTGAAACCAAAAGTAACACTTACTGTAGCACTACTAGTAAAGTAATAATACTATCATTAATTACAGTAACAGCACAAAGACTCCAGTGGAAACTCAACTGAATAAAATGCCTCGTAATCTCAAACTGAAATTTCTACAATGTTATTCAAAGTGTCGACGCCGTGTTTACCTGACAGATGATAACATAGCAGACAAGATCACACAAAGGTTTTGTCTCTCCGAGTCCAGCATTGAAAACAGATCGACATGCGTTCTTCATGCATAATAAGAGGGAGAGAGATCTTAGAAATTACCGTGCACAACACTTCTGAAACATTTTCAAAAATGTTGGATTTCTATTGAATGCAAAATGCACTTCAGCCTCAAACGATGCAAGTGTTTTACTTTCAGCCAAATGTATTAATCAGTCGTACGTTCTCGCTTATTCGTGAAATGGATAATTCATAACTACATCCATCAGAACTACTTCATGGCTGATGATTAAGATGGAACCTTTGTATCCCTCAAGAGCCCTAGCATCCGGAAATTCTTAAAAATCATGGGATTTTCTAAATAAATAGATAACTTCGACCAAAATACATTCAGCATGAGTAACCATTGTCATGGGAAATATAACTTAAACGGGTCAATCTCACAAAGAAATGACGAGGCTACATTTTACCCCAAAACTTCAAAAAATTTGCATAAAGAAAATGAACCATTTTTAAGACTATTAATAATTTTGGGGGATTGTGATATTATCGTTTTAGGCAAATTTTGCCTCATAAATCACATTACTGTAATGCAAAAAAATTAAATTAAATGTAAATACACAGTAATGCAAATATTTGTACTTTTTATATAATTGCAAAATAGTACGAACAATTATTCTGTTTAAATCAACAAATTAAGTTCAGTCATCACAAATACAACCAAGATGTATAATTGAATATTGAGTACATGAGAACTTTTATGAATTACAATAGCTTCGAAAAATGGAGGGTTAATCTCATTCAAATATCACAATGCAGTGCAGAAACTATGGAAAATGGGCTTTATTTTCTTTACGCAAAATATAATCTCTCTCTTTTTCCCCTAAATTAATTTTAAGGTAAAATATGACCCAGAAATATGAGTTTTGCGAGATTCACCCAAACACAAATGCAGCTATTCTTTATCTTTCCTAAGATGACTAATAGAACAACTACTGAGAAGAAAAACAAATCTTGACCTTTTCGTTCCCCAAGAAAATGCATAGCGAGGTCATTATCCTTCCCTCAGGATATTACACATGGCTTTCATAAGTGACTTGGGTTTTCTGTGCAGCACCACCCCCTTGTACAGACTCCTCCTTGTTTTCGTTCTCCTCAGACTCCGCCTCCAGAGGCAGCGGAGCCAATGAGGGCGGAGAGGAGACTATATTGGAAAGAGGCGGAGCTTCCATGTTACAGCATCCTGCTGCAGCTAACTGCGGATGAACCGAAACCTGAATGGCAATGTGTTGAGGCTGCTCGTGAAGCGACGCGTCGTCCGAGTCGGCGGCGGGAGAATCGCTGCGCTCCCTCTCCCTCGCCCGCTCTCTTTCGTGTAAGATGGTGAAAACGTCGTCGGAAGTGCTGGCAGCCGCCTCGCCGTGACTCTCAGGCGCTTGTCGGACAAAAGTATGTCTCATTTCCTCCACGCCGACGACCTCGAGAATCTCCTCCATGAAGGTGCGGCAGTTCATGATCAGCGGCGGGAGCGGTATGCTACGCGCCAACTCCTCAATGTAGCGCGCGAACTCCATGGTCTTGAACTGCGTGACCTTCGCCAGCTCCAGCGTTTTTGCTGAGGTAATGATAGGAATTCGCTTCGCGATCTCGAAGGCCTTTTGGAGCTTTTCTGCGCCCTCCGTGCGGAAGAACTCGTTGATGGCCTTCTCGGTTTTCTTCAGATGGCTGCTCATCATGCAAAGGCGAGTGATGTTCATAATCATGATTATGGTAAAGGTCACCAGACACACCACCATGTAATACACGCCCATATCTCCGTTGGTGAAGACCACGCGCAGCGTCACCGTGCAGTTGGCCTTGCCGTGTGTGTTGGAGGCCACACAGGTGTATTTGCCTCGGTCTGCAAACGTGATGCTGGTGATGTTGAGGATGCCGTCATCCAGAATCCACCATTTACCATCTGCAGAAAAATACAGAGAAAAATCAGACTGAAAGTTTCTTCTTTCCCATTAAAAACAGAAAGAGTAAACTTGAGTGAAATCCAAACAAAATTCAAACCTAAAATAAAAACCTTTGACTTTTGGCATAGTCTACTCCATTTTTCAGTATATTCTGGCCATGAATTGTCTTCTCATGGTGCGTTCAAGTCAAGATCGTATTTATGAGTTAAATGTACATAAATGTCACCACAAGTTTAATTATGAGTGGTAAATGTATCGTAAATTCCCCAACTTTATGAGTTGGGGGTGTGTCAGTGAGAAAACATGGCGAAAACAATGGATAAATCTGTATAAATGGTAAATTTGTTAAAATTAATATTTTTTTTCCCCCTTTTACAATAAAACCATTTAAGTTGCGTGTACAAATGACCATAGTACTGCACAATAACAACAGCAAATATAATTCCATTTAGAGCAGTAAATATTAAATATTAAGCCGCAAAACAACTATTTAAATATGAATTCTGCATGTCTCTGTGTTAATGAATGGCGCAGACGCATGGTTTTGTTTAGAATTTCAACAATTTCTGAGGGAAAAAAATCATAAGGCTATTGTAAGAATAATTGAAAGTTTGTTTAATGCTTCAAATAATTAGACATGCTAAAACACAGAATTTGGTCAAATTATAGGGCCCCAAACATGTCATGCTTGTTAAACTTTTAATAAATTCATGTTAAATTGTTTAGGTTTCCTGATTAATTAGTTAGACATGCTTTTTAATTAATAATTTAATTTGAACTTTGATGAACTTAAACTCTGAAGTGATCTTAACGCACCTGAGTCTGTACTTAAGACTTCCCAAGAAGGACTTGAATGCGCCATTAGATATGAAGAGATAGTTTGATAAACACCCAAGTGACGAACCAGTGTTTATTTAGTTTTTTACGTGCAATTAGGATCGTTTATGTGAAGTAATTAATTCCGACATAAAACAGCATAGAAAAAAAAAAAACTAATACAAGATACAAAAAACATGAAGAAATGAGCAGAAATGTGTGTAGACTTTAGCTTAAGTTCACACTGCAGGCTATATGAAATTCAAATGGCGCCGCTGATGGCAGCTATTGTGCGTTGCTCTCCAGTGTTTGTACTGTTTGTTTTTCCTGTTTTTTGTTTTTCAAATACGATCAGTTTTACCAGGGATGACCTGCTGAACACACCACAAAATCTTTTACCGGATTTTGATTTTTCGGACGTTTTGCTGGACATTATAGTTGGCGGAGCCGTAGCTCTGGTCAAACGCTACAGGAGGCGCAGACGGGGGAATAGAGCCGGAGCGCTCGTGAAGCTTCGTCAGAGCGGATTTTGAACGGCGTTGCCTAGCATCCATCTGGCGAATCTCCGCTCTCTATCCAACAAAACGGACAAACTCCTTCTGCTCTCCCGGACAAACAAGGATTTTTCTAACTCTGCTGCTCTGTGTTTCACGGAAACCTGGCTGAATGGCGACATACCGGACAGCGTACTACATCTGCCTAATTATCAGCTGATCAGAGCAGATCGGAACGCGGAATTAACGGGGAAAATCGCACGGCGGCAGGACGTGCTTTTACATCAATGAGAGGTGGTGTACAGATGTAACTGTGTTAAAGAAGATGTGCTGTTCAGATCTAGAAACGCTCTTCATTAACTGCAAGCCGTTCTATTCGCCGCGGGAGTTCTGCTCGTTCATTCTCGTGAGTGTTTACATTCCACCGCAAGCGCACGTGAGCACAGCTTTACAGAAACTCGCTGATCTGATCACAGAGAGTGAACAACAACACCCGGACTCTGTTTTAATCATTCTCGGGGACTTTAATAAAGCAAATCTCTCCCGTGAACTGCCAAAATACAGACAGCACATCACATGCCCCACCAGAGACAGTAATATATTGGATCACTGTTACATAACAATAAAGGATGCATATCACTCGGTTCCACGAGCAGCTTTAGGACTCTCTGATCACTGTTTGGTTTATCTTATTCCAACCTACAGGCAGAAACTTAAATCTGCAAAGCCTGAATTAAGATCTGTTAAAAGATGGACTAATGAAACAGAGCGGGATCTACAAGCCTGTTTCTCTCTCACTGATTGGTCTGTTTTTGAAAACGCTGCCATTGATCTGGACGAGCTCACAGAGACGGTAACATCTTATATCAGTTTCTGTGAGGACATGTGCATTCCTACCAGGACTCATCTATTCTACAACAATGACAAACCATGGTTCACTGCCAAACTCAGACAGCTCCGGCAGGCCAAAGAAGATGCTCACAGAAAGGGAGATAAAGTCTTGTACAAACAGGCCAAATACACACTGGAAAAGGAGATCAGAGTGGCAAAGAGGAATTATTCTGACAAGCTCAGGAACAAATTCTCTTCCAGCGATCCTGCTTCAGTGTGGATAGGATTGAAGGACATCACCAGCTACAAAACACCACCCCCCAGCACTCTGGAGAATCAACACCTGGCAGACGACTTAAAACGAGTTCTTTTGTCGTTTTGAACGATCACCCCACACCCGCCCAGAACACCCCTCCACACAACCATTCACACCTCCAGCAACCCCTCTCTCCCCCACACCTACAATTCAAATCAGCGAAGACGATGTGTGCCAGGTCTTCAGAACAAAAGAAGGAAAGCACCAGGTCCTGATGGTGTGTCACCAGCCTGCCTAAAAATCTGTGCTGACCAGCTGGCCCCCACAGGGCTTGACGCTTACCTTTTCCCCAAGGAGCACATGTGCTCCTAAGTCAAAAAAATTTAGGGGCGCAATGCAAATTTTTCAAATGAGGTGTTTTAGCTTAATAAGGGGATACAAAGAGACATTTACAAGCACAATTATTTAATTTATCAGAATACAGAAAGTACACAAGGTTTTTAAATAATTTTACTTCAGACACTATTTAATAGGCTAATTATGTAATTAGTTATAATCCTATTAAACTGTGTCGGTATAAACTTTTCACAATAATCATTGAAGCTTTTGTCACGGTATATGTTTTTGTTTTTAAATCACAATATATAATTTCTAAGTGAAAAAAAGTGTTGTCCTCCTAACAGGTTAAATAACTTTATTAAAGATAATTTACTAAAAGACTTTTATAAAAAAAACATAAAAATATAAAGTAAACAAGTGTTTCAAGATTAGAGTGCAAAAGATTGTTCAAATGAACGAAAGAACAATAGGTAAGTAAGGTCCCATGTGTTAACATTAGTTAAAGCAGGTTAACATTAACTAAAAATGTGCAATAGCTAATTGTTGCAGTAGTTAATATTCTTTGTTAATGTTGATTAATAAAAAATACAACTATGTTAGTTAATGTTGGCTCCATTGAATTATATTAAGACAACTTTTGATTTTATAATGTATTATTAAGTTGAAATTAAGATAGCATTATTAATAAATGCAGTCATTGTTTTTTTCATGTTAACTAATGGAGCTTGTGTTACTGAACAATAATAACGAATCAGTCGTTGATATATAGATAGGCCCACTGTTCTCTATTATAGATCAGTGGACGGGCCATGTTTTAGGTTAGAAAAAATGTTTGAAAATAAATAGCTCATTAAGTCTTTAAGTAAGAATTATTTGATGCTATTGTGAAGACTAAAGCGAATATAAATATCTAAATGACTGAAACATTATTTACACAGTTTTAGGAAAGTAGTGCAGCTGATTGGTTTACTGGGTTACCGGGGTAACGGCAGCGCCCTCTAGTGGCGAATGTGCGTCATTCACTCTAGTGGCGAATGTGTGTCAAGCTCCTCATCCAGGACGGTGATGAGTCTGCTTACAGACAGGAGGTTAAGGAGCTGGCTGTCTGGTGCAGTCTTAACAACCTGGAGCTTAACACGCTCAAAACTGTGGAGATGATAGTGGACTTCAGGAAAAACCCCACTGCTCTCCCCCCACTCACCATCAATGGACAACACTGTGACTGCAGTGGAGTCATTCAGATTCCTGGGCACCACCATCTCTCAGGACGTGAAGTGGGATATTCACATTGACTCCATTGTCAGGAAGGCCCAGCAGAGGTTGTACTTACTTCGCCAGCTGAGGAAGTTAAACCTGCCACAGGAGCTGCTGAAACAGTTCTACTCCGCCATCATTGAATCCATCCTCTGCACTTCTATAACTGTCTGGTTCAGCTCAGCTACCAAATCTGACCTCAGAAGACTACGGAGGATAGTCCGGACTGCTGAGCGAATCATTGGTACAACCCTCCCCACTCTCCAAGAACTGTACTTATTCAGAGTGAGCAAAAGGGCTGGTAAAATCACTCTGGACCCCTCACACCCAGCACACTCCCTCTTTGAACTGATACCGTCTGGTCGACGCCACAGAGCTCTGTGCACCAGAATGGCCAGGCACAGGAACAGTTTCTTCCCTCAGGCAATCCATCTCATGAACACTTGACATTAAACGTGGAACACACAACTATAATACATTATCCATTCACCACACTCACTTATTTTATTTTTATTTTCTCATTTCTAATTTGCACATACTTGACCTGTACATACATAGTTGTCTATATTATATATTGTGTTTTTGCTGCTTTGTACATTGCCTATTTGGTTATTTGTTGTTATTCTTTTGTTATCTGTGTCCTGTCCTGTTGCTGTCTCTCTGTTGCACTGTGGAGCTTTGTTGGCTACAACAAATTCCTTGTATGTGTAAACATACTTGGCCAATAAAGCTCATTCTCTCATAAAGTGGCCCAAATCCAACTTTTTTGCTCAAATGTGACCCATATCTGATTTCTTATGACAGTCTGAACAGCACAAATCCGATTTTTTAAAATCACTTTCATATGTGGTCCTAAATCGGATACATATCCGATGTTTTGCAACGTGACTTCAGGCTGAACGGCCATGTTGCATTTCATGCGATTTTTACGTTATTGAAATGCAACAGACATCACAATTCTGCACTGGAGGAGGCGGGAAGATTAAGATCACAATGGCAGACAATACAGTGGGTACGGAAAGTATTCAGACCCCCTTAAATTTTTCACTCTTTGTTATATTGCAGCCATTTGCTAAAATCATTTAAGTTCATTTTGTTTCCTCAATGTACACACAGCACCCCATATTGACAGAAAAACACAGAATTGTTGACATTTTTGCAGATTTATTAAAAAAGAAAAACTGAAATATCACATGGTCCTAAGTATTCAGACCCTTTGCTGTGACACTCATATATTTAACTCAGGTGCTGTCCATTTCTTCGGATCATCCTTGAGATGGTTCTACACCTTCATTTGAGTCCAGCTGTGTTTGATTATACTGACTGGACTTGATTAGGAAAGCCACACACCTGTCTATATAAGACCTTACAGCTCACAGTGCATGTCAGAGCAAATGAGAATCATGAGGTCAAAGGAACTGCCTGAAGAGCTCAGAGACAGAATTGTGGCAAGGCACAGATCTGGCCAAGGTTACAAAACAATTTCTGCTGCACTTAAGGTTCCTAAGAGCACAGTGGCATCCATAATCCTTAAATGGATGATGTTTGGGACGACCAGAACCCTTCTTAGAGCTGGCCGTCCGGCCAAACTGAGCTATCGGGGGAGAAGAGCCTTGGTGAGAGAGGTAAAGAAGAGCCCAAAGATCACTGTGGCTGACCTCCAGAAATGCAGTCGGGAGATGGGAGAAAGTTGTAGAAAGTTGTAGAAAGTCAACCATCACTGCAGCCCTCCACCAGTCGGGGCTTTATGGCAGAGTGGCCCGACGGAAGCCTCTCCTCAGTGCAAGACACAAAAAACACCTGAAGGACCACAAGATGGTGAGAAATAAGATTCTCTGGTCTGATGAGACCAAGATAGAACTTTTTGGCCTTAATTCTAAGCGGTATGTGTGGAGAAAACCAGGCACTGCTCATCACCTGTCCAATACAGTCCCAACAGTGAAGCATGGTGGTGGCAGCATCATGCTGTGGGGGTGTTTTTCAGCTGCAGGGACAGGACGACTGGTTGCAATCGAAGGAAAGATGAATGTGGCCAAGTACAGGGATATCCTGGACGAAAACCTTCTCCAGAGTGCTCAGGACCTCAGATGGGCCGAAGGTTTACCTTCCAACAAGACAATGACCCTAAGCATACAGCTAAAATAACGAAGGAGTGGCTTCACAACAACTCCGTGACTGTTCTTGAATGGCCCAGCCAGAGCCCTGACTTAAACCCAATTGAGCATCTCTGGAGAGACCTAAAAATGGCTGTCCACCAACGTTTATCATCCAACCTGACAGAACTGGAGAGGATCTGCAAGGAGGAATGGCAGAGGATCCCCAAATCCAGGTGTGAAAAACTTGTTGCATCTTTCCCAAAAAGACTCATGGCTGTATTAGATCAAAAGGGTGCTTCTACTAAATACTCAGCAAAGGGTCTGAATACTTAGGACCATGTGATATTTCAGTTTTTCTTTTTTAATAAATCTCCAAAAATGTCAACAATTCTGTGTTTTTCTGTCAATATGGGGTGCTTGTGTGTACATTAATGAGGAAAAAAAATGAACAAATGATTTTAGCAAATGGCTGCAATATAACAAAGAGTGAAAAATTTAAGGGGGTCTGAATACTTTCCGTACCCACTGTATATAGACAATATCACTTCGTTATTTAGGCTCCGATTGCACATTAACTTAAAAATTGCTAGACACACGCTAACATGAGCAGCATCCATTTTTATTTCCGCAAAACACAGTGCACTGCGTCTTCTGCGCATGCGGGTCACTTCAGGGCCGTATATGGTTCACGCATGAGACTGATGGCATTTGCATTTAAATGACAATGTGAACAACAGCGCAAAAAAAAAAAAAAATTGGATTTCAGCAAAAAGTCTGATCTGAGCATTAAGACCTGCAGTGTGAACTAAGTCATAGTAATCATAATTTCTGATCAGCCAAAAGCAATGAGCACTAAAATAACTCAAAGCGAAACCTGCAGTTCTGCTTATGGATAACTAGTTTTTCTTAATATTATCTTCTAAGATCAGAGATGCCAGAACAAACTCTTCCCATTTTTCTAGGTAATATGCGTCAGACGTAATAAACTAAAAAATGCAAAATAAAAAAAAAACACTGAATGAGCTGATAAAGGAGGATGCAAATGCAAAGTGAAACTGTGATAAAAGGCAAAAATCTAGGTGTGCAAATCAGGTTTTGCATAAACAATTTACGACCTTTCCACCAAATAGAGAACGTAGTTGAAGACAAGACTAGACATGCTTCCAAAATAACTGGTGCACCCTTTTATGTAAACCCAGTTCCTCAAAGCTGAAAGTACAAAACATAGTTCCGTGAACGATGCAGCCATGCTTAATCGACTTTGCATAACACAGACATGCATTTACATAAAGACACTGATCCAAGGTCAGATTCTGCCTTGTTTGTGCAGAAACTCTTAAACCGGAGACATACATAATGCACAAGCCGCCTGTGTTTAAAGTGCTGATGGGAATTTATAAACCCCATATCAATAACTCCATTTTTGGCACCAGTCCACCAACGCATTACTTACTGGCAGCAACCTGAGGGCTTTTAATCGGACCTTTATAAAACAATTCAGCAATGCATTATTTAAGTAAAGTAACATCATTTCATCTTTAGCTGCTGGCTATTAGCTGTGCAAACCAATAGTATGAAATTAAAATGTACTGCATTTACTTCCATAATGTGAAATCCTGGTCTTATTGTGAAATTAGTTTTCCTTCAGCTGATGTAATCTAGGCCAAAGTGCAGCTTATTTTTAAGAGTGCTAGTAGTCTTTCAGGAAGTAGTCAGTCCTCCACAACAAATGAATGATAGTTAAAATGAAGTTCCACTTCACACGTTTTCCTTTCTTAAATATCCTGTTTCACTGAAATATGACTTTAAAATGGGTTGCAAATACTTTGATGTACTTAATGTTGACGTCAAAGATAAAAACTATGTCAAACCATCCTGGTTACAAAAAAATATTTTGTTTAACAGAATAGTTCTCCTAAAAATAAATCTAGGCTTTACATCAGTGTCTCACCAATGGATGCTCTGCAGTGAATGGGTGCCGTCAGAATGAGAGTCCAAACAGCTGATAAAAACATCACAATAATCCACAAAACTCCAGTGCATCAGTTAACGTTTTGTGAATCAAAAAGCTTTATGTTTGTATGAAACTCATCAAGGTGTATCATTAAGGTGTAATAACTTCAAAACCTTCGGCTAAAACACCAGTCCATAATCCTTGAGTGAAAGAGTCCATATAAAAAGTCCTCGTTCATTAAAATTCAGCAACATATTTGTTTAGAACTGTTTTCACTTGTAAACGGTGCTTGATCTGTGCATATTTCTCTCCCGATTCAGCCGAGATGACTTTAAGAGGATATAGCATGTTTATGCATTATAGACCTGTATTTTAGCCAGAAGCAATGGTTTGAATTCAAAAACTCCTTGATGGATTTGTTTCCAAACACAGCTTTTCTTTACACAAGGCATTAACTGATGGACTGGAGTGGTGTGGATTACTGTGATGTTTTTATCAGCTGTTTGGACTCTCATTCTGACGGCACCCATTCACTGCAGAGCATCCATTGCTGAGCAAGTGATGCAATGCTACATTTCTCCAAATCTGATGAAGATATAAACTCATCTACATCTTGGATGGCCTGAGGGTGAGAACATTTTCATTTTTGGGTGAACTATTCCTTCACTATATATTGAAGCCTGTGGTGTCATTCTCTTCATAAATGCTGTGCAAGATGAAAACACACTAATCTTCACACAGTAACACACCCCGTCCAATTCACTCCCAAGGCTCAACTGAATAGCAGGAATGATTCCATGTCACTTCAGTAAAAGCATTGTTAGTGTTTTTCATCAACTAAGCTTGCACGACACCATCAGTAATCCTTCAAAAGTCAATCATCAGGAACTCGGAGTCTATAACACTCCAGCTGGAAATGACTGAGTCACGTTTTAGATCACCAGATTTAAAAATCAAATCGTTGCATAACAGATTAATCTCAAAAAGAGTGGATGTATATTCCCAAAATAAATAAATAAAACATTAAGCGTGTTTTATATATATATATATATATATATATATATATATATATATATATATATATATATATATATATATATATATATATATATATATTAGTGCTGTCAAATGATTAATCACGATTAATCGCATTCAAAATAAAAGTTTTTGTTTACATATTATATGTGTGTTTACTGTGTATATTTATCATGTAATACACACACAAAGTATATATTTTGAAAATATATTATTATTGTATATATTAATATTGATATGATTTATATTATATATAAATATATTTTTTATATATAACATTTTTCTGAAATATATACGTGCATGTATATGTATTTATATACATTATAAATATACACAGTACACACACACGTTATGTGAACAAAAACAAAAACTTATTTTGTATGCGATTAATCGTTTGACAGCACTAATATATATATATATATATATAAAATAAATCAGCACAAACCCCTATAACATGTTAAAGGAATTTTCATCAGCATATTATACTGATTTCTGAAGGATCGTGTGACACTGAAGACTGGCGTAATGATGCTGACAATACAGCTTTAATCACAGCAATAAATTACATTTTAAAATATATTAAGATAGAAAACTTATTAAATTGTGATATAATTTCACATTATTACTGTTTCACTGTATTTTATATCAAATTAATGCAACCTTGGTAAGCAGAAGGGACAAAAAAATAAAATAAAATCATACAGACCCAACACTTTTGAATGCTAATGTAATAATGAAATTATTGGTTTTGTTGTACATACTCACAAACCCAATAGGAAGTCTTTACACGTGGAGCAACGACTAAATTGAACACTACCTGCCATGCACGATTATAATAGCAGTAAACTCAATTACATGACGTGTGTATAGTACGGGAACAATACTAGATCAGATTTATATTTAGTGTGAATGGACAGAATCAAATTAACGTATAAAAGCGACCAAGTGTAGTGATATATAAGAATGCATTGGTGTCTGAAGGTGATTTTTACAGTAAACGTACCACTTTTCTCAGTGTCAAGCAGGAGTCCATGCGAGTTGAACCACTGGATGCTTGGAAAGGGGTCGCCGGTGATATTACAGTCAATTAAAGCACAGTTCCCCTCGCGGGCGATGATCTGGCTTACTTTGCTGAGCATCAGGGGAACCAAGCCGCCTCCATCTGCCTTGGTCTCATTCTCTCTTCCGTCTCCATCCACCGCTGAGATGTTCAAAGCCTCTGCCGCACAGAAACTAATCATGGACACTAAATAAATGATCAGGTATCCGTTGGCCCTGTTCATTTTCTCTGGCTTTCTGTAACAACCCTCAGGATGAGATGTCATTCTCCACCGGTCCTCATGTTACAGTCACTGGTTATCTGCACAAAGAACACAAACCACCGGTGCACATGCTCCTTCCTGCAGATGAATCACTGAAAACACAAAATAAAGAGAGAAAAATGTATGAAAACATACTTGATCTGTCAGAATGACAAGAGGGCGTTTGTCTCAAATTTAGCACACATAAGCTGTGACTCATCCTCCCGTGATCTTATCAAACAAGACGTGCCAAAATAAGAAATGACTCATATTTGTAAAGCGAAAATAATAATATAATGATTAAAAAATTAAATAAAGCCATGTTAATTTTTGACACCACATATTTGATCTCTATTTCACCTTTACAGTATATTCAAACCATTGCAATCTTAACATTACTGCATTCATGAAGAAAATTAAAAGAAAACAAGGACATAAATAACGTTACGTTAATGACTTGCATTAAAACAAATGCCGCATGCAACTATTAGCCTAATGTCATTTTCAAAGCTTTAACGCGCAACAAATCGATAGATTTACTAAACGTTAACGTATAAACCAACCAAGACCAGGTTTATGATGTTTTATAGTGATATTCACACAGTTTTGATGCCTAAATCGTTCAAATGTGTTGCAAACATCTCGAGCTAACAACAGCTAACTAACGTTAGGGGTCACCATCCGCTACGGAAGACGCACAAAATACGGATTTTAACACATCCAGCTATTTTAACCCTCACAATTCAACATTTAAAAATTAAATAGCACCTAAAGTTTACATATGCTCGACATGAATGTTAAAAAACACGTTGCGTAACCGCTGAATACGCCGCTAAGGTTAGCCTGAAGGTTAGCCAAAAACAGACGCGTTTCCTTTCGGTAAATTTTGCTAAACGGTTACAAATTCGGCGATTTTGCGCGATTAACAGCGTAATACTTACAGCATTATGTTATGATGTCGATGCTCGTCCTGAAACGTTAACTGTCGACGCTCTGAGTCGTGTTTCCTGGGTTTGTTTTTAACTGTGACTCGACAGCGAGCCACAAATCGCTTGAGAAATTCACGGTCACCAAAAAGATGTAATGTGAATGAAACACGACAGACAGGACCGAGTAAAGCGTTGTTTTAGGTCTTTAAACCCCTCCTATCATCTATCTGCTTTCTATTCCTCCCCCATCCCTTTTCCCTTTTCACTCGACTGACCCAGTTTTTCCAGTAATTGGTTGTGAATTTGAGCTATTTCATCACCCAGTTTGGTTTATTTCCTCAGTTAACTGGTTTTGCATGTACATAATACAGTAAAGGTTAAATCTTTCCTTATGAAATGACAGTATAATACCACAAAACCAGAAATAAGAGCCAATTGCTCTAGATTTATACATCACCTGAAAGCTGAATACATAAGCTTTCCATTATGGTTTGTTAGGATAGGACAATATTTGGCAAGATACAACTATTTGAATCAAGGGTGCCTTTAAAGCTGTCCAAATTAAGTTCTTAGCAATGCATATTACTTTTTGATATATTTACGGTAAGAAACTTACAAAATATCTTCATGGTACATGATTTTTACTTAATATCCTAATGATTTTTGACATGAAAAAATTGATAATTTTGACCCATACAATGTATTTTTGGCTAGTGCTGCAAATATACCTGTGCTACTTATGACTGGTTTTGGGCTCCAGGGTCACATGTATATTTTGTACCATACATATAGTATGGTATCGTGTTGAGAACTGTGTAAAAACCATGGTAATCATGCATTATTACCATAATATTTCAAAGCACAATGTGATATCACCGCTGTAATGTTATATTTGCATTCCCTATGGACACATATAAAGAAACATTAACCTGTGTTTGAAGCATGTGCCATTGTTTTTTAACAAAATCAACCCTGTAAAGGCCAGCTAATGTGAATATGCTGTGGCAATGTGTATCTTTCCACCTCTGTCACACTAGATTGCACATGCATTCAGACTTAAGAAATCCAGTTTAAGGATTAACTGCCCTTGTTGGTCAACGTTAAACCACAGCACTTTGACCATTTGTTATAACCAGCGTTACACTAATAAAACCCCAGGAAACTCACGTACACGCTATTAATCTTGCTTTTAAAGCACTTATGAGTGCATAACTCAGAATTTATGCACAATCACACCAAGATTTATCGCAGCCGTCGAAGTGTGTGTGTGTGAGGCCTTCATAAACACCTTCCCTGAGTAGTGTACACAAAGAATCTGATTGTCACTGAGACAACACACACACACACACACACACACACACACACACACACACACAGTGTGAAATCCAGTGCTCTAATGAATGCGTTCAAAGGTTAAGGACTTACATTCTGCAATGTTAAAATCAACATGTTCTCTATTGAAAAACATTTAAACAATGCAATGGAGTTTATGCAATTATAAACGCATGGTTCATCCAAAAAATGAAAATTCTGTCATCACTACATGCTTTTTTCTTCTTCTGTGGAGCATAAAAGAAGATACTTTCAAGAATGTTGGTAATCAAACTGTTTGGCTCCCATTGACTTTTATTGTCCATAATATGGAAGTCAATGGGAGCCGAAAACATCTGGTTGCCAACATTCAAAATATCATCTTCATCTATACTATCATCAAAAGTAAATGGCGATTTTAATTTTAGGGAGGTCCATCTTATTAAATAAGGCAAAGATTTGGTAAATGCACAAAGTTGAGTGAAAATCAGCATTACATACAACAATGGAGTTGGTTTATTGATTTATTGAACTATTTTTTTTCCAAATGGATTGGCATGCACAATGGCATGCAAGTCCATTGGACTACATACAAACATATGGGTTAATAAGACTAAAATGAAATCAAATGGTGACCAGTATGGACCATTTCACATTTCCGGAAAGCCAAAGCAAACCATTGCAGGGAAAACTTATACTGTAAATGGGAGATCATTGCATATGTAATTTTTGCATTACTATTTGCTCCAAAAGCAAGAGTAAAAAAATCAGATATTGCATTCCCATGACTTTCCAAAATATGAAAAAACAGAGATGGATTCGAGTTATTGCAGAAATTAGTCATTACAGTCTGGGATAAGAGTCCATTTACTACACATTTGTGTTCAAAACAGCTCAAGTTAATAGCAGCTAACTAGTCATATTACAGGTCACTGTCTATTAATGAAATCCACAGCTTTAACCTTCACAATTCACCATGAAGATTTAATATAACGGACTACTGCAATAAAATACATCCACTTGACCTTGACCTTCTTATGGTTAAACATTTTACACACTAAACCAGTTTTAAAATCACATTAAAACACGTCTCCCTGTAGACAGCGGCTGAAATTGCATTGTAAATCAACTTCAGTGAACAATTAATTCCCTTAATACACCCTAAATAAAGAATAAAAATGTAATAAAATGGTGTCATTAAACGTCATTTAAAGTTTTTTCATCTGTACCATATGAAAGGTGAATATATGGGTTTGTTGTGCAAAAAACATTCTGTCTGTGTGGCATGTGACAGCAGCATTTAATAGAAGATACTGAACATATCAGACCCTTGATTCCTCTTCCTGGAAATCAGCCGCAGCGCTCACATGGCATCCTTGATAAGATCAGCCAGTCTCCTGAAAGCCTGTGGATGAATAGCAAAGAGCCATAAATGACAAAGTAAGGCCTTATTCTGAAGTATTTTCAACACTGATAATAATATAAATATATGCAGAGTGTGTGTGAGTGTGTGTGTGTTGTACCTCATCGATCTGTTGAGGTGTGGAGAGAGAAAAGGCGGCTCTAACATACGGACACGGATCTGAGCTGTTGATGTTGAAAACGCCTCCAGGAACCAGAAGAACCTACAAACAAACACAATAAACATGACAAGGATTCAAGATAATTATTCAAAGCCCTATAATATACACCTGCTGAACGTTTTGATAAGAACTGAGACTTCAGGAGAAACTAAAGGCTAGCATCACGTTTACAGACGTAACTCTTGCTGTCAATGCTCAAACAAACAGGGCAATGTTTTGAAGGCTTACTTATTGTTAATAAGGTGCAATAAGAAAAGTATTTTAATACTGAACATGCTCAGCTTCAAACACATGAAGTAAAGATGTTTAACAGGACTGACTCCATACTCGTCTCAACAGAAACAGATGCTGTATTGAATGTGTGTGGGAGGCAAACTATGTGGTGTGTTATCAGGATCAGGTGCTTCAGTTCATTTACATAAACACAGCGCACAGCAGGCACACGCACACACACACACACAGAAACTTTGCTCCAGCAAACCTGCTGTATTGTATCATAAAGCCACAACGACCCATACAAATGACTTTGACTCACAGGTAATGTTTGCAGTTATAAAGGAAAGTGGTTTCATGTAGCAAATGAAAACATTTCTAACATCACATTCAGCACTAATGTAAACTCTACGAGCTTTTGTGTACGTGTGAATTATACAGATGTGTGTGTGAGTGTGTTGAACCTCTTTTTCTAACGCTCTCTCCATTATCAGCTGCTGTGTGTCTTTAAAGCCCTTGAGTTTAATCCACAGGAACATGCCGGCCATGGGAGGATGCCATTCAGCTACATCTACAAAACACCCGGAGAGTAATTAAAGCAAAAGATCAACCAAAAATTACAATTTGCTGAAAATGTCATCACCTTCAGGCCATCCAAGATGTAGATGAGTTTATATCTTCATCAGATTTGGAGAAATGTAGCATTGCATCACTTGCTCAGCAATGGATGCTCTGCAGTGAATGGGTGCCGTCAGAATGAGAGTCCAAACAGCTGATAAAAACATCACAATAATCCACACCACTCCAGTCCATCAGTTAATGCCTTGAGAAGTGAGTTTTTGCTTCAAACTGTTGCTTCCAGCTAAAATACGAATCAAGTTCTTGTCTGAAACAGGAGTGAAATCTGCACAGATCAAGCACCCTTTACAAGCCAAACAAGTATGTTTGGCAACAGGAGATGGACTTTTTCATTTGAGGTAGAGTTATTATGTTATTATGGAGCCTTAAAATGTATTACTTTTACTTTTAGTCATTTAGCAGACGCTTTTATCCAAAGCACTAACAAATAAGAAAAAGTAACTAAAACTAAAAGTTAACACTCAGTAATAATAGTGGATTAATAGTGGATTGTTTTTTTTACACAAACATGCAGCTTTTCACGTCACAAGGCATTAACTGATGGACTGGAGTGGTGTGGATTATTGTGATGTTTTTCTCAGCTGTTTGGACTCTCATTCTGACGGCACCCATTCACTGCAGGGCATCCATTGCTGAGCAAGTCATGCAATGCTTAAGATCTGATGAAGAAACAAACTTGGATGGCCTGAGGGTACATTTTCAGCATTTTTTTATTTTTAGGTGAACTACGTATTCCTTTAAATACTGTAATCTGGGCTCTGACGCTCAGATATATGAGATAATTTACTTATTCCAACAAAATCAATAGCAATTGTGAACTTCTGCCTTGTGTTTTAGTTCAATACAACATAAGCTGTATGGACCATATCTGTGGCACACAGCCGATTACTACAGAAGATCATTTAGACGTATAAAATATTATATCAGGCATTGCACTGGGATCAATGTTTAAATACAGTTACATAAGACTAATATGATAGTGTCAATAACAGATGAAGCTGATGTGCGAGTCAAACCTTTGAGCCATTTGTCTGCGGAGGAGAGCATGGCGTTCCTCTGAGATCTGTAAAACTCAATCACCCTGAGGAAGAGCAAAAACAAATGCCAACCATATGCACAGCTCAACTTAAATAAAACCTGTTCAAATATTTGTAAAAAGCTGACCAAAGGTCCAACTGAAGTCTATAAAAATACAGTTATGAGCAACACTTTAAATATAGTAAGCAGAACCCTGTGGCCATTTATATAATATCATGGGAATCTGATAGCGTCGTTAAAATCATAAATCCCCAGCTCACCCGTCGATGTGCTTGAGAAAACCTTCTGGACCCCAGCTATGAAGCAGCTGAGAGACCATGAGCTGAAAACACAAAGAGACGAGAGGAAACACAAAACTTTGAGTGTCATTATACAATATGACTAACAAGAGGCTTGGTTACTTTATTTGGGCTTCAGTTTGATTCAGCTGCAAGAAACATAAGGCCTGTATTGTGCTGGTCACATTATATCATATACATTTATGATATGATATAGCAATTATAAAAGAAAAAGAAAACAACGCATTTTAATCATTGTTAATCTTAGAATATTTCGCATTATTAGTAATTATTAATAAAGTAAATATTATTTGATGCAAAATCTTTTTGCAAATCATTCCACCAAAGTGAAAAACAGGAATCAATATATTTTTTAAAATATTATATATTTAAAATATTATCAGAATAAACACTGCTTAATATTTATTTAGCATTACTGAATGACTTTGGTAATCTTAATTAAAGAGTATTTTGCAAATCATCCCACCACAGTGACAAAATAGAAAACTATTTATATATATATAATTATTATTATTAAAATACTAAAATAATAATAATATACAATTACAAAAATATTACTTAAAATATTTGAATATTTATTCAACAGTATTTAATTAATTTTTAATCAAAGATTATTTTGCTAGTCATCCTACCACAGCAAGAAAATAAAACAATTATACATTAGTTAATTTACTGTTTAGATAATGATTATTTATTATTATTACTATATAAAGTAAATATTACAAGAATTACTATTAAAATATTTGATATTGATTAAACATTATTTAATGACTTATTATTATTTAGTAAGCCATGCCAGCTCAGTGGAAACAGAACAGACAGTCAGTCTCGTCGCTGTTAAAGCGCCTGTGAATCTCACGCTTGTTTTTCTCGCTGCATCTCTTCTTCCTGAGATTCACGTTGAGAGAATAATTAAAGTTCAAATTTGTCTGCTCAAGCACGCATACAGTACAAACACACCTCCTCCTCTCACGAATCCACTCCTAACCTCAGAGACACATTTCTGTGCGTGTTTTTGCAGCTGTGCATTGAAAGCAGAACACAAGGCCTGTCATGTACAGACTACAGCTGCTGTGGACCGAGGAAGAGCCCTCGACTGAAGCTGCTGCGCTGCTGACTCAGGAGAGGAGCAGGACGGTGAATGTGAGCGATGGTCTGACCTGTGTGAAGGTGCTGGTGTGCATCGTGGAGGCCTGGATGTGTAGCACCACACGGTCCACCAGCGGCTTGGGTCCAGTGACAAAACCGATCCGCAACCTGTCAGGAGAAACACACACACACACACACACACAAATGATTCGAGAATAATGATACTCCAGTTCAACCACAAACAAACACAAGTGTTTCACAATCTGAGAAAAGCCCAAAGGTACTTAACATCTTTTATGAGTGCTTTTATTTTATGGTACTGTACAACAATTAAATAGCACTACCAATGTCATTTTCCAAGAATAAAATGCCACTGCCATGGAAAAAATGCATGGTAATAACAGAAGTGGAAAGATATGAGAGAGGATTTCCAGGATATATCTCAGTGTTGTCATTCACACAGGTTTTGCTCTGAGCTTTTTTCCCTTGAGTCAATATACTGAGCGTGACGGCTGTGTCTCAGCCCTGTCCCACTGACAAACACCCACCCCGACGACAGGATCTTAGAGAAGGAGTCCGTCCGCAGGACGCGTCCGTCTACGTCCATGGACAGAAATGTTGGAGCCCACGGCTGGATGACAGCAGAGCAACAGAAGAAGAGAGCGGAGGATTGACTTTATTTTATTACTGAGTGTTATCTTATCAGAGCAGCAATTGAGAGGCTATCAGAGAGGTCAGTATACGACTACCGCTACATGCTAATCTATCACACAATACAAACAGAGAGATAAATCAGAGCAACTTACTTTCTGGAACTGTAGGAAATAATACGGGTCGTCCTCAATGATAAGCAAATCATATTTCCTGGCAAGCTGCGAATTAAAAACAATAGTAAGCATCTTCAACACTGGCTGTCTACCATTGGTCGGAAAAACAAACAGCCCCGCCCCCAAACTCACGCCATTGGTTGAGAACAAACAACAACATTTACACTTAAACTACAAACTTTGATAGTTGTCTTTCTTACATTAAAAATACTTCAACATTTAAAAACATTTAGCTTACTATTTTCAGTTTTTAAGTTTAGTATTATTTATATACTACTATAGCACGTATTGATATTCTGAATTAGATTTTATTTCATAATATTTTCACTTCTCATTTTAGTTTAGTATTATTTACATTAAACTATAGTATACTAATATTTCAAATGATGATTTATTTTAGGATTTCCAGTTTTAATTTTAGCGCAAGTAATATGCTACGTACTTTTGAAATCTCTATTAATTTTCAGACTTTTTTCAGATTTTCCTGAGATTTCTGATATAGCTTTAATTTATTTTTATTTTTTAATAATTTTAGTGCTTCGACTTCAAATTATTATTTTCAATTAGTTATCAAGGCAACATTTTTATATTTAATTTGCATTTTTTTAATCATTATTCTTTTTAGCATTTTATTTTTTATAAAATACATAAAATATATTAAATTTTTATATAATATTATACTTTTTTTATTATAACGTGATAAAAAGAGGAAGTAAACATACTCTAAATCCCAAATGTCACATATAACATCTGAATGTTCTTGTAAGGTTGGACAGGGAGCATTTAGGCCTCACTCAAACTCTAGGCAAACGCAGTACTGAACGCTGTAAGCCATACAGCGGGTAAAATAAGTATTGAACAGGTCACCATTTTTCTCAGTAAATATGATTCTAAAAGTGCTGTTGATGTACAATTTTCACCAGATGTCGGTAACAACCCAAGCAATCCATTCATACAAATAAAACAAAACAAATAAATTCAGAAATTAATGGTGGCGTGTTCAATACTTATTTTACCCGCTGTATGTGTGCACTGAGCAATGAACTCTGCTTACCTCATAGACTTCCTGTTTCCTCTCAAAGGTCATGGACGCTCCGGTGGGGTTACCTCCGTTCGGGATGGTGTACAGGACTCTCGGTGCAGTGCTTCCTGGTTTCTGTGTGTCTGCCAGGTCCCAGCGTGCCAGACACGTCCTCAGGTCTGCAGGGATCATGCCGTGATGATCGCTCGCCACGTTAATGAGGTTACAGCCCAGCGGCTGCAGCTGTTGATGAGAGAGTTGGTAAGGATAACGTGTAATGGGCCGAGAGAGAGATTGCAGGTAAAACATGGTGATGATGGGAAGTGTGCTTCATACGGCTGCCAGCGTTCCTGAGTACGTGGGAGCGTCGAGGAGGACGTTATCTCCAGAATTGACCAGCATCTCAAATATCTGATGATCAGAGTGAAGAGGAAAATTACCACTTGATTTCATCCTAAATGACGCCACATAATAATATTTGCATATCACTTAATATCAAACACAATTCACAGATCACAAGCATCAGGAATAGGCCTGGGCGATATGTCAAAAATATCTTATCGATAACCGCCTTAAAAAATATCTCGATATCCGATAATATCGTCTACCTAAGCCCCACCTCCACCAGGCCCCGCCCCCGCTAAGAAAACATTGCCGACATGCACCATATTCAGTTTGGTCTTAATTATTACCACGTTAAAGTTTGGTATTACTTTTCTTAGTTTGTGCTTAAACTAACAGAAAACATTAGCTTTGCTGTTATGTTGGTGTTGCTAACAATTTCCACTCTGTTCTTATCAAATTTGTGTTTGAAATGAATTTCGTTTTGTGAGAAGAACTGTTGAGGAAAAATGATAAACGAAATTTTAAGTTCATCATGGTGAAGTTGGACATTCTGGCGGTGATTATAAGAATGATAAATGCATGTTGATGTCATATAGTAATAGGCCTTACCCTAAATAAGGATAAATTATACTGGAACGCATCTCCAAAATAATTGCATACGCAGATGCACATTGCCATTACAGTAGTCAGCGCCGAACAACAGCCAAATCAAATATAAACTGAGGTTACAAAAGTGATTCAGTCAAGATTAGTGAGGGATTTTCTTTTCTTTTGTTCTTTGATTAACGTTAATGACTGGCGGCAGCGACTGCTGTCAATGCACGGATCCAATACACCCTCTTTACGTTCACTTAAGACATAACCGATTATATTTATGGGATATTTGGATATAATTTTGTGTGTATTTGTCCATTCAAATGTGTAAGAATGCGAGAAAGAGAGCTCAGTCCAGTGTTCGTGTATATAAGAGGTGCGAGCTGTGTGTGTGTGTGTGTGTGTGCTCTGCACAGAAAACAGTGCGCGAGAGCAGAAGTGAGTTCTATTTAGTCTTCTTGCAGTTGATTTTTTTGAAATCACAAAAAATGTGCATACAGGAATCAAGAAGCAGAATCAAAATTTAATTTTATAACAAGTAATTCCTGACCTTATCTGATCTTATTTCCAAAATTGGAATAGCTTTTCGATTCCCAACCCTCCTATTAAATTATTTCATTCTTGCATGCAAAAAGACCTGTTTGGTGACTATGGGGCTGTGTAAAATATTTTTTGCAACTTAGGTTTATCATTTGTCATTGTTTTCCCGATAATATCGATAATCGTCTGTTACCTGACTGTTGACATCGACATCGCGATACTTACGAGACATCGTCGATATACGATTATATCATCATATCGCCCAGCCCTAATCAGGAACAGAGCGGATCCACAAGAAGAGCATATATTGGGACAATCTTATTTTAGATGCTTTTATAGTTTTTAATTATATTTATATTTTCTGATTTCATTTTAATATCAGCTAAAGTTTTAGTCTCTTTTGTCATTTTTTTTTAAATGTCTCTGTAATTTTGATCATCTTTTAGTTATTTTAGTTAAGTGCATTAAGTTAAATTAAATTAAAACGAGACTAAATGAAGTTTGTTTCATTTGATTTCAGTTAACATTTCAAGTAACTAACATGTTAGTTTTTTAAGTTCTAGTAATTGAGATGTGTGTTTCTGTTAGTTTTAAAAATATGTCTATATAGTTTTTATAATTTTTTTTTATTTCAGTTTTAGTTATTTAAAATTGGTTAAAATTTGTTTTTCATTTCAAGTAACAATTTGTTTTTATTGTTGTACTTTACATTTATATTTATGTTACTGAGTGATTCTGGAATAATTACAGTATATTATTGATATTTTGGATTAACATTTTCAGCTTTCATTTTAATTTTAGATGAATTTTTAGTAAGTTTTTTTCTGTATAGCTTTATTTTTATTTAGGGTTTAATTTCAGAAGTCAACAGTTCTAACTTTCAATCTTTTATTTAAATTATTTCAGTTAACATTTAGTTTAAGTAACTTTTTTTAAACTGTAGCATTTACATTTATGCATTGAACACATGCTTTTATCCAAAGCGACTGACATTTTTCCTGGGAAACGACCCATGACTTTTGGTTAATAGTGCATTTCTCTACTGTTTCAGTTAGAGGAAGGCTTAGTTAACTATAATAACCCTAACTACGGTTGCATATCGAATATATTTGTGAGCATATTATTACTGCCACACAGATCTGATTGGTTCCAGATTGGAAGCAGATGCATGTGTGATGTTAAGGGTGTGGATGTACTTTGCAGAGCCCCTCCTGACTGCCGGTGGTGACACACATCTCCATCTGTCCTCTCTCTGGACTGTAGCCGGCCGTGGGAGGATTGTGGAGGCTCTTCTGAAGATCCTTCATCCACGAGACCAGCTCAGGAATACTGCGAGCACACAGACACATATTGTCAACAAATCATTTCAAATCATAAGATTGCGCTTCAAATAATCCTTATCTGTCATTTTCTGTCAAAAACTGTCTTAAGCAGTCATGAGAATAACGTTACATTTGGTATATTAATGTGACGTGATATACTATAACAATATCTATTGAATAGCTCTTTTCAGCCCGCTGCATTATTTTCCTCCTGATTATTTCCATGGTTCCTTGCCGTAAGCAAATGAAAAAAGACAACATATAATGTGCATTTGTGGTCTGCTCTCCCGATTTAATTTATGATATAAACCATGAATAATTCCCTGGAATGCACTAACAGTCTTTTATTGTTCTCCACAAAGGTTTGTTTACACACGGATGCTGTAAAATGTACTTATGAAATATAGACATATATTACTATAATGGTATTTAACACATCCATAATATTGCTGAGGATAGGAGGAGGATCTTTAAGAGTTATGCATGGTATGTTGAAAGTAATTTGTTAATGCTTTTACACATTAAATGTCCTTTTAATGATCGATGGTTGAAGGGTGAGTAAAATAATGTCAACTCATTGTACTCATTGTTTTTGAAAATGCTTATCACTGCATTCCTTTTGCTGATTGAAGGGTTATGGGGCATAGGAAAAAGGTGGATAACCAACAAAGTCTAAACACATTTACATTTAGTCATTTGGCAGACGCTTTTATCCAAACACGATGTACATAAGAGATTCATGGAGTACAGACAGATTAATATACAGTGGGGTAAAAAAATTTATTTGATCCCCTGCTGATTGATCTGAAATGATCAGTCTATAATTTTAATGGTAGGTTTATTTGAACAGTGAGAGACAGAATAAAAAAAACAAAAAAACAGAAGAATGCATTTTAAAAAAGTTACAAATTGATTTGCATTTTAATGAGTATAATAAGTATTTGACCCCTTCGCAAAACATGACTTGTCCTACAAAAGTTAGCAGAAAAACACCCCCAGAGCATAATGTTTCCACCTCCATGTTTGACGGTGGGGATGGGGTTCTTGGGGTCATAGGCAGCATTCCTCCTCCTCCAAACACGAAGAGTTGAGTTGATGCCAAAGAGCTGGATTTTGGTCTCATCTGACCACAACACTTTCACACAGTTCTCCTCTGAGTCACTGGCAAACTTCAGACGGGCCTGTACATGTGCTTTCTTGAGCAGAGGGACCTTGCGGGCGCTGCAGAATTTCAGTCCTTCACGGCGTAGTGTGTTACCAATTGTTTTCTTGGTGACTATGGTCCCAGCTGCCTTGAGATTATTGACAAGATCCTCCCGTGTAGTTCTGGGCTGATTCCTCACCGTTCTCATGATCACTGAAACTCCAAATTCAAATTTTATTTGTCACATACATATACATACATAGTACGACATGTAGTGAAATGTATTGTACGACTGTCCAACAAATTGTCCAACAAAATTAAGAAAACCTCAAGTTTACAAAAATACAAATAGAAAATAAGTACAGTAAACATATATATGGAAATAAACTAGCAATACAATTAAATAGAATAAAGTTAAAATAGATATGAGATAAAAATAGAATATAAGAATAAAAATAGAATATGATTCTATATAGATTCTATAAAAATAAAGTAAAGTGTATGTCAGTGATAAAGTGTCCGTGTGCTGTGCAGTGCAGTAAAGTGTGTAAGTGAGTAAAAGGAATACTAAAGACAAATGGTATGTTGTATAGGTATCCTTCTACAACTGAGACTGACATTAGTGCAGATTGTAGTTGAAATTGTGCAAAGTGGAAGTGTGGGGTGATGTGATTAGAGTGGAGAGAGGTTAAGACTCCGAATGGCCTGCGGGAAGAAGCTCTGCATGGAGCGGAAGCGCCTCCCTGAACGCAGCAGAGAAAAGAGTCCATTGTTGGGATGGCTGAGGTCCTTCACTATCTTCCTGGCCCTGGTCAGGCACCGCTTGCTGTAGATGTCCTGCAGGTCAGGGAGCTCGGTGTGAATGGTACGTTCCGCTGAACGCACCACCCTCTGGAGGGCTCGTCTGTCCTGCATAGTGCAGTTCCCGAACCAGGAAGTGATGCTGCCCGTCAGGACGCTCTCGATGGTGCAGGTGTAAAAAGTCTTAAGCACCCGAGAGGGAAGTCTAAAGTCCCTTAAGCGTCTCAGATGGTACAGACGCTGCCTGGCCTTCTTCACCAGGGTGCTGGTATGACAGGACCAAGTCAAGTCCTGCGTGATGTGAACACCCAGGTATCTGAAGCTGTCCACTCTCTCCACTGGAGTCCCGTTGATCGTGATCGGCTGGTATGACCGCTCCTGCTTCGTACTGAAGTCCACTATCAGCTCCTTAGTTTTGCTGATGTTCAGGTGTAGACTATTCACCTGGCACCAACTCTCCAGGTTCTTAATCTCCTGTATGTAGGCCGTCTCGTCGTTGTCTGATATCAGGCCCAACACAACAGTGTCATCAGCAAACTTGATGATGGTGGTGGAGTTGGAAGTGGCCACGCAGTCATAAGTGTACAGTGAGTACAGCAGGGGGCTCAGAACACAACCTTGAGGGGCTCTAGTACTTATGGTGATGGAGGATGAGGTGTGTTTACCCATCCGTACGGCTTGCTGTCTGTCCTTCAGGAAGCTGGAGATCCATTGGCACAAGTGTGTGCTGAGACCAAGGACCTCCAACTTGGAGGTGAGTGTGGAGGGAATTATGGTGTTAAACGCTGAACTGTAGTCCACAAACAGCATTTTTACATAATTCCCTTTTCTGCAGTCCAGGTGACTTGTTGTGGTGTGGAGGAGGTGTGAGATGGCGTCCTCCGTGGAGCGGTTATGCCTGTATGCAAACTGTAGTGGATCCAGTGTGTCTGGTAGTGATGCAATGATGAAGTCTCTGACCAGTCTCTCAAAGCACTTCATCACCACTGATGTGAGGGCTACAGGGCGATAGTCGCTGAGGCAGGTGGGCTGGGGTTTCTTGGGGACAGGAACAATGGTGTACTGCTTAAAGCATGAGGGGACTGTAGACTGTTCCAGGGAGAGGTCGAAGATCTCAGTGAACACCGGTGCTAGCTGGTCAGCGCAGGCCTTCAGAACCCGACCTGTGATGCCATCTGGTCCTGCTGCCTTCCTGATGTTCACTCTCCTGAATGCTCTCCTCACATCATGCTCCGTGATGGTGAACACGTTGTCCTCACCGGCTTTCTCAGCGTGCATGCGGTTAGCACTGCTAGCGCCGCTAGCGTGATTTGCTGCAGCCTCGAAGCGAGCATAAAAAGTGTTCAGCTCGTCAGCCAGAGAAGGTAGTGAGCCTGGTGAAGGTCAGCCACGAGGTGAGATCTTGCATGGAGCCCCAGTCCGAGGGAGATTGACAATTATTTTGTGTTTCTTCCATTTGCGAATAATCGCACCAACTCTTGTCACCTTCTCACCAAGCTGCTTGGCGATGATCTTGTAGCCCATTCCAGCCTTGTGTAGGTCTACAGTCTTGTCCCCGCCATCCTTGGACAGCTCTTTGGTCTTGGTCATGGTGGAGAGTTTGGAATCTGATTGCTTCTGTGGACAGATGTTTTTTATACGGGTAACAAGCTTTAAGAGAGTGCTCCTAATATCAGCTCCTTGCCTGTATAAAGACACCTGGGAGCCAGAAATCTTGCTGATTGATAGGGGATCAAATACTTATTTCACTCATTAAAATGCAAATCAATTTATAACTTTTTTGAAATGCATTTTTCTGGATTTTTATTTGTTATTCTGTCTCTCACTGTTCAAATAAACCTACCATTAAAATTATAGACTGATCATTTCTTTGTCAGTGGGCAAACGTACAAAATCAGCAGGGGATCAAGTAATTTTTTCCCCCACTGTAATGGGAGTTTTCACTATCACTATACTGATATCTGCTTCATTTACTATAAAGAGAGCACCTTTTATTCAGTACCAAAACTGCTACGGAGAACCATAGTATTTTTATTGGTACTGACTACTGAAATTTAACAACACTTAAGCCAAACAAGAAGCACCAAACGAATGGCAGTGTATGTTGTGTGATACCCGTATGAGCCGGAGTACTGCAGTGCTCTCTTCATCAGCGGCTCGTCCAGCACCACCGCATCTCCTCCCTTCACTTTAATGCTGGCCGACAGGAACGGGAAGGTGTTGGGATTGGGAGCTCCTCCGGCCAGAGAGATCAGAGACGGGGGAGATCGCTGCTGAAGCTCCGCTGGACCAGAACGACAACACAAATCAAGCCATGTCGTGGGTTATGAACAGTAATATAATACTACAAATCAGACTCACTCAGTATGCGAATAGGTGATGGTTTTCTCGCCGCGCTCACAGCTGTCAGAAAGCGAGCGTAATTCATGCTTCTGAGGGGACAATTAGCAAATTAGACATCAGAGATGGTGATTTTAATTTATGTGCATCTGTACTACATAGTTAGCAATAAACTTCTAGAGAAGGAATGACAATGGAGTTTCACTGGAATCAATCGTAATGGGAGTTTAATGGTATTATCCAGATATAATCGCTTAGAAATTTCATAAGTAAAAATCTGATTAACGTATCCTCATTAGACAGAAATCGCTTCCAAATTATGAAATAAACTCAAAAAAAATGTTAAGCTGCACATATTCATAAATAAAATAAATTTGAATTTCTGTGCACCTGTATTAAAATGTTTGTTATAAAATTCCATCAAATGAATGTAAAAGGAGTTTCTATCATAATTTAGAAGCAATCCTAATGGGTATTTATGATGATAATACAAGAAACTATGACTAAATTATCTCTGTAATCACTTAGAAATTACAAGTGTAAAAAGCCCATTAAAAGATCCCTGTAAGGAGATATACATCGGTTCCAAACAATAACATAAAAATAAAATCAAAATAAATAAACAGAAAATTAACCTGAAAAAAGAATGTCAGTGATAATTCCTTTACTCCCAATCCTTTAATGATATTATCCAGATATATTAGATCGAATTATATTATTATAGAAGAAATTAAAGCAATGCAATCACTTAGAAATAGGCCTAAGTGAATTGGTTCCAGAAATACCCCCCCCCCCCCCCGAAAAAAATACTAAATAAAGAGAAAAATGGGAGTGTTGCACATATTCATAAACAGACCAAGCAAAGTGATTAACTGTGCAACAGAAAGCATACAGAATATATATATATATATATATATATATATATATATATATGTTTTTGTGCAAACTTAAATAAATACTGCGCCCTTTATTGATTATGCAACTTCTAAACATGAGCTTTTTACATGGGAGCTGACTAAAAGGTAGTAGTTATATTTAATTACTTTCTAAATATGATATTAAATACGTTGTCATTTGGACAATTTTCTTTTTTTAATGTAGCACATATTTTTAAACAAAGCAAATAAAATTATAATAGTTGTAATTATAATAGTTGTGTAACAGAATGGCAAGTTTAAAAAAAAAAAAAAAAAATATATATATATATATATATATGTATGTGTGTGTGTGCGCATGTTTATGTGGTTTATGAGGACACAAATGTGTATAATGACATGGGTATGACAGAGGTATTACAATATGAAGGTGGTTTATGAGGACACTGCCTATGTCCCCGTAATTCAAAAGGCTTAAAAAACATACTAAATGTTGTTTTTTTGAAAATCTAAAAATGCACAAAGTCTCCTGTGAGGGCTAAGTTTAGGTGTAGGGTTGGTGTAGGGCAATAGCACACACAGTTTGTTCAGTATAAAAACCATTACGCCTATGGAGAGTCCCCATAAACCACAAAAACCAACGTGTGTGTGTGTGTGCGTGCAACAGGTTTTTTTTAATTCACTTCTGGATTAAAATCTCGTTATTTTGACGACTTCATCTTAATTCTCAGACTGAAACACATGTGCATGGAAATCATGATTTACTGCCATGCTCCTCGCGCAGGACGCCTGGAGTTCAACTCAGCCAAGCTTCAACAACGCGCGTGACAGACGCAAATCAACACAATCTGCCCCCATATACATCAATACATAACACGAACCATCAAAAGAACTTCAAACGATGCTAAACGACGCAAATTTTACAGGCGACGAAGCCTAACCTCTAAAAAATTTTACTGACCCGTGTCTTCCCGTACCGCTGACGGTCTCCCGCAAAGCTTTCTGGGCCGTGTAGTTTTCTTTCTTCGAGAGAAGCGTAAACAGTTGTTCTTTTTCCGGTGCAGAAAGCGAATCCTACATTTAACTATATTCACTATTCATTCTTTCTGGAGATTTATATTCGCTGAAAGCGCATTCGATTACGTTTATTAATTACAGATGCGTACTAGAGATGCAAAAGAAAACCAAGCCTACAAGAACTACATTACCCACAATGCTTTGCCGCGAGGAAGCGCATTTGTAAACAGTGCTAGAAAGCTAAGGGAGAAAATTAGAAACATTTACGGGAGGCTTGGCTGTATTACTAGCGTGTCATATTTGATATTTTGTTTTAATACCGAAGGTATTATTCTTTCACAGGTTTAGTTTATTAACAGAACGCTTTTATTCAGTTAACGGGCGGGTTGCACATGAACTAGCACGTTTGCGTTCATTGATCTGGTCTGCAGTTGGAGAAAATGTGATTCTGCATTATTATTGTGGTGATTAATTAAGGCCAGACTCATTTGCGTGTCCATGGGGAAACGGAAAGACATGATTCACCCCAGGTTCCTCGCTGGTAAGTCTTTTTGAGTAATAAAAACATTCACGGTACTGCAATGACCATGACTTTGCGTTCATTTCTTCCCTGGTTTTTTCTCATTAGCTATGTGTGGTTGTTGGTGTTTGTTCTGTAGGAAGCGGGGATGATTACAGCGTGCACAAGAAGAAACACAAAAAGCACAAGAAGCACAAGAAGAAGCACCATCGCGATGATGGCCACAGTTTCTCCTCCGAGGCGCTGGAGTCAGACTCAGGGATGCTGCTGCTGCTGAAACCTCCTCAACTCAAGCTCAAGATCAAGCTCGGAGGACAGACTCTGGGCACCAAGAGGTCAGTCAGTGTACCTGTTTTTCAGCAATAAATGAGACTGAGATTTCTAAACAAGAGCTGTTTGTATTGATCTTTTCGGGAATCGATTCCAGATGATGGTTAGACTTCATGGAGAAGAAAAAATACACATTTTTGAAGTTCTAGAGCCTATAAATGATCAAATTTAGCCGAAAAAACCTGTTGCGCTCAAACCACATCATTCTTAATAACTACTATTGATTTTGTATTTAATCATTTATAAATGAGATATAATTGTCCATGAAGGCTGGAAGTGAAAAACTCCTTATATTCAGGGGGTGCAGAATTATTAAGCAGGTTTTCTTTTACAGATAAAATGAGCCCCAAAAAAGAGATTTAACTCAAACATTATTAAATTCCCATGAGAAGGATGCAATAATAGAATTTGCAAAGTTAAGACATGACCATTGGACAGTAAAATGCTCATTGGGTCAGCAAAAAAACAGGTGGAGAGGAAAAGACACAGGGTAACTGCAAAATAATTAAGAATTAAGGTGAAAAATTTGGTGTGAAACCATCAGGAACCGTTTATCCCTAATACTGTAGACAATAATGTAAAAATGAATGCATATGTGACCCTGGACCACAAAACCAGCCTTCAATGTCAATTTTCCGAAATTGAGAGTCATGCATCATCCGAAAGCTGAATAAATAATCTTTTCATTGATGTATGGTTTGTTGGGATCGGACAATATTTGGCCGAGATGCAACTATTTAAAAATCTGGAATCTGAGGGTGCAAAAAAATCTAAATATTAAGAAAATCACCTTTAAAGTTGTCCAAATTAAGTTCTTAGCAATGCATATTACTAATCAAAAATTAGGTTTTGATATATTTACGGTAAGAAATTCACTAAATATCTTCATGGAACATGATCTTTACTTAATATCCTAATGATTTTTGGCATAAAAGAAAAATCAATCATTTTGACCCATACGATGCATTTTTGGCTATTGCTATAAATATATCCCATGCTCTTTATATTGGTTTATTTGAGTGTTAAATCAATAGATCACCCATAAAAAAAAAAAAAATGTCCCTTTTAGACTTGCACTCTATTCATTTACTAACAGCTTGTTTTCTTACAAAAAACCTAACTAGCTTTTTATTTATTCTACAATTAACAAAAAGCAAAACAGGGCTATATCTATATTTGATAAAAATATCAAAATTACAGTTCAGAGCAAAATTGGCAAGTAAATGATGACCGTGTTTATTTTGGGGTGAATTATTTGTAAGGCATACAGATCCAACATTTGTATGTTCAGACCCAGCATGAGCCGATTCATGTGTAAAGTGGTGTCTGTTAGGAGTGTAATGTGAGTCACCTTTAATAAAGTGTTTACTGAATGTTGTTCTTATTTCAGTGTGCCCACATTCACAGTGATCCCGGACTCTCTGCGCTCCGTGTCGCCTCTGAACGTAGAGAGTGACGATGACAATGATGAAGATGAGGACAATGAGGAGGATGATGAGGACTCTGATGACGACGTGCCGTCAGAGGGAGTACCTATAGAGCAGTACAGAGCCTGGCTGGGTGACTCAACCGTTTTAAATCAGTCACTTTTATTATTTCAGTGACTGGCAGCCAGTGTTAATGTGCATGAGTGTGTTTTTGTTGGTAATACCAGATGAAGACAGTAACCTGGACCCGTCTCCTGTGCCGGACATGAACACAGATTCGCTGCTGGTCGGCCCGATGGATGAGGAGGAGCGATGGCTGGACGCGCTGGAGAGAGGAGAGCTGGATGATAACGGAGAGCTGAAGAAAGAGATCGACGAGTCTCTGCTCACGGCCAGACAGGTGTCTTATAAAACACACACAATCAACGCTCATTCAACCTACAGTAAACAAAAACTATAAATGGAGACAGTGTTGTGAAGATGCACAAACCTTACCTTAACCTGACAGGGTTATTATTGTTAACTAAAAGGGGAAATAATACTTTTCAGTTATTGTTCTTTCTAATTTTCACCTAGTTTAATTTTGAAGCACTAAAATTACTAACTGGAAAAAATGTAAAACCAAAACTGAAATAAAAGAAATGAAACCTAAATAGTAATATTTAAAATAAAAGTAATAACATTAACAAACATAATTACTAAAAATCTAACTTAAATTAAAATGAAAACAATGTATACAAATAAAAGCTAATTCAAAATGTTAATTAAAACTATAGTAATATGTCAATAATATTGAATAGCATGAAGATTCAAAGTTTGCTGTAATTTTTTTTTATTTAAAAATAAATTCATACTATTATAATTATCAAGAGTGACCGTAAATTTATACGTTACAAGACATTTCTATTTTAAATAAATGTTGTTCTTTAACTTTCTATTCATCAAAGGATCCTGAAATAAAATGTATCTCAGTTTTCACAAAAATATGAATCCGCACAAGTGACTTCAGCATTGATAATAATCAGAAATGTTTCTTGAGCAGCAAATCAGTATATTAGAATGATTTCTGAAGGATCATGTGACACTGAAGACTGGTGTAACGATGCTGAAAATTCAGCTTTGATCACAGAAATAAATAATATTTTACAATATATTCACATAGAAAACAGCTATTTTAAATTCCAATAATATTCCACAATTTTATAGCATTTCCCATATTTATTTATTAAATAAATGCAGCCTCTGTGATAATTAGAGACGTGAACAGTACTATGTGTCACACAAAATTTTAAATGAATAGTTGTTGACTGGTGACTTTAACTGAAGCATTTAAGGTACCTTATAAAAGTTTCTCCTCGGTCTGAACAGAAAGCGCTCCTACATAAGCATCAGAGCCAGCCGTTACTGGAGCTGCCCATGGGATACAAAGAGAAGGAGCTGACGGCCGAGATGATGCAGAAACGCGAGGAGCGCGCCCGCAAAAGACGCCTGCAGGCTGCCAAGAAAGCGGAGGAGAACAAGAACCAGACCATCGAGAGACTGACCAAGACCAGCAAGGCCAAGATCAAGAGCATGAGGGAGCGCAAGTCCAAGCAGGCGCAGCTGCCCATGGTGAGGTACAGCAGTAACACTCAGGGCGCTACAGTCTCGTACCCCGCCGGGGTCCCTGTCCCGAAGCCCGCTGCCCTGCCAGAGTCTCCTCCCGCGCCCATGAGCTGCGGCGTGTCCGGATGCTCCAACCTGAAGAAATACTCCTGCTCCAGGACCGGGACGCCGCTCTGCAGTCTGGAGTGCTACAGGAAGAACCTGACGCTGGTGCAGGAAGTCGCTTAAGGCACCGTCTGTTAGCGGTGTGCGTTTACAAATAGTAGATCCATGCAATTATGTTCAACAGCAGATACAAAATTCTTTGATTAATCAGTGTAAAATCATGCTGAAGTTTATTTATTTTGCATTCAAAGTGCAATTCATGAAACACAAGCAGTAACACTATACGGTACGGTTCAATTTGGTAATATTAGGTTTTCTAAAATAACAATGAACAAATTGTACTGCAATTATTAATCTAATTTAATGTAAATGTATAAATATTATATGCACACATACATGAATTCAGATGCAAAAGCCTCTGAGTGGCGTTTGAAATGCGCTTCAAAAATTAGTATTTTTTTATCACACTTCTATGTGTAGGTTCAGTAATTTCACTTTAAAGGCAATGAATTGATTGTTTTCATTAACTGAACATAAACAAAGGAGCCTGAGAAAAATGCTAGTTTTAGAAGAAATTTTCAGACGGCACTTACAGGCTTTTGCATCTGAACTCTTCATATGTGTGTGTGTGTGTGTGTGTGTTGTTAATTCATTGTTTGTTCATTCATAACACACCGACTAATTAATTTATACAACCTGACCCATTTGAAGTGTATTAGCATTTGTAGAAATTACATTAAGCTAAATTAATAAATGCTTTATAGTATTTTAATTATTAGTTTATGATAGCTAATGTTAACAAATTGAACTTATTGTAAAGTGTTGCCCAAATTCAATTCAATGTGACATTTACTTACAAATCATCATCATGAAGAATCATGAGAATATATTTCTGTTCAAAAAAATTCCTTTGAACTGAGAGTAACAACATAATGGCAAATATAAATCATTCTGTTAAAATTTATGTGTAATAATGTTTTATAACACATTCATTCTGCTTGTGTTTAATGAATGAAGCTCACTACCATTGTGAGAAGTCTGAAATAAACAACACCTCATGTAAATCTTGTATTTATTTCATGCATTTGAAGCCACATAAAGCATAATTCTAAACTGAAACTAAACCAAATTCATTAAAGTAACACTTTATAGGAAGGTTCAATTTCTTAACATTAGTTAATTCATTAGGTTTTATGAACTTTTTACAGCAAGGTTAATGTTAATTTATAAATATAATGTTGTATATTGTTCATTCATTGTTAGTTTGATCATAATACATTGTTAATTTATACATCTTGACTTGTTTAACATGTATTAGCATATGTAGAAATGAATAAATACTGTATAAGTATAGTTCATTGGTCATTTATATCTAATACATTAACAAATTTAACTTACTATAAAGTGTTATTCAAAATTATTTTTTAATTCAATTCATCGTGACAATTAAGAATTGCAAATTATTTACAAAGGAATTCATGAATCATAAATGAATTTCTGTGTAAACGGTTAATAAAACCACTTTGAATTGAATATATTTCTCTAAATGATTCTGTAGAAACATTATTGCATTGAATTTGAATAAAAAAAAGTTTTATAACATGTTCGTTCTTGTTTAATTATGTAACAAAGTCATTTCTGAAACTAAGAGCGCAGCCTTATTTTTGTAAAGAGACTGAAATAAAGAACAGCTTAAGTAAATCTGCTTTCATTTATTTGATAAATGATGCACATTTTTTGGAAGAACAATGCATTACAAAGTTTTAACTTAGAGGAACATGGGAGTTCCACACCTTCAAGTGTTGTTAAGGCTTTGGTCATAAAAGCTGCTTAGAAAACATCATTTTACTTGATCCAGCAAGGAAAAGTCAAGTGAAAACATCATTTCATGATCATGTTCATAAGCCTGTAGCTTGTGCTCGTTGAAGAAATCCAGCATAGTTTGAGGTATTAAAGTTGTTTTTTAACATTTCAATGCATTTTATTGTCCGATTCATCAGACTGGTTCATTAGTTTATTGCTACAGACGTTGCTGCCTGTTTTGAACTTCCACTGTGCAAAAAAACCCACAACAACATGTGATTAAAACAAGGATAGTCGTTGCTATGCTTAAACCAAAAATTAAACCCTCAGGTCACCCAAGATGTAGATGAGTTTGTTTCTTCATCAGATTTGGAGAAATGTAGCATTGCATCACTTGCTCAGCAATGGATGCTCTGCAGTGAATGGGTGCCGTCAGAATGAGAGTCCAAACAGCTGAGAAAAACATCACAATCCACACCACTCCAGTCCATCAGTTAATGTCTTTATGTGAAAACTGCGTGTTTATAAGAAACAAATTCATCATCAAGATGTTATTAACTTTAAACTGATGCTTCTGGCCAAAATACGAGTCCATAATCCATAATAATACTTAATACACATATTTGTTTAGATCTGTTTTGGACCGTTTTCACTTGTGCTTTCAAACAGTGCTTGACCTGTGCATATTTCTCTCCTGATTCAGACCAGACAACTTTTTCACTGGACTAGAGGAAGCGTTATTATGGATTATGGACTCGCATTTCGGCAGAAAAGTATGGTTAAAATGTCTTAATGATGGATTTGTTTCTTACAAGCACGCAGCTTGTCACTTAAAGACATTAACTGATGGACTGGAGTGGTGTGGATTATTGTGATGTTTTTCTCAGCTGTTTGGACTCTCATTCTGACGGCACCCATTCACTGCAGAGCATCCATTGCTGAGCAAGTGATGCAATGCTACATTTGTCCAAATCTGATGAAGAAACAAACGCATCTACATCTTGGATGACCCGAAGGCGAGGACATCTTCAACGAATTTTCATTTTTGGCTGTTCTTCTCCTATAAACATGAACCAGTAGTTTTCTGTCCACATCTATAATGGATTTACCTCCTAAAAAAGCTTGTTGTAGAGCAGACTGTGCTGTCTGACGCTGTGCTGGTGTTACAGTGCTACACGGCCAAGCCGAACGACAGCCGGAAGGCCATTTCCACAGGAACTTCAGGCACGGAGTCATGGAAGCACACGTAAAACTCTTGAGGAACCGGTTCGAGAAGCATTCGCCTGGAACGCAGACAAGAGATTGCAAATCAGAGGTGGAAAACATGACACTTTTGATGTTTTCCTGCTGTGTGCATGTCAGCGTCTCAAGCTAATATCTAAGCTAATTTTTTATGCTTTGCATTTACAGACAGGTGCATGATGGGAGGACGTTTCACTACAGAGCGTTTGGATTGGCATTGTAATGCAGTCCGTAATGGAAAAAAGTGAATGTGAACACGTGATGTGAGTTACAGACATGAAAGATGGGGATTTTTTGAGCTCCAAACTGTAAGAACAGCTGTCAATCACAGCGGATAAGGCGGCAGAACACGTACCCTATAACCCAGTAGGTCATGGTGGGCGCTGGTTTCTTCTGATCGGTCCAGTTCTCCGGTTTGCACTGAAACAAAACTCCATGTTCTTTGACTGGACCCAAACCTCGAGTGCTCTGCGGCCGCTCCGACCCTCTGCGGTCCTACAACACATTTACACATGCATGAGGTGACCAAACCATGCCAATATCACTATAGCAGAGAAATGATACCTAGAGCTAGTAACTTGTTAATAACTTAAAACACTGTTTAATAGACTTGCTGGAATTCATTTACATTTAGTCTTTTAGCAGACGCTTTTATCCAACGCGACTTACAAATGAGGACAACGGAAGCAATCAAAATCAACTAAAGAGCAATGATACACAAGTGCTATAACAAGTCTCCGTTAGTTTAACGCAGTACACATAGCAAGGTTTTTTATTATATAATAAATAAAAAGAAAACAGATAGAATAGAAAAAGAATAGAGCAAGCTAGTGTTAGAGGCCTTTTTTGCTTTTGTTAATTGTATAATAAATAAAAAGAAAACAAATAGACAGAATACAAAAAGATTAGAGAAGCTACAGGAATAGATAACTATTACAAATTATTCTCAGTAATTGTAATTAAGCTGACAAAATTAAAAACATCAACGAAAACTACAAATGAACTGAATGAAATAAGTATAAACCGTTAAAATGACGTAAATACTGTAAAAGTGATCAATAATCAATTTATTCATCAAATGTTGTCTGTTTAATTGACAAATAAATAGACATACTTCAAATTTAAATTAAGGTTTAAAAATCAAGTACAATTTTAAATACAAATTTTACAATTTAAATGAAAAAAAATACTCATTTTAAATTATTTATAGAATGAGATGCACTGCTGTTCAATTTTATCGTCTCTTATGCTCACCTAGACTCTAATTATTTGATCAAAAATACAGTCTGTAAAATATTATTACAATTTAAAATAACTGTTTTCTATGTGAATATATTGTAAAATGTAATTTATTACTGTGATGCCCAGCTGAATTTTGAGCGTCATTACTCCAGTCTTCAGTGTCACATGATCCTTCAGAAATAAGTCTAATAGTCTGATCTGCTACAGCTGTATTGTGTGTATGGGTGTGTGAGGTGTGTTACTCGTGAGGGGGGGCTCTGCTGGAAGGCCTGGCGTATGGACAGACAGCAGTGGTAGAAGTTCTGGATGAGCTGTGGGTGGATGGAGCCGCTCAGATGATTCATTTCTCTGTGTGTGGGAGCGATGAAGATGCCCTGCACCGTCTCCATCAGCACGTAATGGAACAGTGTGTTCTCAGCACCCGCCGTCAGCCTGTCACACACACACACACACACAACTGTGATTGCCTGAACAGCATTCCCATGACGTGACGTCAAACCACTCATTCTGTTCTTGAGGAGTAAGCAGATATTTTGTTATTTAAAGGGGTCATATGATGCGATTTAATGATTTCCTTTCTCTTTGGAGTGTTACAAGCTGTTTGTGCATAGATAAGATGGGCGATTCATATTCAAGCGCAAATAAGAACCGTTTCGCAGAAAAAAAAAAAAAAAGAATATTCGAATCTCAAAATTGAAAATCGAATGCCAACCCACCGAACGAATAATCGAATATTCTGGTCCAGCCCTAGTAAAAATCGTCACGTTTCAGAAAGGCGGAGCATAGAGGAGCAACAAAAATGTACAGTATGTGGAAAATAATGTGTTTTTTGAACCTCGAACCACATATTGCATTACACCAAATACACAAAATAAAGTTCTTTTTAGCAACGTCATATGACCCCTTTTAAGTGACTTAAGGTACACCTGTACAACCAGAGCTGGGTAGATTACTCACAAACTGTGGTCTGTTACTGATTCCAAAATGCATGACAAAAACTGTAGTTAATAACGTAATCCATTACATTACACAATATAAGATTACTTTCAGATTTTTAACGTTACACTTGTTTATCACACTGATAATCTCGTACCATATTGATATAAAAATAGATTTCACTCGTTGTAATTACAGTGCATTAAATATTATATTACGTCAAGGTTTCCCAGACTGGTGTTTGTGAAGGAACTGCAGGGGGTTTGTGTGTTTAATGAAAAGCTGATAATTAAATCATAAAACTGTCAAATTAAAATAAATCACTTTAAAAGAACATAAATCAAAATAAAACACTTATTAAATAAAATTTTTTTTTACCTGCATGTCATGTTAACATTAACCAATGCCAGAGAACCAAGAACATGCAAATATAATACTTCATTATTTATTTTTTTTATATCAGGGCTACTTCAAGTAAATACATTAGGTGAAAGGTTCAGATGACAAAAGTATGAGAATCCATGCACTACATGTAACTAAGAATTTATGAATTTTACTGTGCTTGAAAGAAAAAAGCCTTCCAAAGACAAAGTAATACATAAATAAAAAGTAACGTGTTCATCAGTAGTCGATGCAATGTTGAAACTTTTGAAACCTAAAATGATTTTTGTAAATCCAGTGATCAAATGCTGTGTAGACACCTGACTAATGACAGGTCTCTGTGTGAATGTCCACAAAACTGGACTTTCTGAGTATATATAAAGTGGCAGGCTATATTAGAAATGGAAATGTCAAAGATGAGAAAGAGGAATTGGAGAGAATCAATAAATTATGAATAATATGTTGCTATTGTGTGAATAGTACGTAATCATGTAATCAATAAAAACGTATCTAGTCTGATTACATGGATTTCAAAATGCCATTTAATCTTATTACAAATATATAATTTTTGGAATCTGATTGAAATCCACCCAGACATTTTTCTTCCATTAAAAACAAAAAAACTTCATGACAAAACCATAATAAAAGTACTATAAGATGTGGTCAAACTAGATGAACTCACTTGAGAACGTTGTGCATCTCCTCAGTCTCTCTGTCAGTCAGACTCTTCCTCAACGAGCCCAAATAGAAAGGGTTAGGATGCTTTAACCTGGGAATCTGACAGAAAACACAAAACTCACATAAACACTGAATTACATTTTGAGCTGGACTATACATCATATTATTGTAGAGGATGTATTGTTATTAAAGTGCACTTAAATCTAGAATGCCTAAAAAAGCCTAAACTTCAAAAATAAATACAAAAGCAAAACAACGGTTGTATAAATGTGCTCGGTCTGTTGCGCTCTTCATCTAACAAGCGCCGCTACTGTCTGCTGCTCTGACCTACATGTGATGAAAGCTAGTTTCCATGCATTTGCTCAAGCTTGTCTCTCTCTATGAGAATTTAAGAGCCTGAAAGGTTCATCTAGGCCGTCGGATAACTCAGACGGACGTGATTTATAACGGCTGTTCCTGATGCTGCTATATGAGAGGAGAGGGCGTTCTGGCAGAGGATGTGCTCAGTAACAGACGGCCGGATCATAACTCATATGCAGCGCTGATATATACGCTCTGATGTCTCACTACTGGAAAAATCAATGTATATTACTAGGATGTCACTTCTCTTTCTCTGCAAGTTGTTATGGGAAAGTACAAAGCTAGAGTTTCATGTCAGTACTTTCTATAGAAACTGAGCCAGTTTTCTGACCTGAAAGTCAAACTTTAGTTGGAGCAAAGAAAGACAAACTGAGCATTTGAATTCTATCGCTATTCAGTTTGGTGATGCTAGCGGGGCAGGAATCACAGAATTCACCTTTAATTTAAATATATTGTTATACTACACAAACCTACTCACATCAAATATACATCAATATATCAAATAATTCATGCTTTTATTGTATTTAATTCATTAAAACCAATTTAAACGTTTAAATATAGTAATTTAATTTCATTATTTTGACTTGTTTGTAAATTGGTAATAAAATAATTCAAAGAATCATAAAAGTATCAGTAAGTATAGGGTATATGATAAAATATTAACGAAGAAACATGATAAATCAAGATCAAACTCTCTCTCTCTTTATATAAATAAAATAACTTTCAGATTTAAATAATATATAACAATCTTCATAATATATATTTATAAGATCTGCATGAATTAATCTACTTTATCTGAATTACTTAATTTTCAGTATGATAAATATACAACTATGAAATATTCCTACAACTGAACTTAAGTAAAATTAACTTTAGAATTGAAATAATATAGGCTATAATATATGTGACCCTGGACCACAAAACCAGTCATAAGGGCCAATTTTTCACAATTGAGATGTATACATCATATGATAGCTGAATAAACAATCTTTCCATTGATGTATGGTTTGAATATCTTCACTGAACATGATCGTTACTTAATGTCCTAATGATTTTTGGCATAAAAGAAAAATCGATAATTTTAATCCATACAGTGTATTTTAGGCTATTGCTACAAATATACCTGTGCTACTTATAACTGCTTTTGTGCTCCAGGGTCACATATGCTATAAAAATCTGCATAAATACATATATTTAAAAATATTTTTATTGCACATACATTGTGCAATAAAAACTAGCATGAAATATTCCTACTATTGAACTTCAACAGTGAAGTGAAATCATATGTATAATTTAAATAATATAGTCAAATATATACCATGAATAATATCTGCATAAATACATACATTTACAAAATCTGCATAAATTAATTTCAGTACAATAAACACATCCATGAAATATTCCCACAATTTAACTTAACATTACAATTTGAAAAATTAACTCTAATATATACTATAAATAATATAATGTAAATATATTTCTGCATTACTGTAGTCAGGAATTTCAGGAAGTGATTCGTTTTATTAATGCATGATGTAATTTATTCTTTTATTTGTTCGATTTCAGGATGATTTCAGGTTTTTTTTTATGTTTTGTGAGACTGACATCTGTAAAATGTGCAACTAGTGAAACAGCATGATATGATCTATGATTAATATAAGAGAAACACCTTGAAAAATCCTGCGCTGCCCAGGCTGCCGTCTGACCCTCCCGAGCCGAGGGAGTCTCTGCGTGTGCCACTAGAGGGTGTCCGGCGCACAGCGTCCGGTGTGGCATGAGGACTCAGACCCCATGTGAAAGACGGCGTCCCATCGGTGTGACCCTCGCTGCCGCTGTCAGACAGACTCCTCTGTGGACTCGGCCTCCGTCCTCTCAGACTCGATGACCCTGACCCCGCCTCCCCGAACAGACTCCGCCCCATCCCACCCGGCGACGGGGGTTTGATGGCTGCCGTCAGGCGGCTGAGGATCGGAGAGCTGCCGATGCCGTCTTGTCGGTCCCGCCCACCGGCAGGAAGGAACCAATCGGCGCAGGAGAGACAGGGAGTGGGCGGAGCCGAGAGACGCTCCTCTATGGCGGCGTCCAGACTCTCCAGCTGAAGAAGTGTGGCTTTGACCTGATCCACATAGACGCAGTCGGGACCAGGAGATCCCAGAGCAGGCGAAGCACAACCACCGGCCTCCAGCAACACACACTGCATGAAGTGCCTCTGGAAACATCAGTATGAAAAAAAAAACAGTGTAGCACATTGGGTGTGCATTATATCCTCAATAATTCAATGTTCAATTACTGAGCACAAACCATATTAATCTACAAGTAATCCACACAACTCCAGTCCATCAATTAACATCTTGTGAAGTAAAAGCCTTGTGTTTGTAAGAAACAAATCCATCATTAAGATGTTTTAACTTGTCGCTTCTAGCCAAAATACAAGTCCATAATCCATAGTATAATGTGTAATATGTGAATATAAGCTAGTCATAAGGGTACATTTTTTGAAATTGAGATTTATACATCTGAAAGCTGAATAAATAATCTTTTCATTGCTGTATGGTTTGTTAGGACAATATTTTGGCCGATATACAACTATTGAAAATCTGGAATCAAGGGTGCACAAAATCTAAATATTGAGAAAATCGCCTTTAAGGTTCTTAGCAATGCATATTACTAATCTAAAGTTAGTTTTGATATATTTATGGTAGGAAATTTACAAAATATCTTCATGGAACATGATCTTTACTTAATATCCTAATGATTTTTGGCATAAAAGAAAGAGAAAAATATATAATTTTGACCTATACAATGTATTTTTGGCTATTGCTACAAATATACCCCAGCGACTTAAGACTGGTTTTGTGCTCCAGGGTCACATATAATATAATATAATATAATACTGTTTTGGACTGCTTTCACTTGTAAACGGTGCTTGATCTTATCATATTTCTCTCCTAATTCAGATGAGATGGGCTTTTCCACTGGAGGAAGTGTTTATGGACTGCACACTGTTAAAAGAAAAACAGTTGGGCAAACTTAAAAGTTTAAGGCAACCAGCTTCAACAGATTTTTGAGTTCTCAACTTCTTCTTGTAAGTTTATACAACAAAATGTTGAGAAATTTCCTAAAAAATAAGTTGAGAAAACTCAAAAATCTGCTGAAGCTGGTTGCCTTAAACTTTTAAGTTTGCCCAACCTTTTTCCTTTTTTTTTTTAACAGTGTGGTACTTTAGCCAGAAGTAATGGTTTGAAGTTACAAAAGTCTTAATGATGGATTTGTTTCTTATAAACATGCAGCTTTTCACTTTATAAGACGTTAACTGATGGACTGGAGTGGTGTGGATTACTTGTGGATTATTGTGGTGTTTTTATTAGCTGTTTGGATTTAGTAAAAATACAGTTAAAACAGTAATATTGTGAAAAATTATTACATGTTAAAAGAACTGTTTTCTATGTGAATATATATTTAAAATGTAATTTATTTCTGTGATCAAAGCTGAATTTTCAGCATCATTACTCCAGTCTTCAGTGTCACATGATCCTTCAGAAATCATTCTAATATGCTGTTTTACTGCTCAGGAAACATTTCTGATTATACTTCATACTTTGTGGAAACTGTGATACATTTTATTTAATGTTTCTTTGATGAATAGAAAGGTCAAAAGAACAGTATCTCTCACCAGGCCCACTATGAGCAGGAAGTGTCGTCCGTGTGGTTCGCAGTATCCAGGAAGTGATGCGGTGCTGGTTTGTGTTCTCCGCTGTGGAAACACCTCCCTCCACACCACCAGCTGCCCCACGCGCTGCTCCGACGCCAGCGGCAGCAGACAGTAATGCTGACAGTACAAACACACGTCCAGAAGGTCTTCTTTAGGCAGGTGGTTCGCTATCAGATATCCCTGCCAGACAAACAGACAAATAACAGATCTGTGTTCCTGACCTTCAGTAGTGGAAAAATGAGCGTGACAGAAAATAAACACTGCTAACTAGAGAAGCCCATTTCAGCCAATGAATAAAAAATAAAACAGGTAATTATGACTTTTTATCTCACAATTCTGACTTATTTTCTCACAATTGCGAGTTTACATATCAAGATTCCGACTTTTTGTCTTAAAATTGTGAGATTTAACCTCTCAGTTGCGAGTTATAAAGTCAGAATTAGGTGCTATAAAGTTGCAATTGCATGTCAAAGTCAGAATTGCGATCTAAAAAAAACAATTTTTTTGCAATTTACTTTTTCTCACCATTGTAACTTAATATCTCACAATTTTGCACTTTTCCTGCAATTGCAAGTTTATATCTCGCAATTATGACTTTCTCGCAATTGACTTTTTTCCGGCAACTGAATTTTTTCTCTCAATTGCAACTTTATATCTCGCAATTGACTTTTTTTCTTGCAATTTCAACTTTATATCTCACAGTTCTGACTTTTTTCTCGCAATTGACTTTTTTCTTGCAATTTCAACTTTATATCTCGCAATTCCGACTTTTTTCTCGCAATTGACTTTTTTCTTGCAGTTTCAACTTTATATCGCACAATTCTGACTTTTTTCTTGCAATTTCAACTTTATATCGCGCAATTCTGACTTTTGTCTTGCAATTTCAACTTTATATCGCGCAATTCTGACTTTTTTCTTGCGATTGCAACTTTATATCGCGCAATTCTGACTTTTTTCTTGCAATTTCAACTTTATATCTCACAATTCTGACTTTTTTCTCGCAATTGACTTTTTTCTTGCAATTTCAACTTTATATCTCGCAATTCCGACTTTTTTCTCGCAATTGACTTTTTTCTTGCAATTTCAACTTTATATCGCGCAATTCTGACTTTTTTCTTGCGATTGCAACTTTATATCGCGCAATTCTGACTTTTTTCTTGCAATTTCAACTTTATATCTCACAATTCTGACTTTTTTCTCGCAATTGACTTTTTTCTTGCAATTTCAACTTTATATCTCGCAATTCCGACTTTTTTCTCGCAATTGACTTTTTTCTTGCAATTTCAACTTTATATCGCGCAATTCTGACTTTTTTCTCGCAACTGACTTTTTTTCTTGCAATTGCAACTTTATATCTCACAATTCTGACTTCTTTTCTTGCAATTATGACTTTTTTCCGGCAACTGAATTTTTTCTCTCAATTGTAACTTTATATCGCGCAATTCTGACTTTTTTCTTGCAATTTCAACTTTATATCGCGCAATTCTGACCTTTTTGTTGCAATTGCAACTTTATATCTCGCAATTCTGACTTTTTTCTCCCAATTGACTTTTTTCTTGCAATTGCAACTTTATATCTCACAATTCTGACTTTTTTTCTCCCAATTGACTTTTTTCTTGCAATTGCAACTTTATATCTCACAATTCTGACTTCTTTTCTTGCAATTATGACTTTTTTCCGGCAACTGAATTTTTTCTCTCAATTGCAACTTTATATCTCACAATTCTGACTTTTTTCTCGCAATTGACTTTTTTCTTGCAATTTCAACTTTATATCGCGCAATTCTGACTTTTTTCTTGCAATTTCAACTTTATATCGCGCAATTCTGACTTTTTTCTTGCAATTTCAACTTTATATCTCGCAATTCCGACTTTTTTCTTGCAATTTCAACTTTATATCGCGCAATTCTGACTTTTTTCTTGCAATTTCAACTTTATATCGCGCAATTCTGACTTTTTTCTTGCAATTTCAACTTTATATCGCGCAATTCTGACTTTTTTCTTGCGATTGCAACTTTATTTCGCGCAATTCTGACTTTTTTCTTGCAATTTCAACTTTATATCTCACAATTCTGACTTTTTTCTCGCAATTGACTTTTTTCTTGCAATTTCAACTTTATATCTCACAATTCTGACTTTTTTCTCGCAATTGACTTTTTTCTTGCAATTTCAACTTTATATCGCGCAATTCTGACTTTTTTCTTGCAATTTCAACTTTATATCGCGCAATTCTGACTTTTTTCTTGCAATTTCAACTTTATATCTCGCAATTCCGACTTTTTTCTTGCAATTTCAACTTTATATCGCGCAATTCTGACTTTTTTCTTGCAATTTCAACTTTATATCTCGCAATTCCGACTTTTTTCTTGCAATTTCAACTTTATATCGCGCAATTCTGACTTTTTTCTTGCAATTTCAACTTTATATCGCGCAATTCTGACTTTTTTCTTGCGATTGCAACTTTATATCGCGCAATTCTGACTTTTTTCTTGCAATTTCAACTTTATATCTCACAATTCTGACTTTTTTCTCGCAATTGACTTTTTTCTTGCAATTTCAACTTTATATCTCACAATTCTGACTTCTTTTCTTGCAATTATGACTTTTTTCCGGCAACTGAATTTTTTTCTCTCAATTGCAACTTTATATCTCGCAATTCTGACTTTTTTTCTCCCAATTGACTTTTTTCTTGCAATTGCAACTTTATATCTCGCAATTCTGACTTTTTTTCTCCCAATTGACTTTTTTCTTGCAGTTGCAAGTTTATATCTCCCAATTCTGACATTTTACTCACAATTCTGACTTTTTTCTGGCAATTGAATTTTTTACTTTATATCTCGTAATTCTGATGTTTTTCTCGTAACTGCGGGTTTATATCTGGTAATTCTGGCATGTTTCTTGAAATTTTGACTCTTTCTTGTAATTGCAAGTTTATATCTCACAATTCTGACTTTAGTCTTGCAATTTGGCTTTTTTCTTACAATTGCAAGTTCTTTTCTCGTAATTCTGACTTTTTTCTTGCAATTGCAAGTTTATATCTCACACTTCGGACTTCTTTTCTCAGAACTGAGAGATATAAATTCATAATTGCGAGTTATAAAGTGCAATTATGTAAGTTTATTATATAAGAATGTTGGTAACCAAACAGTTGATGGTAGCGATTGATATGGTGGTGGCCATTAAAATGGGGGAAAAAAAATGTTATGAAAGTCAATGGCTACCGTCAACTGTTTGGTTACCAATATTCTTCAGAACCTCTTCTTCTGTGTTCAACAACTGAAAGAAACTCATGAAGGTTTGGAATCGCTTGAGGGTGAGTAAATGATGACAGTTTTAATTTTTGGGTGAACTATCCCTTTAAGGAGCAACAGATGGAGGCTTAATCAATCCTCTTCACATCATCATTCATAATTAAAAGAGTCTCTTCAGCTGACAGCTGCATTCACACGTCGCCCTTCTGTCAAACTCGTTTCAACCATTAAACCTGAATGAGACTCCTTTACAAGCACGTTTGAATTTTAATTACTCACTGACAGCAGGCGTGCAGCACTTTCTACAGCAATTTGTGATGCTGCTTGATTCACACTGAATGATAACATGTGGCTTCAGGAGGGTCATCACTCACCTTATAAAACAGACAGGAGCCCAAAATGACGTACAGACGCCTCATGCCATAGAAATCCTCAGACTGACCAATGAGAGAACAGAGAAGGGTTATTTCATACCAGTGTTACTTCACTGTCATTGCTATACTATCGTAGTTTATTATGGTATAGTATTATTGGTTTTAGATTTAGTTACAGATAATAACTTCACTTAGGTCTGTACATTTATAATGAGAATAACAGTTTATAACGTTTCCGTCCCACAAACCCAAGCCCTTCATGTTGAAATTGTTATAAGGGTATTTAAAAGTATTTCTATCCGGTTTTTACAGAATAATCCAAATACAATCTGACAGGCAGTAACTGAACCATCAGCCATATCAGACTAATACAATAAGACTGTATCCAGCATCCAAAATGAACTTTCTGTACACATACACACAAAATTATACTGTCCATCAAACTGTATTTTTAAAAAAATTATTTTTTTACTCTCTAAGATATTCAAATTGGGTTTAAATTATGTAGCCGTTTTTTCCATTTTGTGCACCACATCAGTGTTATTTTAGTATTATTTATATACTATTAATGCATTTAAGAGTTTTTTATATATATTTTCAGTTTTCATTTTAATTACAGTTTTTTAGTTTAAGTTTTGGTGATTTTTCTGTGCTCATATGCAATTTCTATTGGATTTCACACACACACACAATTTAAATAGTAATTTATATTGTTATTATTTATTATAATTATAATATATAAAATGTAGCTTTTAATATTATCTATATTATTATTTATTAATGTATTTATTTATTAACATTTTAAATTAGCTTTAATTTTCGATTTTCCATTTTTATTTTAAAGATTTTTTAAAATGTGCTTTTGTCAATTTTCATTTAGGTTTTTTTGTTTTTATTTCAGTAACTTATTTTAGTGCTTTAAGTTAAATAAATAAATATTTCAGGGCAATAATTATAATTTGTTTAAATTTTTTATGTTATCATCTAATATTTCATTAAATATTTATATTTAGTTTAATTCAATATCAAGTACCAAAACTATCTTTTAATAATTTTAAATTATTAAAAATAAGCAAAACACTATCTCTGCAAAACACAACCTGACATCCAATCGTCAAATCATAGATTGAGTTTATTCCTTAATGTTTTCCTATAGTTATGCAGTTATGATAATAAAAAAAGGGTATCTGAGCTCAATAACTCTTATCTTACCATGTCACCAAAATCCGACGACTCAAAGTCTGAGAGCACGGTGTCCACTTCCACCTTGAGAAACAGCCAAAAAATAATGAACACCTGAGAGCATGCCATTTATTAATATTACACCCATATTGTTCCAGTTTCATGAGGATGTTCACCGAAAAACAGCAGCATATGGATTTGGACAACATTAAGGTGATTAAATGACAGAATTGGGCGAAATATTCCTTTAAACTAATGCCTGAGACATTACATGAGACATTTAATTACGTTCAGAGCTCATGCATCATTCAGTAGTCACACCTTTATGTCTGCTGGTAAAGTGAGCCACCGGACGGCCGGCAGCCCGTCTAAGAACAGGCTCCCGGAGATGTCGGGGCTGGGCGGTCTGGAGCTGTCAATCAAACGTGAAGGCTGGATGAGCTGCTGGAAGAAGAGGCAGAAGAAGTGATCCAGACGAGGACCGTTCTCCTCCTCACAGAAGCAGCTGAGGAGAGACAGAGTTTACACAGTCATCAGCTGCTGTATCCACACACACACACACACACACACATAATGCTCTCCAGAAATGTAGAGATACACATACCTGTCAAGAGAGCCGTACATGACCTTGAGCGTTCGGACAACTCCCTCAATCACAGTCTGCAGATACAACAGAGGAACCCTGTGGGACAAACACACACTAAACTGAGAAACAAACAATCTCTACAATTCACCTCAAAACTAAAATATTACTGAATACTCATAAAAACCAGATGGCACATCTCAAGGGGTTATTCTAATAGACAAATAATTCAAAAACCAGCAAAAAAAATTAATAAAAATTAGGAATTAAACCAAACCAATGCTAAAAGCTAGCAATAAAATAAGAAAAGATGAAAACTACAATTAAATAAACTTTAAATAATAAGAAGAGTTAATATTACTGTTGTTATTATTATTATTGTTAACCCGCATTTAAAATTAACCCAAAGGCATGACATTTAAAAATAGAAATATCCAAAACTAAATTTCTGATGTGTTTATATTAATAAATTAAATAAAGTAAAAAAAAAAAAAAATTATATTTATATATAAAACAACACTAAATCTAGAAATAAAATAAAGTGTGGAAAAATTAGAAATACAATGAAACTAAAAAATTTTAATTCATTACAATCATTTAGTAAAAATAATAATACTAATATTAATATATATTGTTCTTGTTGTTGTTGTTTAACCCTAATTTAAAATGAACATAACATTTACAAAATCTTTTAAAAATCTAAACCAAAGAGTGTGAACATCCACTCTCAAGCTAGATTAATAAAAATAGTATTGACATGCTTTTATAAAATAAAATTATTTTAGGTTAAATTATTTTTAGGTTTTTCTAAAAGGTATTTCTGATTACTATAGAGACTTGGATTGGGACACATCCTGAGAGACGTCATTTTTGTGTCATTCTTCATCTTGGAGCAATAAACAGAGATGGTCATGAACAAGCTGAACATCTGGGTTTATGGATCCGGTTACTGAGATCATTGATTATTATTGAGAAGATGACGTCCGAGATCATGAGTCATCAGACGAGCTGATTATAAAGATCAATACCAATTACAATCACTGGAGTTATTATCTAGATTACAGATGCGGACGGGATGATTATAGAGATTATTGTGTAGTTTTAGGAGTTGAGCTGATTATAATGACAGTTATTATAGTTATTATCTAGATTGCAGTGGGCTGTTGGCAGGCGGGATGACTATAAAGATCAGAATTACCTGCTGGCAGGTACAGCGATCACCAGCAGATTGGATCCTTCCTTCCAGTAGCCCACATGAACCAACTGCTGCCGGAGCCACAGAGACGAGCTACAGAAACACACAGACAAGATATACAGCACCAAAACCACTCACAAATTCAGCACTCTTATTAACACAGATCATAACCAGAAATGCTTCTCCAGCAGCAAATCAGCATATCAGAATGATTTCTGAAGATCATGTGACACTGAAGACTGGAGCAATGATGCTGAAAATCAGCTTTGATCACAGGAATGAATGACATTTTATAATATATTCAAATAGAAAACAGTTATTTGAAATTGTAATATGTCATTGTTTTTTCTGCATTTTTCATCAATTAAATGCAGTCTTTAGATAAATATTGATAAAGCCCTCACCTGACTATCTGTCCTCCCGTGACGTTCTCCAGCATATCACAGAGCGTCAGGAAAATACCTCTCACTGCTTTCAGATGAACCGCGGCTTCAGACGCCGGATACTGGTACAATATCTCCTGCTGCAGAGAGGACACACAAATCAATCTACCGGCTCATGCTGACCCCAAGTCATTTTACAGCATATGCATAATCATGATAAATATAAATGCTTTATGAATTTTATTTGAGACCATGTTGCTTAAATGGAGGATAAAAGTGTTTCCCTTGTCAATAATGTTACAAGATAAAAATAATACAATAAAAATAATAATATCTAGAGAATAAATAGCTTAGTAATAAATATATTAGAGAAAAATATCTCTCAAAAATAAAATAAAGTGTGAGCATTCACTCTGACCAGAAAAATTACATTTGAAATAAAATTGGAAATATTTTTTTAAAAATAAAATCTGATGACAAATTATAAAAATAAAATAAATACTAAAATATTAATAAATTAAAAATTAAGAAGTTATGTTCATAAGAGTAGGAAGTTGGGTAAATAAATAAATAAATTAATTAATTAATTAATTGTAAAAAATTAAATATTACAAAATAAATTAAAAATTTTAAGAAGCCTGAATTGTTCATAAGATTAGGAAAGTAAATTTAGTCAAATAAAATAAAACATGAACTTTTTTGATGAAGCATGGATTGTTTATAAGACAAGGAACATGTAAATAAAGTAAAATTAAATAATTCAATTATATATATATATATATATATATATATATATATATATATATATATATATATATAGTGCCTGCTCTGTTGGCTGTGGGGTCAAGACATTTACAAATATGATTAAAAGATGAATATGAGATAAAACTACAGAATGTCACATTTTATTATTGGGTGATTCAACACATAGATGTTTTACCAGCTAAGAAGATGAGCACTTAGAGTATCATGCCCCTATCTGATGTGAGCATAAGTATTGGAGCAGTTGCCTCACAGGTCTTTCTAAGTGATCAGCTGTGTCCTGTTGCATTAATTCTTCAGATATTAAAAGCAGGGAATGTGTCGTATCAGTTATATCCATTACTTCTGTATTCTGAATCCTGCAGTCGATGATGACACACAAACCAGGATGAAGACGAGGGAGCTGACTTTGAGAGAAAAGCAAGCAATTTGGATGCTAAAAGAAAAGAGGAAGTCAATTAGACCTATAGCAAAAACAAAGGGCATGGAGAAATCAAGAGTTTGGAAACCACCAGCGACACCAGCAACCAACAACTACCTGGTCAGCTGAGAAAACAACAGTAGCTGATGACAGACAAATCATAAAATCTGTGAAAATTAATCCTAAAAGACGTGTCTGTAAAATCACCAACAACTTCCAGAAAGCTGGGGTGATGCTCTGACAATTTACTGTCCTCAGGAGACTTTGACAGAATTACAGATGCTACACAGCAAGATGCAAACCTCTGACCAGCACCAAAAATAGAAAGGCAAGATTTTAAAGTTTGCAAACAAGCGCAAAGGTGAGCCAGAAGAGTTTTGGAACTGTGTTTATGGACCGATGAGACAAAGATGAACGTTTATCTAAGTGATGGGAAAGCAAAAATGTGGAGAAAAAAAAGGGAACTGCAGTGTGTTATGTCTAAGTCCAGGTGATCATGAAGACAAGAAAGTTTCTCATTTCTTCAAGGTTTATTCAAACCCACAAGCGGTATAACAGTGTCAGGCTTCTACATGATTAGGCAGCAGGTGCAACAACTTCCATTCTTACTCTACACCTTTTATAGGTATCAACATGTGGACAACAGCGCCATCTCCTGACAAGTACATAAACACAACACAGTGATCCCAAGCATACAGCCTCATCTGTAAAGCATGGTGGAGGTGGTGGCATGACATGAGCATGCATGACTGCCTCTGGAACAGGCCCTCTCAACTTTACTGATGACTTAATGTATGATGACAGTAGCAGAATGAATTTGGAAGGGTACAAATCCATCTTGCCTACCATTATTCAAGAAAAATGCCACCAGATTCATTGGGAAGTGCTTCATATTGCATCAGGACAATGATCCAAAACACCCTGCCAGTTCAGTTAAGGAATTTATAAGAGCAAAGAAATGGAAAGTCTTAGATTGCCCAAGTCAATCTCCAGATTTAAATCCGATTGAACATGAATTTCAGCAGCTGGAGAGGAGAGTAAAGGCAGAAACTCCCCAAAACAAGCAACAATTGGGATTGGCTGCATTAAAGGCTGGGAAAAGCATTTCAAAGGATGAGACCAAGAGTCTGGTGATGTCTATGGGTCACAGACTCACTGCTGTGATTGTGCGCAAGGGATCTGCAACTAAATAATAGCTTTTAATCTTTTATATCTGCCTTGTGTTCAACTGTCCCAATACTTATGCTCACATCAATGAGTGGGATGAACTCTAAAAGTGCTGTTCTTTTTATTTGGTAAAACATATATTTGTTGAAACGGCTAATAATAAAATGTGACATTCTGTAGTTTTGTCTCATATTCATCTTTTAATTATATTTTGAAATGTCTTGACTCCACAGCCAACAGAGCAATTTTGTCTTTACTGTCCCATATATATATACACACATATAAATATATATATACATAAATATATATAACTTTAAGAAGCATGAATGGTTCAAAAGAACATGTATTAAACAAATTGAAAACAAAACTAAACAAAATAAAAAATGTTCTAAAGCAGCATGAATTGTTCATAAGTTTAGGATCATGCATTAAGTAAATTGGGTAAATTAAAAAATAAATAAACAATTAAAATATTCACTTTTTTTGAAGAAGCATACATTTTTTTTAAACTAGGAACATGTAAATCAGCCATCTTTCATAAGATATGTTCCTCTTTTACGAAACACATTGACTTTAAATTACGACTAGCTCACAGCTCATGACTTTGCCAAAGCCCACACATATTCCCATGAGGAGCCGCTATTCTTCTCATGCGTAAACTGCAGCAGCATGAGACGCTTGAGGTTTGTCTGCAGGAAGGAACAAAAGGGAGGGATGTTTCCTTTGTCATTTTGATTAGTATGCAGAGCAAGAACGATTCAACCTGGCAATGCTTTCAGACCGTGAGCGTTTGAGTTCGTGTGAGAAATTGAGTTCTCATGTCCTCCTTCAAACCACACACACACACACACACACGTCTCTTATCTCTTCTCTTCCAGCGTTCAGAGGTGGTAGTTTTGGCTTGAGGCAGCACTGTGGCCTGTGGTTTGAGAGCTGCAGCGCATAAAAACACACATTATAAACGCTCAAACTCACATTAGAGCCCGGCGCGGTATCAATCACAGAAAGAGGTTTTTAAGAGAGTCTGAGCGCAAACACTTCCACTGAGAGCAACACAGAGAGATTTAGTGCTGCTCTGAACTATCAGCACCTGGACGCATGCATTTACAAAAGCTGCTTCGATGTGTTCAAACCGCCAGCCTGACAGGAGCTGTCTGTGGGCCAAAAAACAGCTTAAATCTCTGTAGAGGGTGTAAATCTGTGCAAGACTAGGCCAGAGTTCCTCATTCCTGCAGAGTTTAGTTTTAAACGTGATCCAACACACCTGGCTGCAATTTTCAAGCAAAGCCAGAGACTCTGATTAGTTGATTCGCGAGTGTTTAGTGTTATTAGATGGATCTAAACTTCACAGGAAAGCGAAATAGATAACAGAAATAGAAACTTAATCTGAAATGAAAAAAAAACAACTAAATAGTGGTATTTAAATAGAACAAAAAGTAATAAAAATGGCAAAACAACATAACCAACTGACTAAAATCAATGCAAAATATTTAAATGAAAACTGAAAATATATTTTTTTAAAAAGTCAATTACTTCCCTGTACTAGGTGAATCTCAAATGAAAATTTTTTAAAAAAATTGCATATTTCAGTAAAAAATAACTTCAAAAAAATCAAAAAGTGAAAAAAATAAATATTATTTTGCATAAAGAAATTGAAGATAGTTCATACTGATTTTAATTTAAAAATTATATATAAACATATATATAAACTTTTTATTTACAATATTTTAATTATATTTAATACATTTTTAGATTCTGATTTTTTTAGTTGAGGCAAAATGTGTTTAATTGTCTTGAAAATAACTATAATACAAAAAACATTAATGGCCTTAAACATATTTCTATAATTTTCTTATTTTTGTTATGTTGTTTTTTTAGCTACACGTGTTCTGTACAGGTTTTGTGAAAGTCACCCTGTTGCATTTCCACCAATCGTAACTGTTCATTCACATTTTGCTTCTCTTTATGAATTGAGTAATTCAAGCCTTTAAAAAGAAAACTTTCCAAAGTCCTGCCGAGCGGTTTTTCTCTCTCTGATGGGAACGCAGCGTCTCGCAGTGAATTATTCAGCCAGACGCAGGCAAACGTCTCGCTCTCTTCTCCTGTTTCCTCGTGTAAACGTGAGCCGAGCGTCAGCGGCACAGCAGAGCCATTCATGCTCAATCCTGGCTGATTTAAGTGGGGAAACTCTTTTGGATGTTAATGGATTAAGCGCTGAAAAAATCCTCACACAGCTGCTCTAGCTATGCCCAGTTCTCACAAGCTGAAAATGACATTTGTAATGCAATCAATGGAGAGAGTCTCAACACTGCGCTCCTCTGAATGAAGTCAAATGGACTGACCTCATCCTGCGGCGAATCGGAGTCCAGTTTGAGCGAGAGGTACATGACTATATGTGGGACGTGTGCGATGGACATCTGGAGCTCGATGGTGTCCTCGCCCCACAGCAGCCGCACCAGCTGACTGACCACAGGAGCCGCTTTCCCTCTCGAGTACGGAGCCATCCCAGCGGGACAGACCGTCTCCAGAGTCAACCTCACCTGAGAGACAACCTCAAATTAATACTGTGATGATGACAGGACAATACTCTAATACACTCACACATATTTTGTAACATTATTAATATTTATTATTAATAATTTTACTGTATTAAATAAATGAGGGGGATGCATATATGTATAAAAATGTCTGTGAAACTAATGGATAATGTGCTGGCAGAAAACTACCAGTATTACCAAAAACGACCAATACATCTCTTTTTCTAGAATTTATTTTCTTGCAGTGTGAGAAATTGTTCATTTCAGTACGAACATTGGAACGACGACAAGAAATTATGCTTCTTTCTTTCTTTGAGATCCCCAAATTTATTTTTACACACACTCGCCAACAACTTTTTCCTTTGCACCAAGGTCAAGCAAAATGAAACTTAAAATAATGGTATAATAATGGTTGTTATTGCCAGGGTTGTATTACTTGGCATAAATAAGTAGGCTATAACTTATATTTTTGGTGCAACAGCCTGACATCAAGCTTAACTTAAGTAAATAACCTCAGAAAGGCTGAATGATGACGTGTAAAGAGATGTGGTCGTGTAAAAAGAGACTCACTGTGCTGTTGTTTCGGTAATACTGTGCCATTCCTCCACATCTGATCTCTTTGTGTCTGATTTCCCACATGCAAAATTATTTTGAAAGTGGCATTTGTAATGTTAGAAAAGATCTAGATTTCAAATAAATGTTGTTCTTTTGAAATCAGTTTACATTAAATTATGAAGCAGCACAACGGTTTTCAACATTGATAGTAATCAGAAATGATAATATTACTGTTTTTACTGTCATTTTCATTAAATAAATGCATCCTTCATGAGCAGAAGACCCGAAGCATTCAACTCACACATTAAGATTCAAGGTAAACATATTGCTCCAAAGTCAGCCACATATTGCTGCTAAAAACAAACCGTAGCTTTCTAAGATTGTGCAGATCATTAAAGCTGTGCATTCAGAGATCAAGGAGAGCAGCAGCTCACAGAAAGCAGCATATTCACTCCCACGCGGCTGTTTAACATGCAGAGCCGAGCACACATGAGTTTCTGCTGACCGCAAACAGCTGGAGGACGGCGGGAGGGAAAACCACGGCAGGCTGCTATTAGAGCAGCTTCCACACCGACCTCATATTCACATCTCACATCTCATCCGCAAGTCGCTCCGGATTAAAGAGTCTGCTAAATGAATACACGTAAATGTAGATATGAAGTCTTCATAGATTAGGGCCAAAAGAGGTCTGGCTGACACTTTTAAGAGCTATTATCATAAAAGTATTATTGTGTATAAGTTAAATTATATAAGTTAAAATAGCTTGTACAGCCAGTTTGATTATGAATGTTTTAAGTTAAAGTTAGTGTAATTTTTAGTGTACAGTGAAAGCTGTAATAATGATAAAAATTGTGAAATATTATTGCAATTTAAAATAACTGTTTTCTATTTCAATGTTTTAAAACATAATTTATTCCTGTGATAAAACATCATTACTCGTCTTCAGTGTCACATGAGAAATCATTCTAATATGATGATTTGCTGCTTCAAAAACATTTATTATTATCAAAACTTACTTCATATTTTGCGAAAACGGTTTCTTCAGGATTCTTTGATGAATAGAAAGTTCAAAAGAACAGTATTTATATAGCATTTACAACATTATAAATGTCTCTTTCGATCAATCTAATGCATCCATATTGAATAAAACCATTACTTTCTTTGAAAAACAAAAATAAACAGTCTGACCCTGTGTTGGTGTCAGTGTCCAAGGAAAGGCTGCTGTCAGTGGACATGATGGTTTTGTTCCTGTGGTTTAGTAACTCTTCAGGTCGGTCTTAACATTGAAAGTCAACGATCAAGCAACTCTTACCTCATAATTTCACAAAGCTCATTTTAAAATCTTGGCAAGCCTTTTGAAACCTCACAAGAGCACTGTTCCTCTACCCTAATATCATAATAGTCTCGTCTGTCCTTTTCTGTCCTACGGTGTAATTTGCTATCGGTTCTCGTCCTTTAATCACTTTCACCCTCTCTCCTCTCCGCAGGATAATGGCTCTTTTCCTGTGGCCCACAAAAACAAGCGTTACCGTGACCGCCGTCGCTGCCGGGTGACGCAACTCTGTAATTTTGACATTCCGTCCTCTTTCAGGCAACTGAGTGAACAAAACCAGCTTGAGAAGTGATCAAATGGAAAGCATTCTCAGAAAGAAGCGGCGTCTAGCTATAGTTACAGAAACACACGGCTGCAGACACAACATCTTCTGTGAGTGATGCTTGCTTGTGAGAAACTCATCCCCACATTTAAAAATAAATGTTTTTTTATTAGCATCTATGGTTCCATGAAGAACTTTTAACAAGCTTTCCAATGCAAAGGTTCTTTATAGTGGAAAAGGGTTGTTTAGATATTTTTAATGTTCTTCACTTGAAGAAAAAAGGCTCTTTTAAGAACTTTTCAAAGGTTCTTTGCAGAGCCCAAATTATTCTTCTATGGAACCCCTTTGAAAAACCCATTTTGGAACCTTTATTTTTAAGAGTGCACTGCAAAAAATGCTTTCTTAATTAAGCTTTTTGGACTCTCTGTTGATCAAAAAATTATAAAAACACTACATAAGATGTTAAGACTTGTTTGTGTAAGAGCATCTTTCACAGGAGTGTATGTTGACTTTCTGCAATGGATCTGTTTCATACAACTTAAAAAGCAGTCTCGTCCGTTCACCAAGGCTGCATTTATTTGAACAAAAATACAGTAAAAACAGTATTATTATGAAATATTATTAAAATTTAAAATAACTGCTTTCTATTTTTTTTTATATTTTAAAATGTAGTTTATTCCTGTGATCTAAGCTGTATTTTCAGCATCATTACTCCAGTCTTCTGTGTTGTTTACAAGTCTCAATGATATTCTGATCTTTATATGGCTCAAGTCATAATGTAATGTAAGAAAACAAATCCAAAAACTGATCGATTAGAGATGTAACAGCTCATCTCTCATTCCTGACTGCATGAATAGTGCGGCACACATTGCATGCCAAAGTGTAACAGTTGGGGTTCAGATCCCTAATGTTTTAAACGTGCATTTCTTAAATAAAAAAAAACATGATTATATGGTAGTTTGCAAATGTTTTAAGTTCATATGCTGTTATTTTCAAACACCAGTTGAGCTGAGTTTGGAGCTCATTTGCAATGTGCATTCAGACTTCACACAGCTTCTGGGTTTGGGGATTAGTTGAAGTGTTTTGGGTCGAAATCAATCACAATTTTGGCCATAAATGGAAAATGCATTTAAAAACAGCAAAATTTTACCAACATTTTGCAACAAGCAACAGCCTCACCAACCCAAAGAGATCAGCGGCAGCTTACGACATGAGGAAACTATCAAAGCTTAATGCACATCGACAGTTCATTTGTCTTGTTTATGACAAGATTACCGCCAATATTTCAGCAAGCACATTTAACCAAATTAGCTTTAACTCTTAACAATTTGCAGAATCATTTGTTAACGTAAAAAATACTGTTAGTCTGGAGGGTTTTCAGGAAAAGAATAATATCAGTCAGGCCGAGCGCTTACTCGCAAGCCTGAGAGACACAGACCAGAAACCAAAACCACTTTTAGAAAGTGCTCATCTGAAACAATTATGTCTTGTTTAAAGAAAAAAACTCTCATTTCAAGCCATTTAAGTAAAATTAATCCCTTAAAAACAGACCTCAGCTCCCAAAACGCAGAGTTGACCTGATGTGCCCTCAGCGTTTGTCAGTTTACGGGAGGTCTGCGGGCAGGAAAACTGAGCGTTTGTATTACAAGTGGTGAAAAGCATCTGATATTTAAGTTTTTCTCGGCTTTCATCCGTATATTTACCTCAGGGTTGAACTATTTGACTGCTGCAGACGACTACAGAGCCAAATAAACATTCTGAGCTATACATTTGTTCGTTTTCATTCTTCAAACTTCAAAAAGACTTTGGCTCATTGTTTCAATGTTTCAAGCATTTAGTCTTAGAAAGATGCTCATTTGCAAGGAAAAGACACAAAAACTCGCACTTACCTGTGTGGGGCCCGGTACACATGACAAAACCCTCTCAATGTTTTCTGAAGTAACATCCACATCGTCCACAGCAACCAGGGCATCACCTACAGAAAACATGTAAAACTAACATCTGCAACTTGTCGCCTGACTCTCCAGTGTGCAAACAGCTTAGGTAAATTGTATCTCTATCACAAGATAAAAACAAATGCACATCAAACAGCACCTCCACCTGCCTTCGGTAGATTTGCACACTCTTCCCTTTGCGGCATGCAAAGATTTCCCTCAGTTATTTCAGATAAAGGGTCTAATTGCTTTAGTATGGACGGGCGTTTGAGAAACAATCGTAAAAAGCTGCTGGGGAAAGAGTTTTTGGGGTTGTGTAACCCGTTTGGAATTTCTTTGGTCTGTCTCGGGTAGAAAATGACTGTGGGCTCCCCTTGAATGTCGCTTTAGGACATCAACAGAAACAAATTCACTGTAAATATGCAGCGCAAATGAAAAAAACGTCTTCCAATTGTATGATTTCATTACCAAATGTGCTAGAGACATAAAACTGTGTTTAACAGGCAGTTGTGATAGAGAATGAGTAAATACAACAACACCAAGCTGTTAAAATATATATATTTTTTTTGTAGGAAACTCACAAGGTGTTTTGAATGAAAGCAAGTTGCTTCCAATAATCAACATTGCGATCTGTAATAAGTTAATTAATTTATCTAAGAGACACCCATTTGTACAAATTGGTACGTATCTGCTAAACGCAATGTCCAAACATAACAAAACTTGAAACACGCTGACAACATGTTTTTGTTTTAATTTTGATGATTAGAGCTTACAACTCTTGAAAGTCAAAAATCAGTATCTCAAAATATTAGAATATTTACATTTGAGTTTCAATAAATGGCCGTCCCTACAGTATAAATTCCGGGTATCCCTTGTTGTTTGAAACCACAATAATGGGGAAGACTGCTGACTTGGCAATGATCCAGAAGACGAACATTGACACCCTCCACAAAGAGGGTAAGTCACAGAGGGTCATTACTGAAAGATGTGGCTGTTTACAGAGTGCTGTATCAAAGCATATTAAATGCAAAGTTGACTGGAAGGAAGAATTTGGGTAGGAAAATGTGGACAAGCAACAGGGATGACTGCAAGCTTGAGAATACTGTCAAGCAAAGCTGATTCAAACACTTGTGAGAGCTTCACAAGGAGTGGACTGAAGCTGGAGTCAGTGCATCAAGAGTCTCCACGCTCAGACGTCTTCAGGAAAAGGGCTACCAAGCCACTTCTGAACCAGAGACAACATCAGAAGCGTCTTACCTGGGCTGTGGAGAAAAAGAACTGGACTGTTGCTCAGTGGTCCAAAGTCCTCTTTTCAGATGAAAGTAAATTTGGAAATCAAGGTCTGGTGTCTGGAGGAAGACTGGAGAGGCACAGAATCCATGTTGCTTGAAGTCTAGTCTGAAGTTTCCACAGTCAGTGATGATTTGGGCTGCCATGTCATCTGCTGGTGTTGGTCCACTGTGTTTTCTGAAGTCCACACCACAGTCAATGCAGCCATCTACCAGGAAATTTTAGAGCACTTTATGCTTCCTTCAAGCTTCATGGAGATGCTGATTTCATTTTCCAGCAGGACTTGGCACCTGCCCACACTGCCAAAGGTACCAAAAGCTGGTTCAATGACCATAGTGTTACTGTACTTGATTGGCCAGCAAACTCACCTGACCTGAACCCCATAGAGAATCTATAGGGTATTATTAAGAGGAAGATGAGAGACACCAGACCCAACAATGCAGATGACCTGAAGGCCGCTATCAAATCCATGACACCTGAGCAGTGCCACAGGCTGACTGCCTCTATGCCACGCCGCATTGATGCAGTAATTCATGCAAAAGGAGGCCCAACCAATTATTGAGTGCATAGAAGTGAACATACTTTGTACCTTTTATTGATAATTTGTAATATTCAAATTTTCTGAGACACTGAATTTTGGGTTTTCATTATCTGTAAGCCATAATCATCAAAATGTCAAGAAATAAAGGCTTGAAATATTTCACTGTGTGTGTAATGTATTCTATAATACATGGGTTTCACTTTCTGAAATGAGTGACAAAAAATATTGACCTTTTTCATGATATTCTAATTTTTTTAGATGTACCTGTATGCTTTCAAAACTGTGCTTTGTGAAGCTTTGAGACCTCTGTAAATCATTTGTTTCGAACCATTGGTTCAGAGTGCATCTAAAATTTCAAAAATCACATGATTTCTGTAAACAAGGCTTTGTTACGTCATAACAACGTTATGAAACGTTAATGTTTCAAAGCTTCCCATGAACCAGTGTCTATAGTTTTTAACTAATCTTGGACCAGTTTTATAAATTTATAGACATTTTAATGACACGTTGTATAATAAAAAGGAAAAGTAATAGCTAATAGTTTCTTATTGGCCTGCTTAGCTAAGCCCTCCATAAAATAAGCCTTGCAAATTAATAAAAGAGCACATGTTAAACAGACACTTCATATTTAATGGTACTTGATGATTTGCTAATTGCATTTAATAGATTAAACTTTCAATAAAATATTTGCACGTGTTTATGCATGTTTGGCCTGGATTTAAACAGCTTTGACCAGCAGGCATTAAGTGTTTCGAGCTCTTTGAAGCAGTGAATCAATTTGTGAAGCAATTGGTTCAAAGTTTCAAAAATCGTACTGAACTTTTGAACTGTAGTGCAAGTGTGTAAGTAAAAATACTAGCACATTTTCCTAACTGACCCACTCCTTGTCTAGCTGTGCTTACCGATAAGAATTTCCGCACACTTGCTAGCTGGACTATGAGGGACCAGACCATGGATGATGAGTTTTCCTCCTTTTTTCCCTGCATTTCCTCCTGGACGGTGAACGACACCCAGCAAGGCCTCTAACAAACCACCTCTCTCAGGAGATGGAGGCGAGGAACCACCGAGACGTTTTGGGTTCAGATACACACACACGTCCTTCAGACGCTGCTGCTGGACCACGACTCCAGTCCGCTGGCCCGCTTGATTCTTCAAGATAGAGGTGGGACGCTGGGAAGACCCTGCGTCTTTTCCATCAGCGGCTTTCCTTTGAGATGGTCGCCGCTTTCGCCTCAGGATCTTGGTGAACTTCTTGAGTTTTGCTTCGGTTTTGTTGCTGGAGGCCGCTTGCTTTTTGCCATTGTCTGTGATGATCTCCGCCTCCTTTTCACTGAAGCGGACGTGATTGGTGGCAGCGGAGTGACTGGCAGAGACCTGGGCCAGCAGAGCTTCTTCTTCTCCCTCACTCAGCTCCAGATAGAAGAGTTCACCGTTCTTCTGGACGTCATCCAGCCATTCCGGCTCCAGGTCACTGTGACACAAAACAAATAGTTAGACATTAGAGCAAGTGATGAAATACACAATACAGTAGCCTACCAGTGTGACAAATTCATTTTAAAATTAATACTCCATGTAGTTTCTCAAATGATAAAAGTGTAAACTGCATGTAGACATATACTAAAAAATTTAAAATGTTATTTAAAATAGTTTAAGATTGAGTATAGCAAATGATCAACTACTCACAAACACAATATTCTGCAAAAGACATTTGTAACTGTTTTCTATGCGTGTGCAAATATGGCAGTCTCTCACTTTTTCCAACAGACTACATTTCAGCACCAGTAATGAAGCAATACATGATATAAGAGTGTCTTGAAACACAAACTAAACTCTACAGAAGCAATGAGCCAGAATGCTGCAGGGAAAGCCACACATCCTAAAGCTTTGAACCCGAATCCAGAAAAACTCAACTCAATATTCAGCCAGACATTATGTTTTCTTCCCCATTTCTAAATTAAGCCACACTACTTCGGTGGTTAGCTCTTGGCAACCACGTCCATAAATTCACTAAAGATGGTGAATAGCATATAATTATTTATGATGGCTGACTTTCCAAATTAGAAACAGAAAATCCCCTGAAAAATGAGAGAGGGCAAAGAATGGACAAAGTCTATTTCCCTTTTCAGAAGAGAACCAAAACATACCCAAATTAGCTATAATAGATTTAGCTATTTTAATACACTTAAATAATAATAAATCAAAAGTTAACAGCATTATATAGGCTACAGGTCTAATGTGTTTACATACATAACGTTACTACAAAAGAGTGCATCCACCATGTAAATAACAAAAGAAAGTTTTATAGTGAAGCATGCAGAATGCTAGATATCTAATTAGCAATCGA
>NC_136730.1:6787068-7034568 GCF_936440315.1 Barbus barbus
GATCAAACAGAAAAAGGGGCAGACTGAAATCAGCCCAATAAAGACAGACACCCAACTTTGGTGTGTTGTTGCTTGCTGCTTGCTCGCGCGCTGTTTGAAACTTCGGCTCCACATCTGATTAACATCTGTTAAGCGCTTTCAGCCATATACTATCTGGCAAGGATCCACACATGCCTTCAAAGTTCTGACCAAAGAAACTTTAACACCTGAAGCCGAAAGAACTCTAAACAGACTTCCTAAAAGCGTCATCACGTCACAGAGAAACCAACCAATTGCAAGAGAGCATACCCAGTGACATCATGCAACGACGAGTTCAGCAGCCAATCCGCACCCGGGGTTCCCTCAACCAGGAAAGGAACGAAACAACTCAGAGCAAGTAATCAAATAATTCTCCATAATTCTGCTGGAAACTGGTTGCATTCATATTTAAGAGTAAAGATAGTAAAGTTCCTTGCTTGTGACTCCCTCAGGTTGAAGTTAGAGCATTCTTGAAAATGAGCATTAGAACCTTAATCTCTCTTCATATCAAAACAATTCATTGCCTGCAGCGTGTTTGTGTGTTTGTGTGTGTACGTATTCTGTTTTGTGTTATTTTAGCTTAGTATTATTGTAGAGTAGCAAATAAACTTTGACTTATAAAGAAATCTTTTGTCTGGTGCTATGTGATTTTCAAGTCTGAAACTATTTGCCAAAGATTGCGTTACCTATGCTAAAATTTACCTATGCTAAAATTACCTATGCTAAAAATTACCTAATCAATTCAGTATTACTGTGGCCACATGAATAATCTGAATTGTTAAAACATACTGGTTGCAATGCTTGCTGGACAAGTCGTTAATGAGGTATCGTTAATAAGGTTGGACGTTTTCATTAATATCCATTAATCAAACGAATATGAAATCGATACGACTCGATTTCCAGAAACTAAAATTAAATTAATAGTTCTAAAATTACTACACTGGTGTGTGTGAGTGTATTGGCGCAGTTGTACTGTGGCTGCCTTTGCATCATCCAAGTGGATGCTGCACACTGGTGCTGGTTGAGGCAGTGTTGGGTTCGAGTCCACCCAAGTTCTCCCGAGTCCAAGTACCCAACTCTGAGTTGAGGAGAGAATCCCTTCATATGATTGTAAAGCACTTTGGGTGAACAGCAGTACACAATAAAGCGCTATATAAATGCCTAATACAAATAATTTTTTAGGCCTGCAACCATGCAACACTGTGTCCCAAATCGCTCTCTTGTTCACACATTCACTATTCCTTACATAATGAATGCCACTATACAGTGAATAGAAAGCAAATTCAGACATAATTTTTGTGCACACTGGATGCAAGCAGTGCCAACAATCTCAGATGTCACTAATCCTATATATAGTTAAAGGCTGTGAGTGGAGACCTCCACCTGGCTAGTGGCTCCCAGGTAATGCGTGAGCGTGTGACCCTTGTTTTAAAAGCTCTTAAGAGTTTCCCGGTATTTAATTTGATGTTTATCTTTGTCCTCTCTCACTATATTGATATACCAGTCAAGCAGCAGTGTAGTCCTCGAGTTTAGTATCCAGGAGTGCACAGGAGAAGACATTTAGCATAGAGAAACTGCTACCGCATAATAGAATTGACACAAAATGGCAATTCACTTCACAGATCAATTGTTGAAGCACGCTAAAGTAAATGCCACCCCCTGAGGTTGTTTTAGTTTTTCCAAGAGCTATTCAGGATTGGAACTTGCTAATAGCTTGAGCATACCAGGCCTCCAGTGGTAACGCACCATGCAGAGGCCCACCAATAAATGAATCACGCACACTAAATTAGCATCAAAATTCTCCTACTCACTGCGATAAACTGTTTAAATTTCATCACTCTGAATACGCCAAAGGCTTCATGTCATTTGTGTCTAATTTTTTAAAAATTACATTGGTCAAATGTGATTTAAGGAAGCCGGTTTCCCAGGGTGCTAGAGTGGATTGCATATGAATTTAAATTGGGTTGGCGCATAGAGGTTTGGTTTCAGCTATTAGAGAATGGAAGTAAATGTGGAGGTGGAATGGGAAAGGATTATACCCCCTTACCATGACCTGTACGGAGAGAGAGCGAAGGATTGAAACGGGGGGAAGGAATGTGCAGAAAGCAAATATAACGGATGAAGTGAGGGGAGAAAGAGAGGAAGATGTGAAGCTGAAGGTTACAAGTGGGGTGTTATACGGTAATGAAAAAGGGTTTGTGGGGAGAGCTGAAAAGAGAAAAATGTTGAAAGAGAGAAGGATGATTTCAAGCAAGAACCTGCAAATGAAAGACCGCGAGAGAAAGAGATTATAAAACAACAAAAAGGATTATGGCGAAATGAAGAGTAGAAGGAGAGGAGATAGAGAGAGACAGAAAGACAGTGGACTGATCCAATCTGAGTTAATCGGGTCTGTGGCACTGGGGGTTATTCATGAGCGATTGGGGGAAATGAGACGAGAGAAGTTTGAATCGCCATCGATTGTTACGTGAAGCACCCCTCCCTTATAAGACCATTTTATACAGTTACCTCCGCTCATTCCTGTGGTTTATAGCCTCCTCAGATTTGACCTTGGCCACAAGAGAGAGCCTACAGTCATGACGATAAATTTTACTCAGTTCAGTACTGAGCCTTAAAAATGGCCATTTTGTCAGCTGGAAAGTTATTTTAAGGTTTGGAGGTCAGCCTTTGGTTAATGCAGGTTTTGTGTCGAGCAGTGCTTTGAAGTCCATTTTCATGCTGTAAGACTTTCACACAATAAGGTACAACGAAATCGCTCTGTACAAGGGAATCTGTTTTGCCGAATCTGAACGACTAATAGTGCGTGTGATTATTCGCTGTGTTTGAGTTCATTGTACAGAATCTGTTTTTTATGTATATAATTTCTCTCAGGATCTCATAGCTGTCAGGCACCTCATAAGGCACAGCTCGTCTTGTAACAATACGCCTTATTTTTAAGGAATGATATGAATTTGAACAGTCCTGCATGACATGAATGGTAATAATGGTTTGATGTGTAGGGCTACATCATGATATGAAGCTCCACCTCTGCTTATTTTGAAATTGGTGACTGTTAGAGTAGGACTAAGAGCTCTTTTGATCTGTTATTACCTGACCGAGGCAGTGCGATTAGAACTGGGCAAATGAGATAGAAGCCAAGGCCAGAACCCTTAAAATCTCAAAATTTGATGAACTGTAATTATTATTTCAGTTATGGTGCTTTAATTTAATGAACAGTTAAGAGATTTTATGCTGGCATCAGCTATGCAAGACTCTCCAAAAGTATTAGACCCCAAAAATTATTTGGCCAATTGAGCCTGTTTTGTTTTGTTTTACTTTTAAAAATGAATATCCAAAGAATTTCATTGCATCTGACAACAAAATATTAAACTAATTGCCATATACATACTGTTCAAGAAATTAGATTTCTTAATTTCTTGTAAAAGAAATTAATACTTTTTAAATTTTTTGTTCAAAAATGTAAAGAACAGCATTTATTTATATATATAAAAAAGCAAAACAAAATAATAAATGTTTCTTAAATTCCATTTAAAAATGTATTAAAATAGTAAAAAATTATAAAAATGACATTTCATACATTTTAACCTTATTTAAGTGCGTCCGCGTGTAAAATTTGGGGTCATTGTATGCACTTCGCTGTTGTAAAATGACTGTTTGTTTCAGATAGTATTGGATAGCATAGTATAAGATAGTATTGGTTTAGTGCCTGCAAATGTGACAGCCTAATCGTTGACAATCTTTGATGATTGATCCTCCATTCAAACCTAACCATTTAATCTCTTCCTCATCAATTCATCAATTAAAGAGAGCACATGAGCAGTCGACAATGTCTCGGAGTCATGGTGTCTCTGGAGAGGACATGGACAGCTGCAATACGGCTGCTGTGTCTTGAGCAATATTGGCTGGGCAATAGCTTCTAATTCATTTACAGAACATACAAGATTTGTTTGATTGAAATAACATTAAGTATATTGCTCTTTTGTTCCTGAGACATTATGATTACTTTATTAGACATATAAACCTTTACTGGCGTTTTGTGCATTGGGGTATTTCAAGTGATGCAAGTAAAGCCATTAAATTAATTATCTGTTCCCTGTAATTCTTTATGAAGTTTTGATGAGGCAATGGCACATATGGCACCAGAGGAAATAAAAAAGACCCCTCCCCATTGTCTCATGATCCTTTTTTCATTTTCTCACTCCCTACTGTGCACATTCTTTTGATCCATCCCTTCATCTTGTATTCAGAAGATTTTGCTATGTGGGAACAACAGAGATTGCAGCATGGAGGTCACGGCCCACAGCTATCCACAGGTAGACCAGAAGCCATGGGAGCCAGGTCGATACAATCACGACTCAATTAAATGTGAAGCATAGCGCTGTGTCGGCCTAAATACACACGCTATGCATTTAGTTCCTCTTGTAATTGAAGATAGGGGCAAAACTAGCCTGGCCACTTTTCAGAAGTGATGTCAGCAGGTGTGTGATGTTCATATCCATGGAGTCAATCAATATACAGATTGAGAGTGAAAAATGAAAATATTTGAGCGAACTAGACTCAGTACCGAGGAAAATTGTACTGCTCAGTGCTGTCTCTTTCATAGCTCTAGAGAGGTAACTAAGGTCTCAGATGTGGTTCATATCAGCTTTACCTCAGATTTTACTTCTAATATTCATGTACCTTTTAAAAGGTAATGATATAAAATAAGACACGGTTTAAAACTACACTATATTGGGATCAGATATGAATATTTTTATTTAGCAAGGAGGCATTAAGTTTTTCAAAAGTGACAGTAAAGATTTTTACATTGTAACAAATACATAATTGTACATTGTAATATTTTTTCATCAAATAATCCTGAAAAAATAAGCATAGTTTAAACAAAAATAATAAAACTGTTTACAACATTGATAATTATTCATTGATAATTAATTTAATCACAGGAATAAGTTACATTTTTAAATATATTAAAATAGAAAACTCTTATTTTAAATTATATATATATATATATATATTTAAATTAAATAAATGCAGCAAATCTTACTGACCCTAAACTTTTGAACTGTAGTGTAAGTTATTAGATCAATGTGGACAGTACAGGCTTAATCATAATATATTTGATGAGAAATAGTTCATACTGAGATCTCCTACTTTCGATTGCATACAATTTGAGATTATGATGATTTGAAGCTGAAGAGATTCTCTTTTATAAAACGGATAGTTCCGGTCCTTGATTCTGATTGGTTAAGCCGCGTTCGAAGCTGTTGTAAATGACTCTACAAACCTACACCTTTGTTTACTTTGTGTGTTGCTTGGCTAGACAAGCTAGACAACAATTAGACAAAATAGAGACGATTGATTACGTTAAGACAAGAATAATGTCTCTTATAGAGGTTTAATAAAGCAATAAGCCCCAAGAAGCCATGGTTTACAGTGAATTTATACCAGCTAAGGGGGTTTTACCAACACCCCTTAGCTGGTATAAATTCACTGTAAAGCACAGCTTCTTGGGGCTTATTGCTTTATTAAACCTCTATAAGAGACATTATTCTTGTCTTAACGTAATCAATCGTCTCTATTTTGTCTCATTGTTGTCTAGAATAGTTACAATATTAAAGATAGCTGAACTGTGCAAAAAAAAACTTTTCTTACTTAGATTTTTTGTCTTGTTTCTAGACAAAATATCTAGAAATTCTAGAAAGATCTAGAAATATCAAGAAGGATTTAAGAATTATTATTCAAGGGAGTAAAAATGATTGTCTTGTTTTCAGAAAAAAACAAGTCAAAATTATGCGAGTTTTTGCTTAGAACAAGCAAAATAATCTGCCAATGGGGTAAGCAAAATAATCTTGTTTTCTGTTTGAAATGAGATTATTTTGCTTGTTCTAAGCAAAAACTCGCATAATTTTGACTTGTTTTTTTCTGAAAACAAGACAATAATTTTTACTTTTCTAGAAAAATTCTAAGTAAGAAAAGCATTTTTTGCAGTGTGATTCCCCCAACGCTTCCTCGGGGAAACTACTTCCATGATTCTTGTTTTAATGTAAGCATTACGTTACATCGCCCTTTGGTCTCCTTTTTGTCTCATTGCTGTCTATTTGTGATTTGTAATCCCCCCTCCCTTCCTGGTGGAAACTACTTCCATGACATATGCAAGTTAATTTATTAAATAAAACGTAATTTGATTACATTTATTCCAATTTGCTGGTAACTGCAGCCGCTTGACCCAGCAGTCATTTTCCTCCTCAGCGTGAGGTGTTATTTATTTCCTTTCATGAACATTTCTCTCGCCCCTGTTTTAAACACTGCGTGATCAGAGCTCTTCCTCTCTGTCCTGAAGGGTTTCTCAATGGGCTCTTCAAAGCGCTCTCGCTTCCTCCGAGTGTGAGATTTCAAATGGTTGGGGGGGTTAGGTTAAGATGACAGGTGGGGTGAAATGTTGAGAAGTGGGTATTTATCCTCTCTAGCGGTGATGATAATTATGACCAATTGACATCCTCCGTTCCTCTGGAAACCATCCTCTCCAAACCCTCGCGGAGGTTAGTGCTTAAATCGCCTCATTGACAAGCTTCTTCCGAAAGAAGACAGGTTGAATTACATCAGCCGTTTACAGCCTTGTTATTTTAAAGTCTTCAGATGGGATATAGTCTTTTTGCGCTTTATCTGAGATAACCATAACGTTTCTTGTCAAAGAGAGAGAATTTCAAGGTTCTTGCAGAATCTCAAGAGCAGAAACAGTTACTGTGTGAATGTGTGTAGACACAGTATATATAAGGTAAAAAGCACATGCGCGCGCACTAAGAATTTTAATTACTAAACAATGATCACACAGCTCAAAATAGCCCGTATTATTTAAAGGCCAAGGTACTTGACCACAAGTTCTTTTTTTCTGTTTTTTTTATCCCTCCTCTTATTTATATTTCTCATTCATTACTGCTGTCTGTCAGCACCTGTCATTGGATTCCTCCCTGTCTCTCTCCCTCATATATCTCTCTCCTACCTCATGCACTGATGATTTAGCCAGTGATTTTTCCTCAGTAATGCAATAGAGAACGTGGACTGGTGATTATTCTGCCAGCCATATTGACTCAGCAGCTAGTGCTCAGAGGTGTGGTTTAAATCAAAATAGCCTGTTACTGAGGCATCACTGCAGGACTCCACCTTTTCATGAAGTCCTCATTTCATGCCTTATTTTCCTCAGTCTTTTTTATCTTTTGCTGTAGGCAAAGACTTTTTCTGTGCTTGGTATCCAAATCTCTTTACTTTTTTGAAAATCTCTGTCATATTCAATTAGGTTGGATTTTTTTGATGTTTCGTCCATTTCTCACATCACTCCTATTCTCCTGTGCCATTTTATGTCTTTTCTAGGGTTATCATGAAGTTTCAGTATTTGATAGCAATACCAGTGAAATTTCATGATGATACCAATACTGGATTTAAAAGCAACTAATTTACTAAAGTGGTCAACCAATATATATGGGCAAGACCAATATTTGGCCAGTCAATTTTCCTATTTGGCCGATGTGTCAGAAGCGAGACTTTTATTTTGACAGTGCTGAGAAAGCTCCCACCCTCACTGCGTTAATTATGAAACTAATAAAAATAACAATAATAATTACTTTTATTGTTGTTAAATTAATGATAAATATGCTTATAAATAATTACAACTATATAATATATATATATATATATATATATATATATATATAATAAATTAAATTAAAACAATGCCATGTAGCTCAAATATGAATTAAATATTTCTAAATTAAGTAAATACTGCAGTGGATGGTTTTCTCTATGTCTTGTTAATATTGTTAGACAGCAGCATGTCTAATACATGGCTGTATTAACACCGCAAGGCCTAATGCACAAATCTGATGTTTTAATATTTCCGTACATTCATTTTTGCATTTCACTATCCTACATATACCCTAGAAAAAATACTGGTATTGTTACTTTTTTTGGTATCTCTACTTTATTCTAAAACCTTCTCTGTCCAGTATAATTCCTTTTTTTTCCTCATGTTTGTTCAGGTGACCTGTCCTTTTTCTGTCACGGTTTCTGCATATTTTTCTTTCTTTTTCTCCTCTTTACTGTGCAAAAGGGGTCAGTGCCAAGAAAGCTGTGAGAAAAGCGATTAAAGAAAAAAGAGAGAAACTACATACAAAGTAGGAAAAAGTCAAATCATAAAACGCATGGTTAATGGTTAAATAAATTTGTTGGAGCTATAACAGCTGCTAACACATAAGCCACTCTATATTGTTTACTGTTGGCTATTTTTACTGTGTCATCTTAGAAACGCTATTTAAGTGATGAAATGGATCTTTCATCACTTGAGATACAACCTGTTTTCTCCACAGATTAGCTCACACCCCCTTTTGTCCACCATCTGCTTGCATCTACCAAAATGATGCTATATGTTAGTATAAGATAAATGCTCATGATGATTTATGGTAAACCGGTAGATGTAAGTCTGAGAAATTATGTAGCGGAAAGAGGAGCTTCTGGGACAAAAACCAACTGTGATGCATCTCAAACAGTGGAATCTCAAACAAACAGTAGTCACAGTGAATTTTGCTATTGCAATTGTTTAGTCTGAACGATCTTAGAGAATTGGATGTTAGATTTGAGTTATATTGACAAGATGTAAATCAAACTCAAGTCACAATTCAAGCCAAAGTCAATTGACCTCATATTTATTTGTTTTCTCAAGTTGTTCACTGACTGTTTGCACATACTGTATATTAAAACTTACAAAGTTGCAGTTGTTGATATTTTCTATTTGTGACTTTTCAAAGACAATTCAGTAAATTACTATGCACTGTTTGATATTCATAAGCACTCCCAATCCAGTTTAACTAGACATTAAATGTGCTGAAATATAACTGTGGCTTAATTACTTAAATTTAATCACTGTAATTCTTGTCAGCACAAACATGCCTCCTTTCTTTTAAAGTTAGAAAAACTCAATATTTTTATACCACAAATGCTGCCCGTGGACTAATGCAAGTAAATAAAAATTCATTTAAAATATTTGTTTGTGTACATTTTTTCAATTGATTTGCCGTGCAAATGGAGTTTAGCACAGATTTTTGTGGGTGCTTGTTACTTGATTTACATAATTTCTCTACCAATTTGGCCAGTAAAATGTTATGTACAATGTGTGCAAATAAACAGAAGCAATTCCTTGTCGGTGAATTCTCTCCTAAGTGCTTAAATGGATTAATTTATAGTCAAATATCCTGATCTTTGAAATGAGCAATGGGTCTGGTGATAGAGATTTGAATCAACAGGAAATTTGAATTTGGCTTGATTATTTTTGACACATAAAACCAATTATTTGGCATGAGACTTGAGTTTGACTTGCAGTTTGGAAAGCCACAACTTGGTTACGGCTCTGTGTTATTGTAAGTGTGCCCCTTGCAGCTCAGCTAAGCAGATGAGTCATAATTACAATTAAGCCTAAATTGGCTTTCATTCCCCCTATACTCAGAGCCGCATGGTGCAAAACAAGCCCAAAATGTCACGACTCATGAATGTGAGAACATTTACATAAATCTGCATAAATTTGAACATCATCACACTGCCACACATTCCCTTCCTGTGGCACTACAGTAAACATCACAGTGTGTTAATCTCAGTTCCACTGCGTGGGTTTTCCCAATGATGATGTGAGATCTTAAAGTTATGTTTGAAATTTATTTTTGTTGTTGTATTTCCCTGGTAGTTCACTTATGACGTTAGTCATAGGTTTGTGCACCAAAATCAGTCATACTCAGACAGAGCAACAATCCTAACTCACAGTGACTTGTGAGCTTGCGGTCGGGCTCAATATATTTGGCACCCACTTGTTCCGTTGCAAAGCTGGATTTATATTGTAATGGGTTCACAAAACAATCCATGCTGAAATGTGCTACTCAAATTGTTAATGTTAGGGTTGTTCATGTTGCTCATTTCTAACGTTGGGATCTTTTTAAAGGCCAGGTTCTTGCAAGCTAGGAACATCTAAAGGTTTGGAAAAATTTCAGACATTTGCACCCTTATTGCTAGTTCTGTCAAGACAACTCTCGGAGAGTTTAGCTTGGTAATATAAATTGGCAATTTTAATGTGTTTGGCCTTGGTGGAATAGATCTGCTATACGCTGCTACTGCTGTGGCAGAGCAAGGACGGGGACCTGCTACTGCCAATACATCCACAGACATGCTGCTCTGAGCATGTAGGAAATACTGCTGCTGCATATATAACATACACAAAATAACCCCGTAGCAAATCTATACAGGTGGAGCTGGGGAAGGTGGAGGGGTTTCTGAAGTGCGCTGCAACTGCTACCACAAGCACTAGCCAAGTATCTGAATTTTAAGCAGCAAGCTCATTGGCTGCTGATGTGAAAAGAAACCAATCAGCAGAACGATTATGTAATTATGTCAGACTGATTTAGAATGTGCCATCTAGAGTTTCATGACAGAACTTTGTTTTTAAATACCAGTTTACTTATTGCTCCAGTGTCTGTATATTATAAATGTGCTATTCAAATTGTTAATGTCAGGCTTGTTCAGGCTGCTCATTTCTAACATTGGGATCTTTGGCCACAGTTTCTTGCAGACTACAAGGTTTGACAAATTTTTTAACATTTTTGCCCCTTATTCCTACTTATGTTTTTTTTTTTTATGTCTCTAATTTTTGTGTATTATATTATTCATTCTAATTCCTCGTTAAAGACCTTAGTGAGGTCAGTGTCATTTAATTTTTGACAAGAATGAAATTGAGGGATAGAAGTACATTGTGTTTAATAGGCTGAACTTTTGTTGAACAACATACCACTTGTTCATCTGACTATACATCTTTTCAAAACAGTTTTATAAACCATTATGCCATTCTTTAAAGCCCTGTATTCATTTGTGTAAAATTCAATATGGCACCTACCCTGACTAAGGTCTATTAGTTTACCATGACTGGACATACTACATCGCTCAGTATTGAATAGGACTTGTTGATGTGCTCAGTAAATGTGGGTGATCAGGTGTTAATGTTTTATCCTTCTGTCATCTGAATATCTGTTTTTTGCTGCCCCTGTTTTCACAAATTTTCAATAAAAGTGTAAATGTTGTTGAGTACAATATGTTTATTTTGCTCTTTTCATCATCTGTGTTCTCGGAGTGGCAGTATTTCTTTTGATTCAGCATGACTTACATTATTTTAAATCACACTGGCTATCCAGTCAGAGCTACATTACAGAGCAAGACTCACTTGCAGATATTGTAGATGAATCTTTGGCTCCTGGATTGCATCTGAAGGATAACATAGAAACTGTCTTAATGTAGCCCTTCCATTCTGTTTCCATTTTCCATTTACCAAGACCTTCTCAATAACTATTACCTGTCTTTCCGCTCCACTCTTCCTTTAATCTTGGCCCTCCTCAGCCTGGCTCCTAAAAAGCTCAGATGAGTTCTAGAGAGGTACCTTCCTCCCTTTCAACTCTGCAAGGTGTGTCTTCTGTGTGTGTGTCCTCTAATACCTGTGTGCACAGGGGTGTTTCATCGACCACGGCTGTGGCTCAGGAGAAGCGTCTGACGGAATAATGTAGGGAGAGAATTGAATGGAGTGGGGTGGGGGCATGAAGGCCTAAAAATAGATAGGAGGGCCAGTCGCTTTGAAATGGAGACGAGTAAAGACGCATCTGCTGCGGCAGGTGAGAGAGACATGTAAGAGAGAGTGTGAAAAAGAGAGAAAAGGGGTGACGGCAACAGAGAGAAAGAGCAGGACAAATAGTAAGAGGAAGGGTGAGTGCTGTTAGGACAGATTTTCCTCTCACCGTTATATTTAGAAGAAAAAAAGTGCAAAATAATTCAGGAATCTAAATATAAGTGTATGTGTATATGTGTGTGGGGGTGGTTTACTAGGTTTTGATTTATCATTGCAAACAGGTTTCTGACCAGTGTTGTTTTAGTATTATTTATATGCCATTATAGTATTAATATTTTGATTTAGCTTTTATTTTATATTTTCAGTTTTAATTTTTTTGTAATATTTTAGTTTAATTATATACATTGCCCTCTAAAAGTATTGGAAAAATAAAGACAAAATTGCTCTGTTGGCTGTGGAGTCAAGACATTTACAAATATGATTAAAAGACGAATATGAGGCAAAACTACAGAATGTCACATTTTATTACTGGGTGATTCAACAAATGTGTGTTTTACCAGCTAAGAAGGTCAGCACTTTTAGAGTTTCATCCCTCTATCTGATGTGAGCATAAGTATTGGAGCAGTTGCCTCACAGGTCTTTCTAAGTGATCTGCTGTGTCCTGTTGCATTAATTCTTCAGATATTAAAAGCAGGGAATGTGTTGTATCAGTTATATCCATTACTTCTGTATTCTGAATCCTGCAATCGATGATGACACACAAAAACCAGGATGAAAATTAAAGAACTGACTTTGAGAGAAAAGCAAGCAATTTGGATGCTAAAAGAAAAGAGTAAATCAACTAGAGCTACAGCAAAAACAAAGGGTATGGAGAAATCAAGAGTTTGGAAACCACCCGCAACCAACAACTACCTGATCGGCTGAGAAAACAACAGTAGTTGATGACAGACAAATCATAAAAGCTGTGAAAATGAACCCTAAAAGACATATCTGTAAAATCACGAACAACTTCCAGAAAGCTGGGGTGATGCTCTGACAATTTACTGTCCTCAGGAGACTTTGACACAGAATTACAGATGCTACACAGCAAGATGCAAACCTCTGACCAGCACCAAAAATAGAAAGGCAAGATTAGAGTTTGCAAAAAAGCACAAAGGTGAGCCAGAAGAGTTTTGGAACTGTGTTTACGGACCGATGAGACAAAGATGAACCTTTATCTAAGTGATGGGAAAGCAAAAATGTGGAGAGAAAAAAAGGGAACTGCAATGATCCCAAGCATACAGCCTCATCTGTAAGCATGGTGGAGGTGATGTCATGGCATGGGTATGCATGGCTGCCTCTGGAACAGGCCCTCTCAACTTTACTGATGACTTAATATATGATGACAGTATCAGAATGAATTTGGAAGGGTACAAACCCATCTTGCCTACCAATATTCAAGAAAAATGCCACCAGATTCATTGGGAAGTGCTTCATATTGCATCAGGACAATGACCCAAAACTCCCTGCCAGTTCAGTCAAGGAACTTATAAGGGCAAAGAAATGGAAAGTCTTAGATTGCCCAAGTCAATCTCCAGATTTAAATCCTATTTCACCAGCGAGAAGAGAGTAAAGGCAGAAACTCCCCAAAACAAGCAACAATTGGAATTGGCTGCATTAAAGGCTGGGAAAAGCATTTCAAAGGATGAGACCAAGAGTCTGGTGATGTCTATGGGTCACAGACTCACTGCTGTGATTGTGTGCAAGGGATCTGCAACTAAATAATAGCTTTTAATCTTTTATATCTGCCTTATGTTCAACTGTCCCAATACTTATGCTCACATCAATGAGTGGATGAACTCTAAAAGTGCTGTTCTTTTTATTTGGTAAAACATATGTGTTGAAACGGCTAATAAAATGTTATATTCTGTAGTTTTGATCTTTTAATCATATTTGCAAATGTCTTGACTCCACAGCCAACAGAGCAATTTTGTCATTTCTGTTCCAATACTTATGGAGGGCACTGTATATATAGTGTTAGTAGTTTTAGTACTTCAGTGTATTTTACTTCTTTCAGTTTCCAATGCAACATTTCTAATTTTCAGTTAAGTTTGTCATATACATTTTTTTTCTTTTTTTCAGGTTTATTTCAATTTATCCATTTCAATCCCAAAACTCGGGCTATTGGTTGAGTTACTGTTGCTGTGTTGGGTAGGTTGGGATGCTCATATGAAGACGCATGTTTGATTGCATTACAGAACCACATTGTTTACATTTCTGTGGAATCATCTTACAAACAGCTTACTTGTTTTGTCTCTGCAAAATAAGCTGAGATGGAAGAAAAACATCAAGAAAATGACACACGTCAGCTTTAGGTTATAATGCCTGTTTGTGAGGATATATTAGTCCAGTTTTGACTGGTTCTTTTTGCTCATTTAAGCAGGTTTCTTGTCATGAGCTAAATGCATTAAGATCTTTTTATATAAATTCCTGGTTTATTATTATTTATGTTCTTCAGCTGGTTTGGAAAATGCAGTACAGGGAAACTCAACCCAAAAAGTAATTAAAACAAATCATCATTTACTCAACCTCATGTTCATATTCTAAACCTGTATTACTTTTTTCTTTGGCAGAACATAATATAAGATATTTTGAATAACGCTGGCAACCAAACAACATCGGAATCCATTGACTTCCATTGTATGGACAAAAAAAGAAACACTAAGGCATTTCTCGAAATATCTTTGTTTGCTTTTCAGCAGTTTTGGGACAACATGAGTGTGAGTAAATGATGACAGATTTTTCTTTTGAGTATACCTGCAACATCCTCATAATGAGATTATTTTCAAGTGAAACAATATATTCTGGACAGCAGGGGGGGTTAAAAAATAAGAGGACTTGGTGATGCCAACCAGAAAAAAAGGCAGACTAAAATATTATATTTTCATTTAAGATTATGAAGACGTTTTTCCCCCTTTGTACATTAATGAATCACACAAAACAAGATGAAAAACAAGATGTGTATGAAAGCAAAATAATTTCATGTTGACTTTAGGGATGGATCGCTGTGGCTGATTTATTTAACTCTGTCTAGCAAATGCAGATTTACTTGATTTAAATAGTCACTCACTGCTATATTTGTCTCTCGTGATTCTCAAATTTGAGGTCTGTTATGTATGTGAGAGCTTTTCCTTCTGACAGATGTGTTCCCCTACTTTTAAAATGGCTGCTACATCTTTATGTGTATGGGAAGTGTGTGTGTGTTCTAGTGCTTTATATGGAAGTAATTTTTTTTGGTAGCTACTCTCTGGAGGCTGAGCTAGCAGGTGCTACCTATGCACACAGACTTTCCCATAAATCCTTCTTTTGCTCTGTCACATTCTCAACCACGCGAGCATGCACACTGCTGTCCGCATCCTGCTGGAAATTAAAGAAGAGGCTTTCTAGTGTCTTAGTGCTGCAGAGACAGTGACGGGTTTATTAAGAACACTTGAGTGATCAGAAGCAGTGATCACACACAGCCTTTCACCCCCCACACTCACAGTTACTCTCCCTTACACTGAAGTATGCTTAAATGTGCTCCCTTGAGTATGCACTACACAACAACAGCTGCTTCAAAGGTTCAAGGGTGCTCACTGCATCCCAGAGCCACTGTCGACAGACTCAGATATTCAAACAGTTAAAAATTCACTTCTTTCTTTTTTCTCTGGCCTGATGTTATTCTCTCCGCATCTTTTTGTTCCTACTTTTCCTTTGAGAAAATGATATAGAATCAATTTCGGAGCACTATTGCATTTGTGACCTTTAAGCAAAGAAACAAAACAAAGAACGAAAGCGAAAAAAGGAATACGGTTATTATTTATTTGTTTATTCAACATGTATAGAGCTCAACACAGAGCAGTGCTTCATATAAAAAGATGAAATATAATGTCTGTGTGTGTGTGTGTGTGTGTGTGCTTGAGAAAGGCAGAAATTTTGTTTACAGAGTTTATTACATATAGATATGCATTCTTCACCCATAGACCCGGATCTACAAAGAGTACATACAGTGGGTACGGAAAGTATTCAGACCCCCTTACATTTTTCACTCTTTGTTATATTGCAGCCGTTTGCTAAAATTATTTAAGTAAATTTTTTTTCCTCATTAATGTACACACAGCACCCCATATTGACAGAAAAACACAGAATTGTTGACATTTTTTGCAGATTTATTAAAAAGAAAAACTGAAATATCACATGGTCCTAAGTATTCAGACCCTTTGCTCAGTATTTAGTAGAAGCACCCTTTTGATCTAATACAGCCATGAGTCTTTTTGGGAAAGATGCAACAAGTTTTTCACACCTGGATTTGGGGATCCTCTGCCATTCCTCCTTGCAGATCCTCTCCTGGATAAATAATAATATTAATAAATTAAATACTTTCTTTGCTCGTTGTCGGAGAGTTTTTTATATCAGACTACAAGACAGTCACATCCAGGTAAGCCATTATAGCCTATTTTTATTTGTTTTTAAGTATTCTACTAATTTCTCCTACAAATTCATTGAGCCGAAGCATAAACTTTAGCTTGTTTTGTCAGAGAAACTCCTCTCCCACTCCGCTACCGCTCGCTTCGTCCGCCATTACGCTCTGCCGAAAATAATTATGGGATAGGTAGGACGGGAAAGGATCCACCACACCCATCCTTCCAATTCGGGGAAAAGGAGGACGTATTTGTGGGCCGCATTTGAAGGATCCTACGAATTTGGACAGCCTTCGTCGTGGCGCTGTGACGTAACAATGAGTACTCCGAAGGATGCAGACCCTGAATTTGGACACAGCCATAGTCCATGTGACATCAGTTTCACAGTTGCTACTGTGAGGAGTAAAGGAACGTGGAGATGAAGGAGAAATTCGTACAGTCTTTAATAATCCAAAACCAGGGGTAACACAGGGCTGGCATGAACACAAATGGACGACATCAGACAAAGGAATCAGGGAACAGACAACACCTTAAATACACTGGGATAACGAGGTAATTAATGGGACACAGAGGGAAAAACTGGGTCATGGGGAGCACATGGGAGAAAACACAATAAAACAGGTCCATATTCCTGACAGTCAGGGGTTCAACCGTAATTTTACGAAGCTACAAAAATACATTTTGTGTGCAAAGAAAAAAAAAACTTCATCTCGTCTGCTGTGGCGCACCTCCATTGTAGAAGGAGTATCAAGGTCTCCTTGCGTGTTAACCTAAGCAACAGCACCATGTGCATGCGTCGTTTACATGACGCGGAAGCAAGCGCATGCATCATGATACTCTCCACAATGGCGGTGTACCACATCAGACAGGATGAGGAGGAGAAGAATTGTTGACTAAAGCTGTTATTTTGGTTTTCTTTGCGCACAAAATGTATTCTCATAGCTTCGTAAAATTATATTTGATCCGCTGATGTCACATGGACTATTTTACCGATGTCCTTGCTATGTTTCTGGACCAGGGAACATTGCAGTTGTGTTTCTGTCTATGCTGGGGCTGAGAGCTCTTGGATTTCATCAAAAATATCTTACTTTGTGTTCCAAAGATGAACGTAGGTCTTACAAGTTTGGAAAGACATGAGGGTGAGTAATTAATGACAGAACTTTAATTTTTGGGTGAACTATCCCTTTAATTTTTTAATTCTAAAATTGCAATAAAATGGCATGTTATGACATATCATTCTGTCATTATTTACTCACGCTCATATTGTCCCAAAACTGCTGAAAAGCAAACAAATATATTTTGAGAAATGAATGAATCACAAACATTTAGGATCAATATAAGTACATTTGTGGCTCCTTTGTACAGATGATCAGATGGCCCTGCTTCCACTGAAGCACATGATGCTCTTTGGATCATTCTCATACTAGAGAACATGATCATCGGGTTTTACACAAGCTTGGAGAATGTATGCAGCTTCAGTGCTTCTGCATGAAAGCAAACTGTTATAATGTGTACCAAAAAAATCTATTAAATTACAAAAATGCAAAATAGAAGCACTTCACTAGTGGTGTCAGACATGCACCCCATTGTATCCACACACACATAGATGAGCCTGTTCCTCTATCATCTTTTATTAAAGACCGCTCGTCTATTTCAAGCACAGCTGTGCTCTGTCTATTTGTGTGTTAGCGTACTTTTTGAAAGCAGTGAACTCTGCACAAAAAGAATCACTGCCAAGCCTTCATTGCATGCACACACACATTCAGTACAGTAACACATCCTGGGGCTTTCCATACATGTTTGCACTCATGTATGCCATCACACAAATCTCTGTGATAAAAGAGTCGTCTATTTCACATGTAATCCACCACAATCCACTGCCAATAACTCGTATCACACACATCAGAGATCAGACCAGATGAAAGCCAGAGAGTAAATGCTAAGATACAGTCAGTGGGGCGGAAAGAGCCAGATTCAGTGGAATGGAGTGGAATGGAGGAGAGTGCTTTGAGTGCACACACACACGCATGCACACGCACACAAAAATATGCTTTTTTTATCATTCGCTCACTACACTGGCCACCAAATGGGGATGTAAACCTGTTGTATGTTTGTGTGTGTGCAGGTCTGATTTTCAAAGTGTATTTTATGCTTTTAAGGCTTGTGTGTATGTGTGAACTACATACACACAAGCTTTTGAAGTGTATTATTTCCTCTAAATGCTCGGGTGGCTGCTGTGTGTGTGTGTGTGTGTGTTTTTTTATGTGTTTTCTGGTACTTAGTGGCATTTTCTTCAATGGGTCTTTAATGGCTGTGTTGCCATGGCCACCCCCTGTCTGCACGCTCAGAGCAATGGATCTTTTGTGCGACCGCTGAGAAAACAAGCCATCAGAAGACATTTGCACACACATACACACGCACACAGTCTAAAGACTAAATCAGGGCTCTCCATTATCCATCAGTACAATGATTATGCATTTAACTATTGTAATTGTATAACTCCGAAGCATCTGTACATCAGCAACATCTCGGTGGATTATAGTTACAATTGATCTAAGCACGCCTAACATTTTCCATGATTTCAATTTCCCGATCAATGGCGGAATCCTGTCAAAATATAAAATCAATCGTCGTTGTAAAGTACAGCCAAATGGGTTTGTAAATCACACCCGTACCCTGCGACGCTCAAATTGCGGACATGTTGCCATCTTGAGTGCTTTGTGCAGCCCTCGGCCATTTTTTAGGTAGTTATTTCCCTTTTTTTCCTCACAATTTTATGGAGAGACTTTAAATTTATAGTGGCTCATTATTTCGGAGGAAGTTGCCTTCTATAAAAGTTCTTGTCTTTGTGTACTCCGGCATGAATCAGGAAGAAAGCCTGAGAGAGGGAGAGATATTTTAATATTGTGTAGACGGAGTGTTTGTAATGACATTCACAAGTTGTGTTCAGACAGGATCTTGAGGGAAAAGAAAATATTTAGAGAGTAGCGTCTTGTGCTTCTCTTGAAATAGGCCATCTTCAGTTACCGATTTGGAAAAACACATATGCTTTCGCACCAATTTGCTAGCTGACGAACGAACGCCAAATACCATTAAAGCTGATACACAGGCTGGCATTTCATTACACGAGGGCTTACTTGTGCGTATGCCTTTGATTTAGTTTAATATAATAACACACTAGATAAAAAAGCCACAAGCACTGTGATCTATGGCCGCATGCATCTGAACAGCAGCGTGCATTTGTCTCAATGATGCCTCCTCTTATTTAGAGGGAACTCCAGTGGGCATTTTCCCAGCTGTATGGAATGAACGGACCAGGGTGCCATCGCTACAATATGTGCCAGGCCTGTGCCAGAAGTTGCCTTCTGCGAGTGTAATGCTTACTTTTACTAGGCAGCTTACAGATAACTTTAGGTCTGGTTGCCAGACTTTTGGTACTGTGACTAGAGTTCTCTGTTCTGTTTCATGGCTGCCGAAAGCCAAAGTGTCAAACTTTGCAGTAGAAATGGCATTTAATAGATGCTGTCTTAAAATTTCTGCTTGTCATCTGAAAACTGTGCGCAATAATTATAAGTGACGCTGAGTTTAGAGCTAGTTTTGAAGATGTTTTTGAAAAACTTGCTTGAAAAGGTTTCTAATCAATCTGCTCTTCATCTAATTTAGGAACAGAAATTGCTTCCGTTAAATGACCATTAAAAGAAATCAATACATTTATTCAGCAAGGACACATTAAATTGATCAGATATTTGCTGTTACAAAACATTTGTATTACAAATAAATGCTGTTCTTTTGAACTTTCTAGTCATCAAAGAATCCTGAAAAAAAAAAATATTAAGTAAGCACGACTGTTCAAGATTGGTAATAATGAGAAATCTTTCTTGAGAACCAAATCAACATATTAGAGTAATTTCTGAAGGATCACTTGAAACGGAAGACTACATTAGTTATTGCTGAAAATTCAGCTTTGCTATCATAAATTAATACATTTTCAAATATTTTAATATTAAAAACTGTGATTTTATATGCCAAGTTTCTTATATGCAAATGTATAGCAAATATATAAAGTATATAATAAATATATATTATATTTATTTTAAATATTCATAATCAGCCAAAAAAAGCGGAAATTCTAATATATAGGTGACTTATCATTAATCCCTAAAATGAATAAAATCTTGAAAAGTCATGATTTTTTTTTTTTTTTCTAGTTATGTTCGGCACTAAATTTTTCATTAGCTTGAAATTGCTCTGTGTGAATGCAAACTCTATAAAAAGATTTAGAAAAATCCTTATCCAGTAATCACAAATGACTGGAAAATGTCATGGAAATGTCATGCAAATACACTGGTCAAAAGGTGTAGGAACACTGTTTTCAGCACAGATTTTTGGACTTTTATTGATGGCTGGAAGAATTCTCAAATAATAAAAATATTTAATAAGCAAACAAGATATGCACATGTATAGAACTGTATTTTGCGTGTGTCGTGCAAGCCTGTGTATAAAAGTTTACTGTACTTTTGCTAATACCCAATATGTTCTCTCTCTCAGCCTCATCCAATCTCCCTTTCTTTTTCCTTCCATCTCACACCTTGTCTCCTTGCTTGTTCTCCAACTGAATAAATTTGCAGTGCTCATATAACTCGAGGCCACCGTGTGTCTTGTCAGCTCTCAGCAGGGGAACATCTATAATATTACACCCCAGCGCTGCACTCCTCAGCTAAACCATGTCAAAGCGCCGCTCTATCTAATAAACAGATGTCTTTATTGATCTGAAGTGCCTTATCCCTCTCGTTCCCCATGCACTCAGCTGAAAAAACTTTGTTAGGAGGCAGCGATAAGTGTCACGCAGGCTTGGGTTTTCATATCTCAGTTACCACAGGAGACTAGAGGGTGTACCACCGAGGTATATTGAAAGGTTTTGCATGGTCAGAGGAGATGACGAGCTAAGAACTTAATAACTCTGAGTGCGGTGTTTGTGTGCATGAGAGAGGTAACTGTTTGGACAGGTGTTAACAGAACAGCAGGCTAGTGATGTTAAATTGTGTTTCATGAACTACTACATCTGAATGGGTCATGTTTCTATACATTTACAGACTATATATCATCTAAAAATGGACACTTTGACACAGACCTGTTTTGACATGTAACATCTATTCTGATGCATCGTGGTCTCTTCCTGAGGGCAGTTGCCATAGTTTTGCGACATTTGGGCAATGCAATCATTTGTGTGTGTGTGTGTGTGTGGCTGGCTTGTAAAGAATTCAGAAATGAACTGAAAATGACTTTTAAAATCCAATTGAATTCCTGAATCTGAATTGAGGATATGAATTGAGGTAATAAACTGGATGCAGAATTGCAGAATTACTTCTTCAAATTAGAATGTCAGGTAGCAGAATTTAAATGTAATTTTGTAACTAGAAAAAACATATTTTGTCAAGACAAGGATGGATGGATGGATGGATGGATGGATGGATGGATGGATGGATGGATGGATGGATGGATGGATGGAGAAAATTCATCAATTGTGAATTAGCATTTTGAATTTGAATTTTGAATTTACACAAGCTTTGTGTATAAATAGCATCAAACTATGAAAAGGTCATTTTTTAAAATGCGCTTAATTTACCAGAATGCATTACATCTGTTGAATGTCTTTGAAGTACTATTCAGCAAGTCCTCTTCCACTTATTTCAATTTCAGCAAACAAGAGAAACAAAGCAATTCATAAAAATAAAAAAAATACTACTTCAATACTACTAATTCTGAATGTGTGTATATGGTATGGATGGGGAATCTGCAGTATGTAGGAGAGCTGAGGTGTTCGTCCAAGTCCGTCGTGATCATTTTAGAACCCTCAAGCACTCCTAACAAATTTATATCTGACCTTGGACGGCACATCTTATCATCAGTTTAATGAAGCACCTGCAGTCCGTGTAGACTCATGATTGAATGGGGAACATGATTCCTGGTCATTATGTTTAAATACTCTGACTCTTTAATGGCGCACGTTTATTACTGATTTGGGAACTGTGTGAGGTCATTATTCAAGACGTTAGTGAAATCTTGTCTTTAACACGACAGAGACTGAGCAGGGGCTGGTCATAATGTTTTGAGCTCTGTTAATGGAACAAGTTGCTATCAAACAGCAGGGAGATCTATTGCACATGGCGTTGATGAAGTGAAACCCACATTTATCTCAATAAGGACTTATCATTGATGTCTATTGTTCTTGAATTATTCACAAAAATGTCCAATCCAAAAGTGCAGCTTTTGGCATTTTTAGAAGTGAGATCTGTATTGAGATCTTTTCTGAAACCCGGGAGCTTGCCAATTTCTGAGCAGCAGCAAAAGTCTTCATTTGATCTTACTGATTTCTATGAAAAGTAATTGAGACATTACAGCATTTTTCTTCCCTATAGGAATGACATGAGATAAGCCATCTGAAAGGTATAGTCATTTGATTTATACCATTATTATGTCAGACCTTAAACCAGGCTGGTTTATGCTGGTCTATGCTAAATGGTAATTACACTTTTTTTCAGATGTTGTTAAATTTAGTGGATATTTATAGCAAGAAGTATAGCAAGGTCAGAAACACACACTAAGAGACAAACAGTTAAATTCTAGAACAATTAGTGTTTGTCCTTATTACTGATCTGAGACGAAGGTATCACACATACAAATACGGCACAATTTATAACAATTAGACTCTGCTGTTATTACTGATCCGTGACCAAGGTGACACACGCAGACACACGCAATGCCATCAGTTGATTTCTCCGGTTCATTTCAGTATCATTAGAAAGGCAGAGGTCGTTACCAAGTTTAATTTGCCATGATGATGTTTTGGTCAGCAGCAGAAAGAACATTACCAGGGGTGGAATATGTTCATTTGGATTTTCTAGGTTTATCTAAAACACTGTGCTTGCTTTGTATTCACACCATGTGCATGTGTGTGTGTGTGTGTGTGTGTGTGTGTGTGTGTGTGTGTGTATCACACTCACCATGTGTTAACACTCCTCAGGCATGTGTGGGTGTCTCACTGTGGAGTTATAATTTGAAACAAGCACCTGTTCTATTTTGTAAAGATGTTTTTTTAAAGAAACATTTTAAATATTCTAACTGACAATAAATGTCATTAGATGTTGATAAATTGCATTGTGACATCTGAAGTGAACTTAGTCTGTTAGGATATTGTGAGGAAGGAATGTGACAGCAGGGAACATTCCATTTTAGAAGTTTTCTCAATTTTATAGAAATTATAATTAAAAATAAATCAGCACTATTCAATGTAAAGATAATTTTAATTGTATTTTATAATTTTTTTGTTATTTAAAGTCTATTTAAAATCTATTGTAATGGATTTTTAGAAAATTAATTTTAATGAATCAAACCCAGTATATAAATATTTACATTTCTAGAAATTGTATGAAAAAATTAAATCAACATCATTGTATATGTAAAAATAATTGTAATGATTTTTAGTGATATGCATATTTTTGTAAATTTTGAATTCAAAGATGCTTTTATTTAACTACATTTTTTAATAGATTAGTTTAAATGAATAGGAAACGCAGTATATCTGTTTGTTCATTCATTCATCCATTTGTTCATTTGGAAAATTTAGTTCATTAGAAATTGTATGAAATTAAAAATCAACACTAGTGTATATGAAAATACTTTTAATTATTTCAGTTGCATTTTTTTTTATTTTTAAATGTATTTATTTTATAAGCTTTTAAAAATTAATGTTTTGCAGATTTCTGTGTTTAGGGCACTTCATCAATGGGAACATTTTTCATGAAATGCAGTGTTTTGTTGATACATTACATTACATTTCCTTGCTTCTTTACTGCCAATGAACATGTTGAATCACATACAGACAAACACACAAACATATACCTTCCAACCTTCCACTCACATAAAGAAGTCAATTTATCAGATGTGTCACAAGCAGTAATAAAAAGGCTGCTTTCTGTCATTTAGCCACACGCTTATGTGTGTGTGTTGGGGATGTTTGTACACTTCACATCCACACATTGCTTGGCTCAGAGATAGTGAGATGACACTGGCATGCCTCTCTCTGCATACATTTCCATAATCAAAGCTAATATGGCTGCACACAGTGTGTATTTTAAGTTTATATGGATGTGTGTGTGTGGGGGGGGGGTTAGATTGTGTGGGAACCGGAATATTAATCAGATGATAAATTGAAAGCATGTGTACAGGGTATACGTGTTGCGGTGAAGATGGAGCATATGAGATATGAGAATGCGTGTGTGTTTTTGTGTCGGCTCATCCGGTGCTGGTTAATAGACCGTTTACTATGAGCGTTTGATCCCAGCAGAAACTGAAGGGCCACAGCAGCAGCCAGGTCGCAAGAATTATGAGACACCGTCGCACCAGGTGACAGTAAATCCTCCTCACTCCACACTGCATGAGTTTAGTATCGCAGCCCCTTTTAAGGGAAAATTACCTCACTGATATTAAAATCTAAGTGAGATGACACCCCACACAGGACAAATAGCTCTCACAGAAACTAGTTCCACACTAAAGCGCTATTCAGACAGGATTAATTTTCCAAACGACATTTGAGTTCCAGTTATTAACACATGACGTCTGTGATGTACTGCTTTGGACGTGATTGAAATCTCTAGGGGTTTTTACACTGCACTTAACCCTGGATTATAGTCATTCTAAACTCAACTTTAACCTCAGCTAAAGATAGCACTGCTTTTTACTCAGGTTTATGAAACCCTGCTCCAGATCTGGATTAGCACTGCTTTTGCACATGCTTTGGACAGTTATGAAAACACTGCATGTTGTAGAAACGGTTGTTTCAAGGTTTGAGGGAAAAAATGTCAAATGGTGATGGAAAACCCATAGTCAAAAAAAATTGATTCCTTAGTCAGGTTAAAGGATTAGTTCACTTTTAAAAAAACTTTTGCTGATAATTTACTCACCCCCATGTCATCCAAGATGTCCATGTCTTTCTTTCTTCAGTCGAAAAGAAATTAAGGTTTTTGATGAAAACATTTCTCCATAAAATGGACTTCATTGGGACCCAAACGGTTCAAGGTCCAAATGATAGTTTCAGTGCAGCTTCAAAGGGCTTTAAACGATACCAGACGATGAATAAGGGTCTTATCTAGCGAAACGATCGGTCATTTCAAAAATAAATAAAGTTCAGCCGTGAAAAGATCAACCGTGACCTTTTCAACGTCATTGCGTATTACGTGACGTCACGAACGCGCATCACAGAACAGAGCAAGGCCAGCATTTGTGCTTATAAAACTTAAACTTTTTTATTTATTTTTGAAATGACCGATGGTTTCGCTAGATAAGACCCTTATTCATATTCTGGTATCGTTTAAAGCCCTTTGAAGCTGCACTGAAACTATCATTTGGACCTTGAACCGTTTGGGTCCCAATGAAGTCCATTTTATGGAGAAATGTTTTCATCAAAAACCTTAATTTCTTTTCGACTGAAGAAAGAAAGACATGGACATCTTGGATGACATGAGGGTGAGTAAATTATCAGCAAAAGTTTTTTTTAAAAGTGAACTAATCCTTTAAATGCAATTTAACACAGATGAACACGAGGCTGTAAGGGATAGACTCACAATCTTTACAATGCATGCGCAGCTGCACTGTATCACATTTTTGCCAACTTAAAACGGTTTTATTGAGTATTTGTCGAAAGCCTTATCAGAAAGACGGCTGAACAATTGGTGTGTTTTTAAACAACAGTACAGTCCATTAAATGAACTTAACTTCTATCTCTCACAGCCTCATTTTCATTCCAGTCAAGAATTAAATATGGCTCTACCATGACCAAGGTCTATACGAGGATGCCTAATGTTAGAGCCGTTAATTAAACAAGCTGTGTGCTGCATTTGTTTAATCAATGACAATGACACCACAAATATGCAAATAAGAGTGTTAACCCAGGTTTTAGGAACATAAAGTGTGAAATGTCAGATGCCCAGGATTAACTGATAACCCCAGGTAAATTATGAACAAGTGTGAAATGTGAAAAAATATAACCCTAGGGTTTAGAATGACCCAGGGTTAAGTGTTAAACTCACTTGTGAAAAGTTCTACTTTAGTTATTCCTAAAGTGGGACTGTTTGTTGTCGGGATATGGGTGTTAAAAAGGTCATGTGCTCTGGATGTGTGCATCATGAAACCAATTGAAAAAATAAATGTATGTTATAGAATTATAACATTATGTATATAAATAAGGGGAGGGATTCATCAAAATGTGTAAAAGTTGGCCAAAAGGTCTGTATCTATAAGGTTTATCAGGCAGTTACTCAATGAAGGTCCAAATAGAATCGTTGTGAGAAATGAATATACCACAATCCTATATAATTGGGGTAAGATTTCTCAGAGGACCCCTGAGTAACAGTAGGTAATTTGCTCTATAATTTTTCTGAGGTTGTGTAAGTAAATCACAGATATGTTTAATTGAAGCGGAATTAAAATTACAAAGTACATCTCTAAAACACAAATTAACCTGACTTTCTCAGTGACAACTAGTAGCATCTAAATAAGGCTTATAAAGTTCTTTGCTTAAGAGGAAAAACTTTTTTAGCAAACTTTTTCATGTTTGCTGTGAGGCATTAAAAATAAATAAAGAGGAAATGTTTGTTGTTTTAAGGTTATTCTTTCATACTGTAATTCAGAAGACTTAATAGAGGTTTCAGATATTTGTCATTTAAAGGCTTGAAGTAGTTCAGTGTTAAAAAAAATACATTCTCACTACTGTAAGACAGGTGGCGTGTTTGGGACACCTGTAAAAAAATATATAATATTTTTGAAATTCCCACTGGTGCCAAAATTACACACCTTCAGTGGCAGTTTTTTTCTCTGTTTTTACTAAATTTCTTTTGAAATGCAAGTAACAAAACAAAAGAAACGTATATTTGTTGATATACAGAAAGAGTGTTGAACTATATAAGTAATTTGGGCAGCTTCGTTCTTGGGAGAATTAGCTGACAAATGTTCATACTGAAACATCATTCTTTTGATTGCAGAATTTAGTCTTGTGAAATATGAATATAGCAAGTTGCACTGTTTATATTCTCTTTTTAGATTCAAAAGTCTGCATTTGATCTCCATTTAATCTCATTACTATCTAGGTGAAATAGTGACTTTTTTTATTATTATTTTAAATTGCATGAGATCCTTCAAATTTGCACAGTTTACATTTGGCAGATTCTTTTTTTTTTTGTCCAAAGTGACTTACATTGCATTCAGGGTACACATTTGATCAGTTCTTGCTTTCTCTGGGAATCAAACCAGTGACCTTGACTTTTTCTAATGTCGTGCTTTACTGATTGAGCTACAGGAAGATTTGAATCCTGAATCGTTGAATGCTGTAAGATCTGAGCCTTGTCGTACATGGGTTTGAGAGCTGCAGTAATCTGTCTGGCAGTAGATAATAATATATCTAATGCTTGGCCCAAATAATTCATTATTTTCCTGTCTTACATTAATTATCACACAGTTAGATGTGTTAAAGATTATTAAGCTAAAATTTAGTTTAATATATTACGAGACTCCTAAGGATGACCTCTGTTAAAGTCATTAGATGACTAACACAGTTTTCCCTGTAATGCGGTACGGCATGTGTTGTGTGTTTGTGTGCATGTGTGTTGATTACTTTGGGATTGTGTTGCTTCTCAGCTCTCGCTAGTGTCAGTCAATAGCACAAACTAAGACTCCCTGGTGGCCAAAAGGCTGGCAGAATATCTAAAAACATGTCAAAAAGATGAGCAACACCATGAGCCATCGCTCCCCCCTCCTTTTCTCTCACATCCACATGCAGACACGCGCTGGCATGAATATTATTCAGTGTCAGATTGAGTGAAGAAATTACGTGATGTCTAGATGTATGATGATGGCATCCCTAGTGTCACACAGACACACACGCACTCTGCATGTTTACTTCCAGGCTTCTGGCAGGCATGTTCAGGGGCAAAGGTCATGGCCATGTGGGCTGTTGCCATGGTGGTTAGCAACCATTGCTGTAGCGTTGAAACCGACTTTTCCAAGCTTAGACTGGCGTAATTAATATTGGCTTGAACCCCTTGATGATGACGCTGTCCAACCCTGTCTGGCCCAAGGCAGCCTAGCGGCCCTAGAAATTCAAAACACAGCCTGTGCTATTTGCAAGCTGGAGCGGACAGACTACGCTCTGTTTCTCTCTTGCTCTTTCTGTTTGGTTTATTTAAGGAATCCTTTTGTTTTAATTAGAGCTGTCAATCGATTAACAATTTCAATTCAGCATATCACATGATATGCTGATTAATCAAATTAATTGTAATCGCATACATCTTCTCGTTTGGCTCTGTTCGAAGGCGGTCGCATTTTTCTACCCTCCCTATCCTGAACTTCCCTGCTTGCTCTCTCGTATTGTCTTGTCCTTCTTAAGAGACTCTCGCTGCACTATTTACAAAACCGAAATTATGGATCTGATCAACTGGTCTCTTAACGCAATTGACACCATCTTCTCGACTAGAAAATCGGGATCTGGAGAACCGGAATGTCCTGCTGGGACGTTTGCTGCTGGCTACACGATGGACGCATGGGAGAGATGGCGGGTCGTGTGTCTGGCGGCTCTCTCCGTGGAGGACATTGAAGACATCTTCTTATTCGGAACCATGATAACTGGGTTTCTGCTGTTTGGATTAGGTGTTGCCCTAAACTATCGGAAAATTAAGGAGACGGGACTGGCTATCCAAAACCTCTCAAGGCTGCCCGTCATGATTGAGGCTGTTGGCAGAGCGGTCGCCTCTGAAACAGAGACGATTAACCGAAATATGGATTCGATCACGGCTAAGCTCTCGGCTTTGGAAAGGAAAATTGATGGACAAGGAGATCAGAATGGACAATGAGAATAGCTGTGAAACCAGAAGACAGCTGTTCGCCCAAAGTCAAAACAATCTTATCTCTTTCCGGCTTCCCAAAACAGAACGGCTTGGCAAGGCCGCTCTGGTATCAACTCTCCTGTGAATACTGCAGGAAGACGCTCTTTCTTCCCTCCCCCATCAAACACCTTGTTATTGTCGGGTGCTTGGGCTCTGGCCAAGGTCGTTTCCATGGCAATTGCTATGTCGCACCACAACCTGCGAACTGAGACAACTGGTTTGGAGTACGGGCGCAACGGATTTCAAGGCATACGAACTCACACGAACTTACACATACACACATACGCTCATATATACAGATTGTCATCCACCTCCCTACCCCCATCCCACGCCTTCGTCGCTTCATCCCGTCAGTTGATAACGGGTCTGTGTTCGCGCTGTAATGGCTGCAGGCCGGATGGCTGTTTCGTCTGAATTGGATTTTCTATGCAAGTTATGTTCCTGTGTTGACTGTGCTCTATGCTGAGGTTTTTGTCTGTTCTCACACTGCACTCCCGTTCAGGAGCGTAGTGTGAGGACTATTTTTTTCTCCTCTCTTTCCTCATGTTGTGCTGTATTCTCTTCTTTATTGCATTTCGTTGCCTTTTACCTACATGTGCAATGAAAATAAATTGAATCCAATCCAATCCAATACATAAATATTTGATGAGAAACGCTCAAATGAAGGTAATTCTTAAGACATTCCGAGTTTTTTGAAGTCAATATATTTTTGAACATAAGCCTCTCCTACAGTCCAGAACAATCCATTTTGCAATAAAAGCTTCACTCCTGCTTGGCTACTGTTGTTAACTTAGACAAACTCTACAGAAAATCCCATAGGAATCAAGTGGAAATTTCTGTAAACTTTGCGAATTTCAGTAAAATGTGCTGATAAAGTGGTAAAAATAGTTTGGAAACTCTTCTTTCATGGGCTGGAATGAATTGTGCTGTTGCAAAGCATTTTACCTGGTGTTTTTCTTTAAAAAACAATTAATTAATTACACAGTAACATGATTAAAAACTGCAAATGACTAGACATGTGATCCTCTGTGTAGACTTACATTTGAAAAGAGGGGGAAAATGGCAGAAAGCAATATTTTATATGTTCAAAAGGTTGGGGTCAGTTAGATTTTATTTTAAGAAATTAATACTTTTATTCAGCGAGGATGCATTACATTGATTAAAAGTGTATGTAAAGACATTTATAATGTCATTATAATATATAAAAGATTTATATTTCAAAGAAATGCTGTACTTTTGAACTTTCTATTCATCAAATAATCCTGAAAACCAAAAAATCATGGTTTATTAAAATATATTAAAATATCAAATTCATAATAATAATAAAATAATCTTATATTGATGATGCATAGTTTACATAGGCAAGCAAATGAGGCCGGGAACATGAACGCAGTCTGCTTAATGGTTCAGTGTATCCTTTCTAATGGTTTTCTATGGGAATCCATCTAACGTGAAACTTTGCATATTGCGTTTATATTCTGGCTCATCAATAAGGTGTTTAGTGAATTTCGCCTTTTAATATCTGCGTTTTACTACACTACTACTTAATGCAAACTGCATAAAAATAACTGGCGGTCAGTGGAGCAAAGCTTCGTTTCTATAAGGGTGTGACGTCACGTGAAAACTATCAATAGCATATTGGAATGATTTCTGAAGGACCATGTGACACTGAAGACTAGATTAATGGCTGCTGAAATTTCAGCTTTGCCATCACAGGAAGATTTATTGTTAATAATTAAGGTTTATGTATAATTGATTACACTACTGTAAATTAACTTAATTGACATTTGTAGTTTTACTGCTTCCCAAATACTTTTTAATGCACAGCAGGGCTTGAGTTAAAATCAGTTGAGAGGGGTTGTTGTTTTGAGCGCGAGCACCCTGTGATCATTCCGTTAGTAGATGTATGTAACTAGGGCAAGTGCTGGTGGGGTGGCTGCTTGATTCTCTCTGGCTCTATAGCAGAAGCTGTAATGGAGCGATAGAGGGATAGACGTGACGAAGACATTGATGGACTGATGAAGAGCACTGTTCTTTTGTCAAGAGCAATGAGCGTTTAAAGCTCAGTCAGACACCTGCTCATGTCACCTGTGCGCTGTGATTTCTCACTGTATATGAAAATGTTTAGGTTTGTGCATTCAGGCGTGGTTCCATGGAAGAGTTCACATGCAAGATGTTGAGATTCATGATACCGGCTGTATTTATTCGTGTGTGTGTGTGTGTATCATTTACAGGCACATATGTGAAAACATTATCTCGCGGTTGTGGTTGGGGTTTATTTCTACCTGCCGGGAGTACAGGGCTGAACAGAATAATAAGTTGATTTATTTGAAGTCCTTTTTTAGAGCAAGTCACTTCACTCAAACAGCCATCTTGGCAACTATTTTCTTGTCACGCAAGGTTGGCTTCTTCCTGCTTTAATGGGATGAATACCAAAACCACCAAAACTATTTGTCAAATCACGAATGCAAATCCAGTCCAGCTAATGCAAAATGTGTTCTAGAGCAAACAGACCGATGCCTAAATTCTAAATTGGCTTTTTAAATTTAAAGACAGGGCTTCATTTTAGGGGTCGACCGATTATCGACCTGGCCGATTATTGGCACCGATATTAAGCATTTTTATAATAATCGGCATCGGTCATTTTCAAAACCGATGTGCCGATAAAATTATTTAATTATGAAACGCGCTATTTGGCTCTGATGCAGCCTGTCGGAACTCACCACTCTGTGGCCTAGAGCAGTCTCCGCCCACCGCGCATCTGATTTGTTGAGAGTCAGGAGTCTGACCAATCAACGTGGAAGACTAAAGGCGCTCTCACACCGAAAGCGCTTGCTAACTGGTGCTGCTTCATCATGCATCAGTTCTCTCTCAAAGGCAGCAGCAGACGTTGCTCAAGTTGCAATAAATTACAATCCACTACGCTGAAGTTGTAAAAACCTCAATATTATCTATTTATGGTTTCCGAGATGGGGGAAACGCAGGGGGAATCGCGGAATCCAGTCATATAAATGGAATTTACTGTATAACGCGGAGTCACGGAATTAGTCAAAGTTTGGATGAATTAATCAAAAGTAGGTCAGTACACTTAAATCGACTCATGATATGGACTATCTGTAAACATTAAGCTGCAAAAAGACTATTTAAATATGAATTCTGCATGTTCGGCGTGTCTCTGTATATGTGAAAGGCACAGACACGCGGTTTTGACACACACACACACACAGACTGGAGTGCGCGACGCTCGCGGTGTATTCCGCATCTGCCATGTCACTAAATGAGGACATAAATACATGAACATCATCCCCAGAACTGCTCTGAGAGTTACTTCATGAGCATTTGACTGTTTCGTTTGAGTAAAACGATCATCATATCATAAATAGGCTAAAGAAACTTAAGAGGTCCTGACGGCAACCCGCCAAATTAAAAGTTCGGTTTATTTACTAATGCTACTACAATTATTACAACTTTTGTTTAAAAGAACAATCACACAATACGCTATTTCTTACATGTTTTAATTTTAATAGTAAACCCATTTGTTTGCCAAAAAATAGAGTTCAACTCTCATTTGATTAAAAGATAAATTAAATTAATGTTTTATGCCTTCATTTGCACTGCTCTGTAAATGAAAACTAATGGAAATTACTGTCACATAGGCCAAGATTAAGTTACTGTCACATAGGCCAAGACTAAGATACTGTCACATAGGCCAAGATTAAGTTACTGTCACATAGGCCAAGATTAGGATGATGGAAATTGGGACATTTCAATAGGCTATTGAACCAAGTGAGCCTATAACAGGCTATTAGTGTTATAGTTTCATTAAAATAGTTGCGGTCTTCTTCGCAACTTCTACAATGGAGCTATGAAGACAATTAAATTATTTACACTTATTATATACATTGCGCTTTTTAAATTAATCAACTGATGTGCATTAGATGATGAATTGAATAGTCACCTCTTGTAGGTTATGATTTAGTCAACCGAAAATAATTAATGAAGAATTATGAGAGGTTATGCTATTACACATACATTTCTAACATGTAAATTATTGAAGCCAAATACTTAATTTCCCCAAGCTGTTTAGCTGTAGTATTTAGTATTCATAGGCTTAATCATGAAGCACACAGTGACCCCACTTTTAACTCTCTCTTTATATATTACCCTTATTGTAGATGGATGCATGGGGGAAGACAAGAGTAAGAAGTGCAACCAACACTAGGGAAGGCCGGTTTTGTCAGAGCCCTTGTTATTCTTAATTTTGACATTCATTTTCATTTTTACACCAGACATATATATCGGTTCAATATATTGGTTATCGGTCTACTTGGTCTGTAATAATCGGTATCGGCATCGGCCCTGAAAAACACATATCGGTCGACCCCTACTTCATTTTATTCAGATCCCAAACTGAGTATTGTGATTCATTTCCTATTATTGGCCTGTTTTCTCTTCCATATACTGTCTCTCTAAATGCACTGGACATGAAACATTATTTCATTATTTTTCATTATATTAGAATAAATTTCTGCATTTTTTGAAAAATCATCTAATTGTAAATTATGACATTTTCAAGTATGACAAAAGTATGATAAAGAGGATGTTTCTGTAACATTGGACACTTGTTTAAACACATTTGATCTTTTTTATTTTCTTCTTCATCATCATCATCTTCCTCTCCTCTTCCTTTTCTCCTTCTTCATCTTCTTCTTTATTGAAACAGACTTGGTATGTAACGTTTTTATTTTATTTTGGTTACCTTTTTATGTATTTTATGTATATATAGTATAGATGTTATTGTTCCAGACCCAAACTTTCTATCTTCAATTTTGAAAGCCTATAATATTCATAAAAATGTAACTGATTATTTTTCTAACTGATAATCTAAACAAAGAATAAAATAAACATAAATGATTCATTTCTATACATAATCATTCATTTATATGTACAAAAACATTTTTCAAAATAAAGAGAAGCCATCTATTTTATGCCATAGATGTTTAAAATAACTTTTCCACTGCATCATATCCATTGCAGAACACTATTTTAGGTAGAAGTGTTATGAGAGAGTTTTATATCTAAAAGTCTGAATGGTATGTTGTTCTGTTCTGTGCTTCATGAGTGATGGTTAAGATTTGTGTGGGTTTGCATGTATATGGGTATCAGTGTTTGTGAATATGAATAAGTACACATGGAACTATACAAACATTCACAGAGCAGTTTGCTTATCTAGCATATCTTGTGAAAGCTGTTTTCCAAGGAACACCTTGACATGGAGACCAAGCGCTTCATGAATGCTGAGCTCAATTTTCAAGGTATTTAGACTGAGATTAATCTGATGCTTTTTGAATGGATGCTCTGGTTCCCCAAACACTGTTTCAACCTCATACCTCTCCTGTGAAGTGCTCAGAGCAGAATACGGTGGCCATCATTTGGCGTCATAAATAGGATCTCTGACTTAATGTGCTGTTGGTGCCACTGCTGTGCTTTGCCTTTGCCACGGGCACACACAAACACTGACATACACATGTACACACACACACACACATACACAACTCCAGTGTAATGTTCTCTGCCCAATCCCATATCCTGCTTCATCTTTAAGTTCGTCCAGTAATCGTTATTGGCCATGGTATTTAATTTGTGTAGCGGCAGCTGATATTGTGTGGAAATGGAGGCTGAATCACAGGGAGTGTATTGATGTGATAGAGGGATGAAGTGACAAGGTGTGGAGGGAAAACCGACAAGGATAGATGGAGGAACTCGACAAATAAGATCTGTTCCAAAACCTAGTGAGCTGCCTACGGAGGCAGCATTTTAAGGCCTCATAGGCAAGCTTCCAACAAGAAGGCTGCTGAAACAAAATTATGCTGCCTTCTAAAACACCCCATTTTTTGCCAAATTCTAAAGCAACATTGCATTTATGCTTCACCGAGAATGCAATTGCAACAAGTCCTGTGAAAACAATTAATCTAACATGGAGTACAATCTGAGACATGTATTCATTACAAATAGGGGTGGGTGATATTCTAGTAGACATGATAACATTTAACAATCGGTTTAAATTTTAAATTATCATCTCTTGCAGATATGCTTATGTGGCATTGCAGTGTTGCTTTGGCATGAAATTTTATCCTTTTGTATATGGTTTTAAACCTCGTCATTTTAAACTTTCAAGTGATTTTAAATAACTGTTGTAGCTTTAATAAGAATCATTGTGTATTTCATTCACATGAAAGCTGTGCAGTGTTCTATTTTACATATTACAGTTTCTGTAAAATTTCTTACTTCTTATACCTTGATTTTTTTTTTATTTCATTCTATCTTTGTTTTGTTGTATTTATTGTGTTTCTTTTGTTCTTACTTTATTGATGACTGTATACTTGTTTAATATGCTTGAGGACTTTTACTTATATTATTTAGGGTAGTATTGTGTTCGATCTATAATTGTAAAATTCCAGTGTCATCTAAAATTTTGGCGCTGTAACAACCATATTTCTAGCAAAAAAAATCTTTTTCTAGTCCCCTGTAGGCTTTTTTGATGAACCACAATTTTTATGACAGTTCCTGTCTATATGAGGTTCAATTCTAGTTAGAATGCATTAATAATTTAATATTAATGCAGTTGAAGACGGCTCCCTTTGTATGTGGTGAGACAGCTATGTTGAAACAGATCTTTAGTGTAAAGGAGAGAATTTGCTGCATCTCAAAGCATGAGCATGATGCTCGATGCTAGCAATGTCAAGGTCATGGGTTCAAATTTCAGGGAATGCATGAACAGATAAGATGTGCAATGCAAGTCCCTTTGGATAAAAAACATCTATTGGCTAATGCACTGTGTGTGCATGTAAATGTGAGCACACACATACACTTAGCAAAGATTTATGGTCGGGGTGTCTTTTCATAGCTTTTACATTGCTTTTATATCAGTCCCATAGATGGAGAGGAGAGGAAAAGAAAGAGAAGATGAAGGGAGTGTGAAAGAGGGTGGGAGGATTCTGCTCTTTCACTGTTACAGCCCCACTCCTCCCCTTCTCTGCTCCCCTGATTATGCTGTTGCTGAGGGTGTAGAGCACATCAGTATTGCTTGTATGGTACTCAGACCTTCTATGGTCGGTTCTCTTGCTAATTTTGTCCAAGAATACACAGCATGGGATCTGACATTTCAAATTTACTTGCTACTAAGTGTCTCAAACTACATGAAGATTTTTGTATACTACAGTTTAGGTTTGGGTTTAGTAATATTTTGAATGTTTAAGAATGCTGTCTCTTGCTCTCAACAAATCTGCATTATTTGATCAAAAATATTGGTTTAATCTATTTCAAAATGATTTTTTTCCTGTAATGGCAAAGCTGAATTTTCAGCAGCCATTAGGCCATGTGTCCACCAAAGCGTTTTTCAAGCATATTTTTTTTTTCAATTGGGAGCAAAGGGAGTATTTAAAAACAGCAACAGCATGACGAGGTGGTGAGTGTCTACTTCACACTGAGTGCTGCGTGCTTGCATTTTATTTTATTTCTGGTTGCTGAGAGTTGAAAAACATTGAACTTTGGGTAAAACGCAGCTCTCATCAATGTCACTTTTGGACCAGCTGTCCAATAACAGTGAACAGACAGAAAGACGGGACAAATATCACCGATCTTTGCTTTTACAATAGTAGCTTAAATACTGATGGTCTTAGAGTATCGATGTCAATGCCAGATGACATCTCCAAAAAATATAAATATGAAAAATATTGCTCTGAGGTACATTTTGTTCACTATGGGTCTAAATGCTGTTTCCAAAGTGCTCTCAATCGCAGCTAGGCATTTTCAATAGAGTGCCTGCTATTTTCAGATGGCTAAAAATGCTGTGGTTGGCACATGTTGTTACGCCAGTCTTGCAATCCTTCAGAAATCATTCTAAAATTCTGATTTGGTGCTCAATAAACATCTTTTATTTTTATAATTTTCAATGTTAAATAAATTTTCTTTTTTTTTTTTTTTTTCAAAATGACCCCCAAAATTTGAATGCAGTGTATGTTCTAAATGGCTGATTGTTGCATGCTCAGCATTTTATTTTAAGTGTATAGACAAATTACTTGTCACTAGAAGCTTGTTAGCACCTAGTTAGGACGTACTGTGAGACCGAGACCGTACAGCACTGACTGCAACAGTAGCAGCAGCACTGCTTGATACATGAGAAACATCATTTGCATCAATTTCTATTCACTTTTCATACCATCTGACAGATAGAAAGGGAGAGAAAGAAATAAAGGGAAGAAAAAGACTATATCAGCCACCAAATAACTGAAATTGAGAAAAGCACTCTAAAACAGCATTACCATATTTTTTGGCGTAGTTTTGCATATATGTTCACTTAAAAATGCACAGATTCAGGCACACTCACATGGTTATACACAAACTTGGTCATTCATCATTGATAAAGGACTCAGGCTGTGAGCTACCCTGGGGCCTAAACAGTGGCTTACTCACACTGAGAAGTAGAGAAAAAATCTCTATCTCCCTCTCGCTCGTGCTCGTGCTCTCTGTCGCTCTGACACACAAAACCCATTTATCATTGATTTTATATAAGAGTGATTGGGATGAGATTCTCTTTGGCTGTTCTTGATGTCTATTCTAGTCTTCTTTCTGTTGGTTTTCCTTCTTTTCTCTCTCTGTTCTTGTTTGGAGTTTCTCTGTATAGGAGAATGCATTGTAATTGACTAGAGGGTGTGGGCTCTGTGGGCAGCACACGTGTTGAATATGCAACGGTTACATCCTCACTTGCTTTTGAATATTAATGAAGGAGAAATTGTGGTGGCCGTTCTGCCTTTTTTAGGAACTGTTGTGCTGGTGTCGGTCTTTGTAATACAGTAAAAAGACTAGAAATGTAATGCCAGTTTAAAAGAGACACACAAACACTTCATCAGGCAGTGATTAAGCAAATATGAGTGGTGTGTGAGTAATGGTTCTTTCTGATTAGCACAGTGCGGACTGTCGCTGACCATTCACAGAGCGGCAGTCTCCCGGCCCACATTAAACCCCTGTAAATATTTGCTTTTAACTCTTCTTCTTCTGTTGTTTCCAATTTTGTGCTCTGGTGGGCTGCGATCACTCATTCATTCCTGTGTATTTGTTTGTGTGTGTGTGTGTGTGTGTGTCCCCTATGATTGGACGAAGGTTATCCTCCTCATTTCTCTCTCTCTTTCTCTAAACTGCTTGTGGGGAATAAATAGAAAATAGTTTGGGAAACAAACTATAAGGCCAATTCTCTTCTGGAAAAATAGATTTTTGAATCTTCTAGATTGTTTAAGATGTATGTACTTTATTGGTGTGACAAATGACTGTGTTAAGTCATTTGTGTTAAATACAGACACAGGTTGCAATTTTGTGTTTGAGGGGCAAGAAGTAGGGGCAATATGATCTCATTAGTAATCATTTTTATATGTTTAAACACTGAAATGTGAATTATAAATGTATTGACATCATCTAAAATGTGCATCTCTCATATGAACAGATTTAGAGATGCACAATTTTTTACTAATTTAGTTCATAAAATATTGAATTGATTGAATTAATAGGCTGAATTTATTGTTTTTGATGGGGGGGATCTGTGTAATAGTATAACTATTGCCGCGGTCCTTACTCGCCCCGCTCCAAGCAGGATTCGAACCACGGTCTCTGGCGTGGGAGGCGGGCGCTCTAACGAGGAGGCTAAGGTCCATGGCCTCTAGTGTCAGTCGCTAGAGAGCCACTTGAGGTCAGGGAGTAAGGTTTAACCTGCACAGCACTTACCCGCTGACCTCTGCTATACACATAAGTTGTATAGTTATACATTTTAGATTATGTCAATACATTTATAATTCACATTTCAGTGTTTAAACATATAAAAACAATTACAAATGAGATCATATTGCCCCTACTTCTTGCCCAAACACAAATATAGTTGTATAGGGGGCAGTCACTTAATGGATAGAGAGTCAGACTTTTAACCCGAAGGTCGTGGGTTCGAGTCTCAGGTCCGGCAGGGATTGTAGGTGGGGGAGTGAATAACCAACACTCTCTCCACCCTCAATACCACGACTGAGGTGAGACCCTTGAGCAAGGCACCGGACCCCCAACTGCTCCCCGGGCGCCGCAGCATTGGCTGCCCACTGCTCCGGGTGTATGTTCACTACTGTGTGTACACTTGGATGGGTTAAATTCAGAGCACAAATGGCCGCACAACATTTCCCTTCCCATATAAGATTTTTTAAATATATTTTTAGAAAGACGTTTCTGATGCTTCCCAAAGCTGCATTTATTTGTAGTACAAAAAATATATATATTATTTTGAATTATTATTTAGTTGTACAATTTAAAAATTACATTCTAAAATATTAAATGGAAAACAGTTATTTATTCCTGTGATGGCAAAGCAGCAAAAAATAAATAAATATTATTTTGAATTATTATTTGTTAATAGAATTTGTTTTAAATACATTCTAAAATATATTCAATAGAAAACAGTTATTTATTCCAGTTATATAGCAGCAATTTTCAGCACCTATTATCTGCTTTCTGTTTTTGCAATGCAAAAGATTTTACTGTCACTTTTGATTAAATAAATCCTCCCTCCTTAGTTCTTTCCAAACTATTTGAAATATGTATTTAAAGTATAATATAAAAGATTTGTAAATATTTGTTACATTTTTAAAGCTGCACATATGTAAATAAGTTTTAGATTCAAAATAATCAGTCAGTTTCATAATTTGCTATGTGCACTGAAGGTAGCACAGAACAAAATAAAGTACATCAATTCAAAGAAGAAACAATAGACTCTCTACGAAAAACCTGAAAAACAAAAGAGCATTTAAAAATAAAAATAACTCATATTACAACCGTTAGTGATAATTATAGGTCTTTATCTCTCTCCCTCACTTTTTCAATTCTTTCAAGCCCATTATCCTTCTGTGCTGTCTTTTATTCAAAGATCAATGGACAGTTAAGGGGGACAGAGACATGAGATAAAGTGGGGGTAGAAGGTACCGACAGGTTGTGAATGTCTTTTGACCTGACCGTCAGCAGTTCTGCTATCAGTTGGCTTACACACACATACACACATACTCACACACACACGACATAACTGATGTCATCTCCCAGGGTGCTGAGCAGGTCTGAATGAGGGCGCTTCTCAGAACCGCCCTTGCACACATCTGTACTCCTTTATGACACTCGCTGCAGGTATCTGCTGTCTCAGACACAGACAGGCCTGGTGCCAGTGTCTCCAATTCACACCTCACATTTCCCCCTTCAGATAAAGTGAGAGAGCGTGTTCCTTTATCTCTCTCGCCCATTTTCTCTCTCGTAGCCTGTTTTGTCCATCTGTCTCTCTCTGTCTGTTTATTTCTCCTATTCATCATTATCCATCACACCCGGAGGGCACACAGCACGGCCACAACTGGCCAATTTAAGCCTTGTAACAATGCCAATCAAGCAATTAAGACCCAAACAACTAATGCCAACTTTGTGCTCGCTCCGGTCCTGCCGCTCTTCTTACTCTCTTGCCCCGGCTGCAGGGGCATCAGCTGCTGCTGGACCCATCCAGTCCTCTGATTAAACACAGCACACACTGGCTCACGATCAGGGAGGTGACAAGCTCATTAGTCTGACATAAGCCTTAATTACTGCGGCGGCTGATTCTAGATCAGCGTGGAACGGAATAGCAGATGGATATGTGGGAATGGCATCGCATGGGAGCTGATTGACATATGTGATGAACTGTCAGAGGGTAAATGCAGCAGTTCAGCAGGGTTACGAGCCACAGGACCCTGGTGTGGGTTCTCTAGCATGCGTCATGAGCAGCTTAGGGAAGCTAGTTTGGAAAATGTAGCCTGCTAAGCTATTAGCATCCTGCAGAGTAGCTAAATACAGTCAAGCTGCACTATTGTTAACTAACAAAATGAAGCAAATGCCACCTTCATGTCAAATGGTGGCTACAAGTATTGTAGGTGGTGCCAATCCAAAAGGGCTAACTTTGCATCAAATTGAAAAATTATAAAATGATTTTTTTTTGCCATAGAATTACTTATGCATTTTTTTTAATTGATTAACGACTATTTAACTGAACTTTAAAGGCATTGTTCATCCATTAATGTAAAGTCTTTCATCATATTACCAACTGGCTTTCATTGAGCATTTCATTATTTATTATATTTAAAAAAAAAAAAAAAAAAATCCTCTTTTGTGGTCTGCATGAAGGTTTGTCACCTCATAATGGTTTGGAACAACACAAGGATAAATAATTCAGATAAGAAAGGTTTTGCTTAAGCTTTATTAACATTTTTGTTAACTGAAATAAACTATAAATATTAGGAGAAAAATGTAAACTTAAACACATTGGCAACTAACTAAAGTACTAAAATTGCTAACTAATAAAATTTACAAAAACACATTAAAATTACTAAAATTAAACTGAAAAGAAAATACAATAACAGCCAATTATTTTTATAACCTAACCATTTATTATAGTATTTTGAGTTTTAATGGAATTAACGGTTGCAAACAGATTATTAAAAAATCTGATTCTAATTATGTTTGGAGGAGCTGTGTTTCTTAAGTTGTTGCTTGGCAACAATACAGTAAGTCTGCCCCTTATATTATTTGGCAGAGCACATAGTTAATTCCTATTTTTAATATTAATTGCATCTGTTTATTATATATTGATGTCTCATCACATTGCTGTTTATTGCAAGTAGAAAAGGTCTGCTTTAATAAATTGTTGTTATTAGTAGTAATTGGCAATGATGACTGTACAATTAATTTGTCATGAATTGAAAAACAAAGATTGAAATTAAAACAAATAATAAAATGTGTTCATTTTTCAACCACAACTGGTGCAAAAGCAAGCATCACACATAAATACATACAGCTAATAGAAATAGCAAAAACACTTCCATAGTGTGTTAAACAGAAATACCTAAATATTTATTTCAATGACATAAGACATAAAATTCAGTGCATGATAAGTGAGTAGAAGAAGTAGAAGAGGCACATCTAAATGTATCTCTCATTACATGAGAGAGGGAATAGATTCCCGGAGAATGACTTTATTGCCTCAGTTTGCTCTGTTGTAAGGCTGTTTGCCCAATACGATATGACATAAAAACAGGCATGTCGTGCAACACTGCTGGCAAAAATAGCTTGTTATTTGAAAAGCTACACAATTTTGAAAACAGCCATACTTCTGTCACGCTACTGAGAATGCAGTTTAGTTATTAGTGTCGCTACTTTTAGTTAGTTCCGAAACACTGATCAGAAGCTAGCCATGCTCTCGCTGTCCCTTTCCATCTCTAATCTCTGTCATGTATTTGCCCTAATCTGTCTCATGCTCTCCAGTGTTCACTAAACCCGCCTTTTCTCCTCATCAGTTAGGGTTTATTATTGTTTAAGAAGAGTGTGTTTGTTGTGTGTGACTATATGAATGTGTGTGTGTGTGTTTGTGTATGCGTTGTGCAGTATATTTGGTCTCTAAGGTTTAATTAAAGAGCAGCCAGAGAATCCTGTCAATGGTCCCAAGACTCTCCTCAGAACCCTAGAGTCATCCTCTTCTATTTTACACTCCACAGAACACACACACACACACAAACAAACACACAGATGGCCAATAAAGTAACAAATTATAAGAGGAGTAATATTGAGAAAGATGGTTTTCAGCTTTCAGGTTTCCCTGTTTTTACTAACAGGTACATTCCTGCTATACCTAAATTGAGGAAATATAAGGATACACCAGACTTAATATAATATTTTGTGTGTATAAGTATGTATAGGATTTAATTTTATAATTATGTTCCAATATATTTAGTAATATAGGCTAAATTATAGGGGCATGAGCATGTACTGCATATCAGGAATGAGTCACCCTTTATTGTATACAAAGGCTAAATGCATATACATATCTTATTATGCAACATGTTATCTTCATTGAACTTCATTTACATAAGGGTGGGAATTGGATGCAAACAAAGCACAGTACTTAAATTATGTCTTATAATGAAAGCGGGAAGAATTACGGTGTAATAATAAGAGGAATAGGCAGCTCAGCTGTTTTATTCCTTTCCCATTTCCGTCTGACCTCCTTAAATACCACATTACATATAGACTACTTGGGGATTTATACCATAGTTGCTATTGGATTTTTACAGCATTTATCCGTATTTAAAGTGCCTGTACAGGCCCCTGAGCAAAATACCTACTTTGTCTTCACACCTCTGGTTTTCTCTCTCTCCTATTCCTTTATCTTTCTCTCATTCTTATTTTTATTCTCTCTCCAATCCATAGTTCTCAAATTCAAATAGCATTATTGGCATAACAAAAAGAAAGACACACACGAGACAACGACAGCGCTGCACTAGAAACGCTAATGGCCACATTAAATGAGACTATTATAGGATGGTGATAAAGTAATATCACTGGAGGAGTCCATTCAGCATGATGATTGTTGCCACATTAACGATGATGGTGATGATGATGTCGGTGATGATGATGAGGAAGCATTGTTTTGCTTTTTAAGTAGCTTGTCATGCACATTTACTGCACCAAGGACGTCTATAATACCTGCAGACAGCTCTCTGTTAGCATTCCCATTCCTCCCAAGTGCTAAGTTTGAAATATGCCAGATTTTTTGAGCCAATCACCTCAGCTCTGGAGTCAAAGGAAATGACGTCAGTGTTGAATCCATCTGTACAGCAGCCATATTTGGTGTTATGATTCAATTGAATTTTCTCATTCAATTTTCAATCTGTTTCTTCTCCTACCTTTTGTAATGTTTCTAGTCTGCTCCTATTTGTGTCCTTCGGTGCTGTTATATATGACATTCCTGTCATCACAGGAGTTGAGATTTAATGCCTCTTTTTCCATTAGTTTTAAAGTTCACTGGTTATGCGTGACCTTTTGCCCTCCATCTTGTCCGGACTTCAAATCTAAACCCACATTAAATCCATTCACATCACATAAATCTCTCTCTCCTCTGTTTTAGCTCTTGGCTAAATGCTAACACCATTTGAAATGAACATCAAAGTTTTAAAGCATCAATCAGCTCTCTCAGGCGATTAGAGGCTTTAAAAAACAAAAGATGTGTTCACGGCAAAATGCGTCGGTTCTTAATTAGACTTCATATCCGCACAGATGATTTCATTCAGGATGTGAGAGCTAAAACATCTATTTTTAGTTTGTTAGTCACAAATGACTGATAGAGGCTCTTTGTGTGGGTGTTTTCAGGATGTTTTCCTTCACATCACTGTCTCCCTGTCTCTGTCTTACTGTGTTTATGAGCCTCATAATGCCCTGAAAGAGTCGTCTGAGCTGTCATTTGCCTGCAGTATTGCTTTTTTCCAGGGCTTAGACGTAGAAGCCTACAGGAGGCACTGTAACTGCTGAGTCATTGAATGTTTCAGCTTTATATAGCTAAATACTGAAAACCATCAATGTTTGATGGGAAATGTTATAGCTTTGTCATTAAAGACCTGGTCTAGAAACTAAAAGGTTGTAAGTTCAAACCACCTGGAAATCCTTCATTTTTCACCAATCCAGCAAGATGCTTAATGAGATAGTTCACCTAAAAATGAGTTATTCATCCTCAAGAGTAGATGCAAACCTGTATGACTGCACAACAAAAAAAGAAGATATTTTAAAGAAAGTTGCAGCAGTTTTTGGACTTCACAAATGAAGCTCCATTGTGCATTTGTTATTAGTGTACTGATGCATGGGTCATTACTCACACAGAATTCGCTTTCAAACCATGCAGCTTTCTGTTGGTCAACATGGTGAAATCCGTGTGGAGAACTTTTTTACCCTCACACAAAGATCCAGATCACACACATTCCTGTTGAAATGAATGCCAAGTTCTGTCATAAAACTCTAGATGGCACAGGCTGATGGGTCGTTAATGCAAACTGATGATATGAACAGCGTTAATCTACTTGCCACAAGCTGATTGGTTCATGTTGCATATGCAGCCAATAAACTTGCTGCTTTACTTTTAAATGTCTGGTTTGCATCCACTAGAGCAGCTGAACCCCTCTGAAACCCTCCACCTTCCCCAGCTCCACCTGTATAGATCTGCTATGTGTTATTTTATATGCTGCTTGTACAGCAGTAGAATGTTCTAAATACTCACTGCACCATATCTGCGTGTGTACCGGCAGTAGCAAGTTCCTATACTAGCTTGCAGCAGCAGCAGCAATAATCTACAACTGCAGCAATAACCAACAGCAGCAGCGTAGCAGATCTATTCTGCCAAGACCAAATACAATAACATTGTCATATCCATTACCATGCAATCTTCCAAGAGTTGTCAGGATAGAACTGGATTTCGTGAAATGTTGTTGAGTAAATGCGACCACACCTTTGCAATGAAAATCAGTGGGGTCCAAAACAACCATTGACTTTTGTTGTAGACACAAAAACACTGAGACATTCTTTGGATTATCATCTTTTGTGTCACAGAGGAAAATAGATTAGACAGGTTTGCAATGACATAAGGGTTTGTAAATGATGACAGAATTTTCATGTAAACTATCCCTTTTATCCAGGTTGCAGCATTCAACATTGTACAAATCCATGTGACTGATATGTGCATGCAAATGGTAGCAACTTGCACATTAAACTTTAATCACTAACCCTTACGTTTTTGTTGTTCCTGACAGGATCAGCAATCATCTGCGTGACCTTTTAACTGGCCCAATGAGGACGGCTGAGGGAGATGGAACGTAACAGATTTTCCTTCTTTACTCTCTACTGCATTTCCACGATAACCCACCAGGGCTGAGCACAACCTCAGCCCCTCGTCCACCCCAACCCTTCCACAGTCCCCCCATTCCTGTCCTCCCTCTTGCTCCCTGAAAGACTAAAACAAACCAGCAGGACCACTTTTTCTTGTTCTGTTATAATAGTTTAACTTTCCTTTTGCCCTTCACCCGTGACAAAGCAAAGCGGAAGTCAATAAACCGGCGAAGCGAAGAAGGAAAAAACAAGACAGTCATGTATCTGCCCCATGCCTGCAAACGTTATTTGGGCAATGCCCGCAATTCAGAGGCCACCCACACAATTACTCTCCTCTGGTTGGCACTCTGGATCACCTTGGCATCGTGTCAGCGCATTGATCCCGGCTCCAAATATCCCACTGTCACCACAAACTATGGCAAATTGCGCGGGATTAAAAAAGAGCTTAACAACGAGATTCTGGGTCCCGTGGAACAGTACCTTGGCGTCCCCTATGCCACACCGCCAATCGGAGACCGTCGTTTTCAGCCATCGGAAGCTCCTGGGTCTTGGCAGGAAGTGCGGAATGCTACACAGTTCGCCCCTGTTTGCCCACAGAACGTGCATGGTGTTTTACCTGAGATCATGCTGCCTGTGTGGTTTACCGACAACTTGGACGTGGCCGCCACCTACATTCAGAATCAGAGCGAAGACTGTCTCTACCTCAACGTCTATGTGCCCACAGAGGATGGTGAGCGTCTGACACAACACAGCAAAGTATTATGGTTATATCTAATAGGGGAGTAGAGTGCAACAGTGTCCATCCACATTTTCAGCAGCCTTGGTACAGGAAGTATTTTCCCATAGGGATTTTAAAAAAGTCAAGGAGTTATAAGCCATGAACAAAACCAGCCAGCTACGAGGTAAATCACAACATTGACAACTTATATTTGAAGCAAAAAATATAATACTTGAAAATCAGACAAAAAGACAAAACTTTAATAAGGGAAGGAACTGCAGTCCCAAAAAGCATTGCAAACAAAATAATCTAAAGAGAAAAAAAGATAAGTATAGAACTATTGATGTTGATTATAGATATATGAGCATAAACAAATAGGGAGACTCACCCTAATATTACATCCTCAGTGCCTTTTGGGAGTGGGCAGGTGCTAAGAAATTATTTTTGCACAATCCTCTTGTTTGGATTCTCTGATTGGTGGAGATTTTTTTGCAGAATCATAGGTAATTTATTCAGTTAACAACCTCATAGCTCAAAGTAGGTCTGTCTTCAAAGGCTTATAAGTTATCATTAAAGAACATTTCCCCTATGGAGAAAACTTTTTTACTTCTGGAACCTGACTGCTGCATTCTGTTGAGTAATGGCACCTATAGACATGCATTTACATATGCTCTATAGTATATGCTACAATATTTCTGGATAGTTTGCCCAAAAATAAAAATTGTTGTCATTTACTCGTTACTTTACTGTTCCAAACCTGTATGACTTTGTGGAACACAAAATAACGTATTTCAAACAACGTCTTGTTTTGTCCATATAATGAAAGTCAGTGGGGGCCAGAATTGTTTTGGACCTCACTGACTTTCCATGTATGGACAGAAACAGTTGAAACCTTATTCAAAATACATTTGTGTGTGTGTGTTCTGTGGAAGAAAGAAAGCCATACAGATTTAGAATGACGCGAGGGTGAGTAAATCATGACAGAATTTTCATTTATGACTGGACTACATCTTTAACACTACAAAGTACCATATAGTGAAAATTAAATCATTTTCTGCCTTTGAACTTTGGTGCAGCTTTACAGACCTTGACTAAAGACATGTCCTTGCCTTTTCCCAGTTATGATCAGTCCACTGCACTCTGGATCAGGACTTGTCAGGAATAGTTTACCCTATGATTCACTTAATGAGTGAGGCCAGCTGGAAAGACGAAAGCTTTCTGGGAAATTACTTACGCTCCAGTATCAGAGATATACATTTACGACAAATTGGGGTAAATTGATGGAGAATTAACAAACCAAAGAAGTGACTGACTTTTCAGACTGAGGTAAAACCCCTCAACATTTGTCTTTTTTCTTCTCCTCTTTCAGTTCTTTTTTGTCTTTTTTTTCTTTTGAGAGAGAGCAAAGTGGACAGACACTCTCAGAGGATGGAAAGAGCTGATTTGCGAGGAGGTATTTTTCTCTCGCAATTAAGGTTCCAGCCGCCAAGTCGCCCAGAGAAACAAATTATTGACATCAGCAGTAATTTGCAATCTCAGACCCCTTTTTGCTCCTTTCCTCTCAGTTTTTACCACTTTTTGGCAGCCAGTGTAGGTGTTTTGTGTTTACAATGGTAATTGTCTTATTTAAGCAATTCTATCTAATATGAAAGAGTGCTTTGTAATTTGAAACCCGTGTTAATGAGGAAAAAGCCATCAAACTTATTGCCTCAGTATGTGCACTATATACATGCCAACACATAATGCCTCAGTCATAGGACATCAGCAGTATATTCCAGCACATTGCAGTCAGACTGAACATCTGCATAGGCGTGTGAGTGTTTGTTCACAGCAAAGATGCCAGTGTTGTTTTCTTGTTTTTTGACACCATCAGCAATGTGTCTCTTTTCCTTCCTTCTTTCTACTTCTCTCTCTCGTTCTGTCTTCCAACACTCATTTTCATCCCGCATTGTCTCTTTCTCTGCGCCATGTGTCTTTCACAAAGCCCTCTGCAAATCTGCTGATTCCTAGATTCCCAAATGTGCCAGTTCCCATTTTCCCAAATCCCCAAATTCCCTTTAATCCACTCTCCCAAGCCGGCTCGCAATCCTGCGCATCAGAGTCGCCATTTAGAACAAATACGTTATCCAATGCATTGTGTTTCCGCACCAAATGGTGATTAATTCCTTAATTTAGAGCATGATTAAGCTGTACATGACTATATATAAGTTCAGATCTAATAAAGGAGCTCCTTTGTTTAGTTTTACATATGTAGAGCAAGTCTGTGCCTTAGAACTGCAGTAAAGATATACAGATTTATTATTTTACAGAAGTGTATGCATGCTGTGCTGCAGTTGATCCATGTGAAAGTTAGAAGAGGGGGTGGACTGGAGATCAAAGTTACTACTTCAGTTACTATATGCGGGGATCATCTTGGCCCCAAACTGCCCCGGGCAACTTATACAGCACTATATAGTCTCATTATTTGTCTCCCTTTGTTCTTGTTCCTCTGACTATATATAGTGACATCTGTTATAGCCTCTTTAAGAGTAAACCAAAGCAGAATTCTGAATTCTCAGATGCCACAAGATTTAAATATTTTATGTTTTTACAGGATGGAATTGATTTCCGTAATTCCATAAAAACGTTTTAATGTTTTGAAAGTAGTTTTGATCGGAAATGTATACAGCAAAAAAAATATTCTGAACTTTTCTTATTCAATATATTTTAAAATGCAATTTATACCTGTGATGGCAAAGCTGATTTTTCAGCATCTGCTTCAGTCTTCAGTCTCACATGATCCTTCAGAAATCATTCTAATATGCTGATTTGGTGCTCAAGAAACATTCCTAATTAAACAGTTGTGCTATTCACTGTTTGCGTGGAAACAGTGATGCATTTTTTAAGGATTCTTTGATTAAGAAAATGCTCAACAGAACAGTGTTTAATTGAAATATAAATATTCTGTAACAATGTAAAAGTATTTACAGTCTCTTTTGTTGTCCTTGTGGAATAAAAGTATTAATTTAATGTCAAAAATCCCAAAACCCAAACTTTATTTTTTTTGCCGTTATCTGTAGCAGTCATTAACGGCATGGATATTTTCCTATTTTTTCGACAAACAAATCTGGTGCCTATTATTTTTATTATTAAAAGCCTAGTTATTGTTTTGGATTCCCAAATTGCTTTTCTCTTTTTCTCTTGTTCTCGTCCGGTGGTTATGGCAGAGCTGAGTAAGCCTAGGGAGAAGGTAGCAGGACCTGTGGGAGTTGTTTGAAGGCTGGAGGCGGATGGTCAATCAGAGGCATGTGTGAGCAGGACAGATGAGTTGGTTTTAGCATAACTGTGTACTCTGCAGCCCACCTGATACTGTCACCGGCCTGTCTACTCACTCTTCTCTGTCAAATCGATTTGACTGAGAGAGAACACAAAGCCTACAGGATTTTCAATTTTCTTTAATAATAAATTTATAAATTGATGGAATTAAGGAAGTAAAATCTGAATAGACTGGCTTTACACAAAGCAGACATAATATGATTCTTCCTTAAAGGAGCTACAATAACATACCATATATTGAAGTATCCCAAAGGCCAAGGAGGTAGAAATGAGAAATGGAAGAAAGAAATAAGGGAACGCTTGAACAAAAGATGAAATTCGAATAGCTCTCTTGTTTTCTATGGGAGGGAAATCAAAACTGCTTTGGAGAGCACCTGAGCGTTGGTGTGGAGGGCGTTTTTTAATTAGCTCCTGGAAGCTCTGAGGTATTCTGAATATAGACAGACTGTTGCAGGCCCCTTTGAAGTATTAGAAGCCGAGAAGCACAAAAAGAGCTCTGTGATGCATGACAAAAAAAAAAAAAAAATATTCCAACAGAAGTTTACAGGCTACAGCTGGAGTGTTTGAGATTTTGACTTTTAACAGGATCGGTTGAGTGTAACTCGGAGGTGGGCTGCTTTTAGCAATGGCATCATTGTCATATTATGACCAAATTAATGTTTAGAGGCAAAAAAATCATTTAGCCTTCTTTCCCCTGAACTACTGTAGCTTGTTCTTTTCCATAGTGTTTCCCTCTTTCACAAAAGGAAAACCAAAGGAAGGCTTCAATTTTGCAGCAAGGTTAAACCAATGGAATCAGCCGAGGTCAGATTCTCAGCTTGGAGTTTTTAGTGGAAAGTAATGAGAGCAAATTGGTAACTTTCCAGCTGAGAACGTGTGCAGGCTTACTTGAAATCATGTGTGTGTGTGTGTGTGTGGAAATCCCAGAGCAGAGCTGTTATATTGTTAGACTGCTGGGCCATGAGATTTGGGGAGGAAGTGTGTGTTAATGAATGTGTCTATAAGGCTGTCAGTTTAAGAGAATAACAAATACTGAATTAAAAGAATGAGATAACAGCTGATGGACACAAGAAAAAGTATAAGACGAGACGTGAGTAATAAAGATGTAAAGTGCAAGAATAAAGAGTGAATATACTGCAAGCGAGACTGAATAAGCCAAGTAAATGAGAGAGATGCAGAGAAATGGAAGGAAAATGGAGAGGGAAGGAGATGATAGCAGATTTGTATGGATAGATAACGCTGACACAGAAAGAGGGTTTGGCAGGGGAAGGGGTCGCCTTGGCAACCCCTCAGCTCGTCCTGCATGTAGCTGTCAGGCAGCACGTCAGAGCTGTGTGAGCGTGTGTGTGCATCCTTGTGCGTTACCACTAGACTCTCAATGAAGAAATTAGCTCTGCCACACACTCTATTTATAGCCACAGAAGAGAGAACCACTTGAGAGAAAGTTATTAGGTGTGTGTGTGTGTGTGTGCGTGTGTGTGTGTGTGTGTGTGTGTGTGAATTCTTGACGTAGGTCATCGTTGTGCAGATGGCGCAGTGTGCCGGGCCGTGCTTTCTTTCTTCCTCTCCTCTTTGCCTCACGCGGAATCTGTCCTCACATCTGAACAAGCTAATTGGTTTGACATCAGTTGTCGTCGGAGGTGTTTGTACAGTTACAGGCAATTGATGGAAACGAGCTTACTAAAGATCCCACTGACTTCTGGGACTGTTACAGAAAGTGTCGTGAATGAATGGACTCTAATAAACATTAATGTCTAATAGACATTAATAAACACATATAGATTAGATCTCTAAAGAAACTGTTTTCATGACTGTCTAATTGCTACAGATGTAAAATGGGGGACGTTATTTACGCTAATGGCTAAATGCTGTTGGAAATTAATAGTAGTTGACCAATTTTTTTTTTGGGGGGGGGGGGGGTGCTGATGCTAATAGCCAATATACATATATCAAACTTTTTAATTTAACAATGGCCTAAGCATAATAACTGCTGCAATTAAATTTGTTTAATATCCATTGATTATTTAAAAATCTATTAAATCTAATATACTTTAGATAGCAACTTTTTGACTCTTTAATCTTTTTATGATCATCATGCACATATAACAGCACGGCCAGGCTCTCCGCCCAGCCAATTACCACGATCCACGTCACCTGAGTTCTGATCACACGCACCTGCACCCCATCACCATCATCACCCAGAACCACACAAAAGCACTCACCTCCAGTCACTCAGTGTCCGATCTCGTTAATCCAACGTGGACTCCATTCCTGAAAGCCAAACTCGATGAGTATTACCTCCTATACATTACCTGTTGTACTTACCTCCTGTTCTCCGTCCCGTTGTCTACCTGTGTCCAGATTGTTCCTCTCCGTGGTCAGTTTCTCAGTCACCCCGATCCTCATCGGCTGCTCCGCTCCTCGCTCCTGGAAAGCACAAAGACAACACTCAGTTCCTTCCCCATTGGCATCCCAAGCCTCCTCTAAGCGGACTCTCACCTCTCATCCCCAGCCGCACTCATCCACTGCACGATCTCTGCAAATAAAGTCACTGTGTGTTACACTTACCTCTGTGTCCGGCTGCGTCCTTAACAGAAGATCGGACCAACACCGTTGACACGATGAGCTCGCCGGATCCCTTCCAAGAGCTTGTGGACTCGCTGAAGAGGTTCCTTACACAGTCTGCGGCTCCATCACCACCCTCCACTCCGCCAGTTCCGCCAACCGCCAGTTCTCCTTCGCCTGTGATGTTCGCCAGTCCCATGGCCCGACCAGCGCCCTACTCTGGTGAGCCCGAGGAATGCAATGGTTTCCTAATGCAGTGTTCGCTCACGATCAATCTTCACCCTCAGATGTTCACCACGGAGCAATCTAAGATAGCGTTTGTGATCACCTCCCTCTCCGGACCAGCACTGAAATGGGCAGAGACGATCATGACTCAGGCCGGCCCCGCTACTCAATCCTTCGCCCAGTTCACAGCCCATTTCCGCGAAGTATTCAGTCACTTGCCTGGGGATTCCTCTGTGGGCGAGCAACTGTATCAGCTGCGACAGGGCTCTACGACCATCCACGAGTATTCCCTCAAATTCCGTACCCTCGCAGCCGCAAGCGGATGGAACGAACCCTCCTTATTGACTGCTTTCCGCCAAGGCTTAGATCCACCAGTCCGCCTTCAACTCGCCGCCTATGATGACACCTACGGGCTTGAGAAGTTCATTCAATTGGCCATTCGCTGCTCGAATAGGATGCATGCATGCCGTTCTGACTCCATGGCTTCCCCCATCTCAAGCCCTCCTTCCTCCTTCCAACCTGCAACCAGGGACCAGCCCGAGCCCATGCTCACCGACTCCTCCCGCCTAACACCGGCAGAAAGACAGAGACGTTTGCAGGGGGGCTTGTGCCTATATTGTGGAGACAGCACTCACAGGATCCAGGAATGCCCTACCCGTCCTTCTCGTCTCTTGGTGAGTGGTATTCGGCCATCCTTCCCTAAGATGAAACCCTTAACCACTCAGGCTCAGCTAACCGTTGGTACCACTTCCCTATCAGTCACCTTCCTCCTCGACTCCGGGTCAGCGGGGAATTTCATCGCAGGGTCCCTCTGCAAACAGCTCCAGCTCCAGACCCTCGCCACAGAGACCGCCTACCAAGTTCAAACCATAACAGGTAAATCCCTTTCACGTCGTCATGTGAGACGCTGCGTTGGGCCCCTACAGTTGCGCATAGGGATGTTACATCATGAGACAATTCACTTGTTGGTTCTGGAGGAGTCGAGTGTAGACATCATCCTAGGCCTCCCTTGGCTGGTTAAACACAACCCTATCCTGTCGTGGCGTACCGGAGACATCCTAAAATGGGGTAACTGCTGTTTCCCTCAGTGCTTCCCTCAAATACCTCGACCCTCTCCAGGAAGGCCCATGCCCTTACCACTCCACGCTACCACCATCGAGAGCCCTGTCGCCCAGCAGTCAGTGGATATTCCAGCCGAGTACGCCCAATATCATGACGTCTTCTGCCCAAGGAGAGCCTCCCAACTACCACCACATCGGCCATGGGACTGTGCCATCGACCTACTTCCGGGTGAGCCAGTACCGCGGGGCAAGATTTACCCGCTCTCATTACCAGAGCAGAAGGCCATGGAGGAGTACATCGAGGAGGCTCTGAGGCAAGGATATATCACACCATCTACCTCCCCTGCTGCTTCCAGCTTTTTCTTCGTGGCAAAGAAGGATGGAGGTCTCCGACCTTGCATAGATTACCGGAAACTTAACGATATCACCGTCAAGTACCGCTATCCCCTTCCTCTTGTCCCAGCAGCCTTGGAGCAATTGCGCGGTGCCGCCATCTTCACCAAGTTGGACCTCCGCAGCAAAACAGCTTTTGTCACGCCCACCGGCCATTATGAATATAGGGTTATGCCCTATGGGCTCGTCAACGCCCCCTCCGTGTTCCAGGGATTCATGAATGAGGTGCTCCGAGAGTTCCTCCACCGCTTCGTCATCGTCTACATTGACGATATATTGATCTACTCTCGGAGCCGGGCCGAACATCGCCAACACGTTGCGGAGGTCCTCAAGCAGCTTCGCAAACATCATCTCTACCTAAAAGCTGAAAAGTGTACCTTCCACCAACCCTCCGTCCACTTCCTCGGTTACATCATCAACAGTGGTGGCATCCGCATAGACAAGGGGAAGGTGGAAGCCATTTCTTCCTGGCCACTACTCCAGTCCATCAAAGAACTCCAACGCTTCCTCGGATTCGCTAATTTCTAGCGCCGCTTCATTTCCAATTTCAGCACCGTCACAAGAAGGTATCTTACCCACCGAGATAATTGCAAGTCCCATCCAATGGTCCTCTCCACCAGTAGCCTCAGCCACTCCACCAGCCAAAAGCCAAAAGCCCCCGTCATCTTCCAGCTGGTAAACTACTTCCACTTCCCACACCTAACCGCCCCTGGTCACACCTAGGAGTGGATTTCATCACAGACCTACCTTCCTCGGATAACTGCACATGTATTCTAGTCATAGTGGACCGTTTCTCGAAGTTCTGCCACCTTATTCCGCTCTCAGGTCTACCCACTGCCCTCCAAACCGTCGAGTTACTCTTCAACCATGTCTTCAGATACTACGGCATCCCTGAGGACATTGTTTCCGACAGAGGACCGCAGTTCATCTCGAGAGTTTGGAAAGCCTTCTTCTCCCTCCTAGGTGTGACCGTGAGTTTGACCTCCAGAAACCACCCACAGTCCAACGGACAGACTGAACGCAAGATCCAGGAGATTGGTCGCTTCCTGAGAACCTTCTGCCATAGCCACCAGAACTCTTGGAACCAGTTTCTCGGCTTCCAGCCCCCTCTATTTCCATGGTCAGGAGAACCTTCCGATGTTCCCGCAATCGATTACTGGTTCCGAGAGAGCGAGAGAGTCTGGGACGCGGCGCACCATCAGCTGCAGCAGGCAGTGCGCAGGCAAAGGATTACAGCAGATGCCCGACGCTCTGCCACCCCCACTTACCATCCTGGGCAGAAAGTGTGGCTGTCCACCCAGGACATCAGACTGCGCCTGCCTTGCCGAAAGCTGAGTCCCAGATTCGTTGGCCCCTTCACCATCCTCGAACGCATCAACCCAGTCAAATACAAACTTCAACTACCACCACAATACAAGATCCACCCGACCTTCCACGTCTCACTATTAAAACCCTTCTCTCCTCCTGTTTCCCCAGAGCCTGGTCCGGTCGAGGAACCCCCTCTCCCTCTCGTCGTGGATGAAGGCGCCATCTACAGGGTCCAGGAGATCTTACATTCCCGGCGCCGTGGTGGTAAATTAGAGTATTTGGTCGACTGGGAAGGCTACGGCCCCAAAGAACGCTCATGGGTTCCTAGAGAGGATGTTCTTGACCCGACGCTCCTGGAAGAATTTCATGCCACTCACCCAGAACTCCCAGCCCCACGGGGTTGGGGCAGACCACCACGACGCCGGGGTCGGCCCTCAGGAGCGGGTCGTGGAGAGGGGGGTACTGTAACAGCACGGCCAGGCTCTCCGCCCAGCCAATTACCACGATCCACGTCACCTGAGTTCTGATCACACGCACCTGCACCCCATCACCATCATCACCCAGAACCACACAAAAGCACTCACCTCCAGTCACTCAGTGTCCGATCTCGTTAATCCAACGTGGACTCCATTCCTGCAAGCCAAACTCGATGAGTATTACCTCCTATACATTACCTGTTGTACTTACCTCCTGTTCTCCGTCCCGTTGTCTCCCTGTGTCCAGATTGTTCCTCTCCGTGGTCAGTTTCTCAGTCACCCCGATCCTCATCGGCTGCTCCGCTCCTCGCTCCTGGAAAGCACAAAGACAACACTCAGTTCCTTCCCCATTGGCATCCCATGCCTCCTCTAAGCGGACTCTCACCTCTCATCCCCAGCCGCACTCATCCACTGCACGATCTCTGCAAATAAAGTCACTGTGTGTTACACTTACCTCTGTGTCCGGCTGCGTCCTTAACAGCACAGAGTACATGTGTTTTTATACAGGAAACAATGTTGGGCCTAACAGCTGGATTTGCTGAAGTTTGCAAGGTTTGTGGAATTAAATATTTAATAGGTATTCAAAGTCTTGTTTAAATGATGCAAATGTGTATTTTCTGAATGCCGACGGTATATTAAAAAAAGTATTATTGAGTTTGCCTTTCTTTTACTAGACAGAGAGCTCCTCCACGTCTGTAATTTAGGCACTAGGCTTCTCAGTGCTTCTGACACTTACACGCCACAAAGAAAAACACATTGGCTAATGCCGATAATTACAAAATGACAGATATCTACTGATGTCTGGTATTGGCCTTTGTGATATATATTGGTCTGCCACCAGAAATTAAGTAGAGATTTGGTGTGAAAAGTTGAACGAATAGTTAACTCCAATAATTTTCTCACCATCATGTCATTCCAAACCCTTGAATGGTGTTGAAGTTAATAGTGATGCATAGCGTGCTGTCAAGCTCAAAAAATAAAGCTAAAAAGGCACCATAAAAGTAGTTCACATCAGTAATGTTTTTATGGTTTAAGTTGACTACAGTAATGACAAGAATATTTTCTTCTTCACAGAAAAATAAGTTCATACAGGTTTTGAACAAATAATGACACAAGTAACTATTTCTTTAATAACTACTTTAAGTAGTTTCTTTTTCTTGGGTGGTAACAGGCTTCAAAATGCCTCCCTCCACCTTTCCTCTCACTCATAGAGAAATATGGAAACATACACATATGCATGCATGCAGAGCCATTGCCCTCTCATTTCCTTTCTGTTTCTCTTTCCCTCTCTTTCCTCCTGCTGCTTTCTTTCTCACTTGTTTCTTCTCTCTTTCTCTCCTTCTCTCTTTTTCTCTCTCTCTCTCTCTCTCTCTCTCCGTGTAGCTCAAAGGGCCGTCTCTTCAGTGCCTGCTGCAGCTTAGGCAGCAAGTGGCTGTGAATACAAATTAGATTCAAAAACAGACACACACGCATACTCACACGCCGGGCTTGTACCTCTCCTGGTGCTTCAGAGAAGGATAAATGTGGAGGTAGAAACTGTGGGAGAGGCAAAGAAGGAAAGAGCAATTGGGGAGAAAGATGGTATAAGGTGAAAATAAAAATGGATTGGAAGTTTGAAAGTACGTGAACAGTGAACCAGTCTGACCTTTTATCAGTTTTTACTGTGTGAGGGGGAAAAAAAAGATCTGGTACACGTACCATAGGCAGGTCCAGGCATAGTTTTTTTTGCCATTTACTATGCTGATTTAGTGAGAAAATCTGCAGATTTCTGTGGAATAGAGGTATTGAAAGTGTTACTGGGGACACAGCGAGAAGAGAAGAGAAGAGAAGAGAAGAGAAGAGAAGAGAAGAGAAGAGAAGAGAAGAGAAGAGAAGAGAAGAGAAGAGAAGAGAAGAGAAGAGAAGAGAAGAGAAGAGAAGAGAAGAGAAGAGAAGAGAAGAGAAGAGAAGCTGGCGTGGTGGAACATTGTCAGTGAAAGTGACATGTTGTATTTTGATCCATGTGATTAGCGGCTGCTTTTGTGTGTTTTAACAGGATTACAGCAACGTCAGCAGGAAAAGGAGAAAAACAATAGTCACTTAAAATGAGCTAGATTATATTAAATCAGCAAGATTAGCCTGGATCTGTCATGTGTGCACTCATACACACAATCTCTCACATTCACACACAGACACACACATAAAAGTTATTAATAAGCCTCATAAGTCACTATGGAGTGTTTGACTTAGCTGTCACAAACCATTATTGCAGAGTAATGATTGTTGAATGTTTTTGTTGAAAAGACACTGTATGATTACAACCAACAGCATTTTCCTAATCTTGTCTTAAGTATTATGCAAGATATTAGAATCCCATATTAATTATGAAAATATATATTAATAATTTGTTCTTTGAGATTAATAATATTACTAGATTTGTACTCCAACAAATGCATTTGTCTCACAACACTATTATTTAACTACAATGCAATAATTTAAATTGTTCTTTAAAAGTGAACAGTGGCATCACATGAAATATACTTTTTTTCCTATTGTAAATATATTTTTACCAAAGTGACAATTTTCACAGCCATAAATATTTCTGTTTTTATAAATAATAATCTTTTGTTTTATTTGAAGCCATTTATATTTTGTATTTTTACATACCTCATATCGTAATACAAACAGCATGCCATATGTCACCACATTGAGGTAAAAGTCGGTGGGTGTTAGTCCTGACAGGTGTTTTCTTCAAATTTGACTTAAATCATGGATGCCCAGTCCTGCTCCTGGAGGGCCTTCATAATTAAACACACCTGAACCAGCTAATCAAGGCTTTCAGGATTACAAGACACTTCCAGGCAGGAGGTGTTGGAGCAGTTTAGAGCTAAATACTGCAGGAAGGTGGCCCTCCAGGAGCAGATTGGACACCCCTGTCTTAAAACGTCTTAAATCCTGCATTATATTGCAGTTCTTAATAAAGTTACTTGCCAACTGGCCTTCAATTTATTCACCCAAAGCCAATTTTAACTTGCCTTTGGCACTTGGATGGTGTTCATTTTCGACCCTCAACTCATGTTTTAGTCTCAGTGGCTGTTAAGAAACTAAGAAATGTTTCTGATAATGCTACCGTTCAAAAGTTTTTAAATAATAATAATAATAATTCTTCGTTACATTTATATAGCGCTTTCCTGGGTACTCAAATCGCTTTACATGAAATCTCCTCAACCACCACCAGTGGACCAGTAAATGGTTTTGATAGAAGTGTCACCTGCTTATATCAAGGCTGATTTTATCAAATATACAGTAAAAACATGCAGTTATACTGTAAATTTTTAATACTGTATATAAAATATAATTTAATTATGGCTGTGCTGAATGTTCAGCAGCCATTACTCCAGTCTTCAGTGTCACACGATTCTTCAAAAAAAAAAAAATTCTAATATGCTGATATGATGCTCAAGTAACATTTCTTATAATTATCTAAAACAGTTTATATTTTGTTGAATATTTTTCTGGAAATCATAATACATTTTTAAGGGCTGTTTATTAAATAATAATAATTCATCCTTGCTGAATAAACATTTGTGACGAGTCGGCTGCCTCCCCCCTGTCCATCATCACCACCCCGTCCCATATTCGCCGCCCTTCACCAGGCTCCCGACAGGAGTGGGTGTGTGAGAGAGGAGGGGCGCTGAAACAGCCAGGGCTGGCGGCGTGTGATGAGGCGCACCTGACGTGAATAGAGCCTCATCATCGCCGCCGTTAAATGCCGAACGCGCCTCTCCTCGTGAGACCGGTCTCTCCCCCGTGCATGCACGCTGGTGTCCTCGTGGGTCCAGGAAGGGAGCGTCGAGGAGGACTGCCGCACCCGTTAGGCGGCTGACGGGCCAGGATGCCGGGCCGCCGAATCCCCCAGAAGCGCCGGGATGGCCGAAGATGGACGAAGCCGCGCAAGAGACGCCGCCGCCACTCGCTCCCGGCCCCGAGAGGGGAGCGCGTGCGGCCACCGGACTCCGCCCCTTCCCTGGACCCTTCCCTCCTGAACACTGCCCTCCTGCACAGCCCCGCAGCACAACGAGGACACCAGATCCCTGTTTATTTTGGACACTTTTCTCCCCCTTTGGACACTTTATTTTGATATATTGTTTAATAAAAACCTCTCCGAGGCTTGACGCCACGCCCACTGTGTCTGTCGTTGGCTCCTCCCGCCACAGTGGTGGAGAATGCGGGCAGGCGGAGCCTAGACAGCGCAGTTGGGCAACATCTGATGACGTCATCCCCTCTCGCTCGCAAAAAGCCGTGGAACCCGCACGGGGACAGAGGAACGACGGGGACAGCCTCCCAGCCACCAAAGGGGTAAGTGACGTTCTTTCTATTGGTCATTTACCGTGTGGCTGGTTGAGGCTGACAACTAATACCCGGTTTCTCTGTCCCGGTTCCGGCGCGGTGCGAGAGGGAACGTTGCCCGGAGAGGAATCCCTGCCCCGCCCACTCCGACCGCTGGAGCCTGGTTGAGGAAGGTAGCACTCCTGCGTGGGCGGCGACCCTAGGACGGGGATGTCGCTTGGGGGGGGGGAATGTGACGAGTCGGCTGCCTCCCCCCTGTCCATCATCACCACCCCGTCCCATATTCGCCGCCCTTCACCAGGCTCCCGACAGGAGTGGGTGTGTGAGAGAGGAGGGGCGCTGAAACAGCCAGGGCTGGCGGCGTGTGATGAGGCGCACCTGACGTGAATAGAGCCTCATCACCGCCGCCGTTAAATGCCGAACGCGCCTCTCCTCGTGAGACCGGTCTCTCCCCCGTGCATGCACGCTGGTGTCCTCGTGGGTCCAGGAAGGGAGCGTCGAGGAGGACTGCCGCACCCGTTAGGCGGCTGACGGGCCAGGATGCCGGGCCGCCGAATCCCCCAGAAGCGCCGGGATGGCCGAAGATGGACGAAGCCGCGCAAGAGACGCCGCCGCCACTCGCTCCCGGCCCCGAGAGGGGAGCGCGTGCGGCCACCGGACTCCGCCCCTTCCCTGGACCCTTCCCTCCTGAACACTGCCCTCCTGCACAGCCCCGCAGCACGACGAGGACACCAGATCCCTGTTTATTTTGGACACTTTTCTCCCCCTTTGGACACTTTATTTTGATATATTGTTTAATAAAAACCTCTCCGAGGCTTGACGCCACGCCCACTGTGTCTGTCGTTGGCTCCTCCCGCCACACATTTATTTATTTATTAAAAAAAATAAATCTTACTGGCAAATTTGAAGCAGTAGTGTATATATCATACGCTGAAATTACACCATAAAATTTATGAGATTTATGCTAAAAGAAGTTAAATTATCAAGCAATACAAATGCAAATACATTTACGGTACATTCTCTGAATACATAATACACAATATCTTATGCAGTTTTACTTTTCAGATATATATTGATCTTGTTTTAAGGATGCTTACATATTTTAGTTAAAAGATGATCTCTGTGAAAGTGAACCATTTAAGTACATTATTTCTTAGATTATGATATTAAAGCAGTCATTATAATGAGCTCTTGGCTCATGTCAGCTGGATGCAGGATTTGAAAAGTGTAATGTCAGTCTTATGACAGCTCTCTGCAGTCTTTATGACTGAGCAGGCAGATATATCGCCGGAATCGTGTTTCTCTGGAGACCTAGCTTTAATTCCATGCGGCGGAGGTTACCGGGGAAACAGTTTTAACCTTCATGCTGTCTGCACCTCCACCACACCTAAATGTCATCCCATCCAGCCCTGCTCTGTTCAAATACTCCTCTTTTCACACATTCACTCCATCCCAGTCACCTTATCTCTGTGTGTCTCTCTTTCTCTCTATCTACACCAAACACTCCTTCCACTTTCATTCAGCGTCCTATTTTTCTCTATTTATCATTCATGCTCTCTTTCCCTCTCCAAATCTAACATATTACCTTTTTTTTTGTATGTGGTACCATGGCAATACTGTGGCTTTTTGGACACCGTAATAGTAATATAATAGGGTTATATAAAATCATTTGCAGCAGTGGTCCTTAACCCTTTTTCCAATACAATATTTTGGTTTAATTATTGATATATTGAATTCATTAACATGATTAATTATTTTAATATATTAAATTACTAAACCATGATTCATTTGGTGTTTCCATAAGTTATGTTCTAATCCAGAACTGTATGTTCTTCAATCATTATGGGAGAAAATAACAAATATTTCATAATAATAATTTCTCAATTTAAGCCCCCCTTGGTAGTTCGATGAGACCCCCTGAATTGAGAACCACTGCTTTGGAGTTCAGTGTAAATATCATGGCATATAAATATGATAATCATTCAGGACCATGGGTATATAAAGACACTTTTCCACCTACACTGTGTCCAAAAACTTAGGCAGCTGACTTGTTGCCTTGCTGCCCTGTTAGGCAGTGATTTTGCAGGCAGCATTTGCGAACAAAGGTACATCCTGAAACTGATTTCAGAAAGGCTTCTGAGAGAACATAATGATCTACTACAAAAAAGAGAGCTTTTTATTACAATACTAGTTTCTTGCCTTTTTAGCTTAACTGTCACAGCATCGAACACACAGGAGAGTGAGATATTATAGGCAGGAGGATACATCAATACTGCCTTCAAAAATCAATCACATGAAGGTGTCTCAGTACAGGATGTCACACAATCACATGATTTGGACATGCCTTGTTGCCTTCTTACCTCCATATGTTGCCTGCGGAGGTGTAATTTTTCTGCTTTTTGGACACAGCCGGAGTTTTACTTCCAATCGCGCTCCAACACACCTGGATGTAATTTTCGAGTAAAACCAAAGACCTTGATTAGTTTATTCAGGTGCTTTTAATTAGATTTGGAACTAAACTCTGCAGTAGTCAAATGTTGTAGGAGCTACTGAAGAATTGCTTTAAGTGATCAAATTCCCATTTATTTAGCCTCCTTTCTGATATGTATATCCAACCAATCCATTAATTTTCTAATTGGATATCAATAAAATCCTGTATGTTTTCCTTATTGAATATCCAGTTTCACTCAGAAATAATTTTTTTAATCTAGTTGTTAACATTTCTCATTTTCTCTTAGTTTAACTTGAAACAACTAAACCCTAATTCACAAGTTCGCCTGCCCATCCAGTCCTGATGGTTAATGGTAAACAAACTTGGCTTGCTGTCCTCAATGGAGGCTCGAACCCGAGGCTCGGCTTGAGCTCCGAGTTCAAATCCCCCCATTGCGGTACTACCTAGAGGGAGAAAAACAGAAATAGAGGAGGAGATGGGGAGGTGGAGGGATGCCAGAAGAATTGACGCTGAGAAGGTGCAATGAGAGCTGCTTATATGTGACCCTGGAGCACAAAACCAGTCATAAATAGCACAGGTATATTTGTAGCAATAGCCAACAATACATTGTATGGGTCAAAATTATCAATTTTTCTTTTATGCCACAAATCATTAGGATATTAATTTAAGATCATGTTCCATGAAGATATATATTTTTCCTACATGCATTGCTAAGAACTTCATTTGGACAACTTTAAAGGCGATTTTCTCAATATTTAGATTTTTTTTTGCACCCTCAGATTCCAGATTTTCAAATAGTTGCATTTCAGACAAATATTGTCCTAACAAACCATACATCAATGGTAAGCTTATTTATTCAGCTTTCAGATAATGTATAAATCTCAATTTCAAAAAATTGACCCTTATGACTAGTTTTGTGGTCCAGGGTCACATATAGGGTCTTTATGGTGATTGACAGGACTGAATGATTAGGCTCCTCCCAAACCTACGTTTGTAATTTCATTAAAAACTATATAAAAACTTATAAAAATGGCAAAATTCACAACTAAATTACTAAAACTTGAACCAAAATAAAAAATGGACAATATAAAAACTAATTCAAAATTATAATAAAAACTGTAATTGTATCTCAGTGATGCTAAATACTGGTACATATTTCCTCTCTCTACCAAGAATCTTCCTCACCAATTTATCAAAGCGAAAAAAGCCCTCAACTCATAGATCCATGCTGGACTGTGGCAATACTCTGTTTAATACAAATGCCTCCAATGCTAAATCTAATTCTCATTTACATCTCCCCATGTCGTATAATAGAAGGTCGCACACCAGGTCGGCAAGGCATCTTTAATGCTATTAAATAGAGCTAAATTATATCCAGTCTATCAAAGTCACTTCGGTGCTCTCTTTCTATCTCCACTCTAATTTCTACCCATTTCCACTCAGGAGAAGCTGAGAGGCATGAAAACATCAGGTGGAAGCCATCTGGCTATCTCATTCCTCTTTCAAGCTGATTTTCTGAATCATATTTCTGTAAAGAGGGTGAGCCACAGGTAGCAGATTGAACTCATATCCCCCCGTTTGGGATATCAGAGGAGAGGGTAGATTCCTGCTAGAATGTTCCGGTCCACAGACACCTGTGGTCGGCCTGATTACGAGCCCTGACATCTAACACTGAGGGAGTGTGTAATTCGACTGGCATCTGCTGATGAGGCTTGCTGTGTGTGTGTGTGTGTGTGTGTGTGTGTGTGTGTGTGTGTGTGAGTGAGTGAGAAAGCTCATCCATGCAAAACAGCGACCTTGTGTAACTCCTGCGTAGCGTTCATCTACTTTCGGTCACGTATACACACATACTAACACTTTGACACACATGCAATCATGTGCATGCATGCAAGGCATGATTATTTATGTCATCCATTCACACACATACAAAATGATAAACAAATTGCCTTGCAAAAACGTTCATACCACAAACATCTCAACAAAAACAGATAAAGCATTAACCACATTCACACTCGCACAAATACGTGCATGTGTGCAAAAGCAGAAGAGCATCACATGCGCACGTTCTTACGTAGGCCGTTTGCTGGTATCAGCTGCCCTGTTAAGGCCAGAGGGCACAGGAAGGTCAGCACCTGGAACTGGGGCTGAAATAATAGATTGTGTAAGCACCAAAGAGAATAGAGAGGAGGTAGGCTTTAGAAAAAGAGGTTATGAGAAGAGAAATGATGAGGAGAGATGATCAGAAAACAAATTGGATGGGAGGCGTGCAGCAGAGGAGAAAGAAAATGAATATGAGAGAGGCAAGGGACGGTCAAATGGATTGGAGGAGGATGAATTTGGGTGCAATATCTTCATCCAGGTAAAAATCAGAGAGTGGAAAGTAGAAATGAGCCTCTAAGATTGGGTGGAATTGATTTCGGAAGGTTGAAGGGCCATCCTGAGACAGCAAGTCTATATAGAGAGAAATTATAATGATGAAGAAATTAAGAAAATGGCTCAGCTGTGTGTATGTGCCTTCAAACATTTGGGGTCTAAGAAATTGATACGTATATCTAGCAAGGATGCATTCAATTTTAAAAGTAAATATATTTGTAACAAAATAATTCTATTTCAAACAAATGCTGTTCTTTTGAACTTCCTATTCATTAAAATATCCTGAAAAAAAAGTATGGTTTCCACAAATATGTTGACAGCTTTCAGCATTGATAACAATAATAAATGTTATCTTGAGCACCAAATGAATTTGTTAAAATCATTTCTGAAGGATCATATGACACTGAAGACTGGATTAATGGCAGCTGAACGTTCAGCTTTGCCATTAAATAAATAAATAATCAATTGATTAAAAAAAAAAAAAATTATAAAAATTAAAACACTTTTTTCACAACAGGAATGAGCTGCCCTTTATTGCGTACCAAAGCTAAATTTAAACATATCTTTTAAACAATATAGTATTTTTTTTAAACTTAATTTACATAAGGATGGGAAATGGATTCAAACTAAGCACAGCATTGAGTCTGAACAAAAATGGGAAGCATTATAGTGCAAGGAATAGGTAAAAGTCAAAATTTTATATAACATTCCCTCCTCTTTTGTAATGCTCACATGCAATAAATCAGCCCTTTGTTGAATCTCTTTAAATTTGGCTTCCACATCCTGTCATTACCATCAGGTTACCTTCTGAAACCAAGTGTCCCATCGGGTGCTCTCCTGTCATCGCAGAAAATGGAAGACAGTAGTGGACTCACAGATGCTTCTGTGAACTCAGTGGCAGATGGCACTTCCTGTTTGGCTGGACTGCCTCTCTTGTATGTTTGACTGACATGATATTTCACTCGGTCAACGAACACACACATTGTCCCCCGATTTTACTCTCCATCTCTACCAGAGCGAAAGTGATCTGACCTGTCTTTCTCTCACACATACATGCACTCTTTTCTTTTTCCCTCTTTAAAGTTGAGAAAGGACAGCCATGTCCAATAGATATCTATCCCTCTCTTTTCTGTCTCTCTCTCTTTGACAGGCATTTTTCAGGTCAGCTCACACAGAAAGAATTCTAAAAGGGGTCTAAAAATAACTTTATAATGCGTGCGCTGACAAAAATGATTTGTTTCAGGAAGTTACACTCCTTTCTATGTTTTCACTTCTATCTGCACCTGTTTGCAGTGAAATTTAGAAACCCAAGATTCTATTTGGATTCAGCAAAGTTATATTAAATTGATCAAAAGTGACAGTAAAGATATTTAGAATGTTTCTATTTCAAATAAATTCTGTTCTTTTGACCTTTCTATTTATCAAAGAAAAAACATGTATCACAGTTTTCACAACAATAATAGGCCTACCTGTTTTAAACATTGATAATAATAGATATTGTTATCTGACCACCAAAAATGATTTTGGGGATTTTCATGAAGTTCCATTCATTTATACCATCTATCTGCATTGCAAATGTAGAAACCTGAGACCACTAGTGAAAATCTATAAACAACAGTAAAATGTATTAGAACAAAAACATGTCTTTGTTTTTAAAATGTTTTGTTTATTTAGATGCTGAATCCCAGATTGTCATTGTGGTCTCAGTCTTTTGAATCAAGACTTTCAAAGGTGATATGAAATGAGTGCATTTTTGATCACAAATGTTTCAGAACACTTCCAGGGTTTGTGAATAAGAGATGGTTGATTTGAAAGTTTTATTTTTGTGCTGTGTTTGTATATTAAGGCTAAACGCCACCGTTTACACACAAAGTGCGAGTGTGTGTGTGAGCACAGCACCCTCTGTTTCCGTTTCCGTAGAGGGTGTTTGAGCCGTGTTTGTGTGAGAGCACGAACACGTGCCTGCTGTGTTATGCCCTCCTTCCCTCAGGTCCTCTTCTCTACCACCTCTCACATTTTCAAAGCGAGGCGGATGATAGGAGCACGAGGAACGACGGGGGAGGGAGGGGGGACCAGGCTGGGAATGGGAATTCTTGTTTTTCATACCTCAGAGGTTAATTCCTGATTCCTCCTCATTGATTTTTCCTTCATCCCCTGAATCCAAACAAGCCGTCAGAACGGTATCAAGTAAAGCTGGTGTAAAAGAAAAGGCCTGCGAGCCGCAGGAAAACAATGGCGAGAGATAATATTCACAGAACTAACATCAAACTTCTTTGATCTTGTAGCCGATTTGTGTCTTTCTTGTTATTCTGTGTTTATGATGCTTTTTGTTGTTTGCCTTTGCTTTTGTATTTTGTCACTTTTGAACAGAATGAGAACAATAACCTCTTGCTGATTTCTTGTTTTTTGCTCTTTCTTGTTTTCTTTTTTGATTTTTCTCTTGCCACAGTAATCTTTTTTTGAATTTTGTCTTTTCTCTTTTTCCCTCCTTTTTGTCTTAACCCTAGGTCCACTCACAAAAAAACACGATGAATCAACACTGAACCGGCCACGAGATGAAGGTATTTTTGTTGCATGTTTTTTCTTTTTTCTTGTCTTTTTTTTTTTTTTTTTTAAGTCTCTTTTTGGAAAATTAAAAAGCAAACAACCTTTCTTTGGTAGTGATGAAAAGTATATGAGCCTCTTGTGCATATATGTCTGTGTATGTCTGTGTGCAATGAGCGGAAACTTTCTCGTTTGACTTTGGAGGGAGACGTGCAACTTCTGAAAGTTGAAGATGAAGACAGAAAAAAACACTGTATCTTCATTAAATGAGAGAAGAATAGTGGTTTTGAAATGTAATAGTGCTCCGATAGTGCTGTCTGAAGCACAATTTTACAGCAGTTGCTTTATGATGTTTTTCAAGACTCAGAGCGATTATTAGGCTTTAAACTGATCTCCAACTCTCACGAAGACAAAGAGGTGTTTTCACCGTGTTTTGTCAGTGTGAATAATTCTCTGGATGCGGTAGTAAAGACCAGCCAATAAATCTAAGAAATAAAATGCTACGGTGGGGAGAAAAGCCAGAAAAACACAGATACACACACACATGGATCAGCACATGTTGTCACCTTTTATCTTGGATATTACTGTAAATGTTCATTTTTTGAACTCCTTTCTTGAGAGCAGTGTGTGGGTTTTTTTGCCCTGATGTTCTTTCTTGTGTTTACGAAGGACTGTTTTTTCTTCATCTTCTTCTTCTTCCCTCTCGATCTTGCTGGGGTTTTTTGTTTGTTTTTTTTTTACCCATAGTTCTTTGGGAATGTGAAAAATTGGGATTGGAAAAGCTCAAAAAATTACTTTTCCTCATGCAAATTTACACTAATTGGTTTTATTGTATTGATAAACTGCTGGTTGGGTCCTTGAAAGCTTGTGGCCTCTCTAGAACTGAATTATTAACCCATTCGATTGTAATTAGTACTGACTAACTCATTAACTATAACCCAGTCATTATTAGTCTTCATTACCACTTTATTAATAGATTATGATAATAAGTGTGGAGATGAAGAGCAGCTAGAAGGATTGATTGGGAATGTCCATCTGTCTGTCCAGCTGTCAATTCATAAATAAAGTATCAATTAAATTAATGAATTAAATTAGTGTGTACGTTATATAATTGTATACTTTATTTAAGAATTGTTTTACCAAATAAGGAAGAACATTTTGCCAGTTAGGTCTGTGGACATTTTTTTTTTACAAATAAATATACTTGATTTACACCTGGACAAAATTGTCCACAGAAGTGGAATAATCTGACAAAATGAGGCTGTCTTCAATCGGAAGATTGAACATATTTGACATATATTTTATGTGGCATTAAAATGTTGAGATTTGGGGTTTTGTTGGTTGAGGTTTGTCCTATAATCAACATTGGCCTTCATTTAGCTACAATAGGTAAACGTATGTGAGTGTTTGTCAGGTGTTTATGGGAAATGCTATTTGTGAACATGGCAGTGTTAAGCTGCTGAAAACAGGATCGATTTTTTGCTGAGGGAGAAAGGGTGACATCTGAGCGCGAGTTTGTGCATGTGTCTGGGTGAGTGAGTGTGTGATTAGTGTAAGCTTCAGCCGAACGCTGGGTGTCGAGACAAAGGTGTGTGTCCACCTGAGCCCAGCTCATTATTCAGACTTTGAGTCACATCATTATCAACGTGAACACACGCTCACACACACTTGAAATTTACAGCTTCATCCTCGCTTTCTCCCCTGTCTCTCACGCTCCATCTGTGTCACGCACACTTTATAAACTGTTCAGCCAGACAGCGTCGAGCACGACCTCTCACCAGTCTATCAACACCTCAGTCTACATCAGGTGGATTGAAAGGGAAGACTTTAGGACCCTGAATCCGTGGACTCCTCACCCCTGTCCACAACAGGCCTAACTGCTACAATACAAGCCATCAGTTTAGGGGTTATGCTGTTCATGGCTCACCTCACTCAGGGTCTTTCCTTGTAGTATATATGAGACTTATACAACAGAGCAGAAAGAAAGTTGGTGTTTTTTAGATCTATCTATCTATCTATCTATCTATCTATCTATCTATCTATCTATCTATCTATCTATCTATCTATCTATCTATCTATCAAAAAGGTTAATCCAATTCCCCAGTTCATTACTACTGTCTATTGACAGCTTTGGAAATGCAAAACACTATTTTTTAAATTTTAAGTAAATAATGTGAGAAATAAGAGATAAGTCTCTTTTACTGTCATTAAATTATAAAATTAGCACAACTATTCAAAAGGTTGGGGTCAATATAATTTTATTACAACAATTTTGTTCAGCAAGGGCACAATAAATTCATCAAAATTGAGATTAAAGACATTTATAATATTACAAAAAAAAAAAAAAAAAAAGCTTTGCCATCATGGGAATACATTATATTTTATCAAAATATTTCTATTAAATTAAAAAGGTTATTCTGAATTATTATAGTATTTCACAATATTTTAGTTGTATTGTATTTTTACTGTATAAATGCAGCTTTGGTGATCATAAGAGACTAAAATAATAAACAAAAAAATTAAATACAATTAAATAAATATTGTATATAAAATTTTAAAAAAAATCTTACTGATTCCAAACTTTTGAATGCTAGTGTACAAATTTACAATAACAATTGACACTGTTTTTGGACTCATCCATTGAAAAGCGATTTTGTTTGACCACTAACTGGTATGGTCATTCGGGAAAAAAAATCGGCATGACTTAAGAGTTTACTGCTAAATTTCAATAAAGCTTTATCGTTTAGTAGAAATTGGTTCTGCTGTTCATTGGTTACTGAACAAGTCTGTCACGGATGGTTACCCTGATTTACAAAACACATTAGCACAAACAAAACTACTGCAGCAACAGCAATCAGTGGCTGATTGGTTGAGGGAATTAACACGCTTCAAGCAGAGTGCTACAGCACAACTTTGTGTAGTTCAGCCGAACAAAGCTAGATTGGGGTTGTGTGTTTGACAGCTGTTGTATCTTAACTTCTTGATGCAATTTGCTGGCCATTTTTTATATTTGTCAATATGACAGAATTCATTTTCTAGTGCAGTTCATTGTCACTCGGAGCCTCACATAAATCAGTCACTATTATAAACAGTATGTCTCATAAATATGATAAAGGAGAGTGACCAAAAACAACATCAGTGTTGTATAATCATACATCATGGGGAATGATGCATATGCTCAAAAGTTGATTCTGCACAGCCAAAAAAATAAAATAAAACTGCATGTCTGTTCAAGATGCAAAGAGTGACAAGCAGTGTTTTAGTTTAAAGGGATTTTTCACGAGTTGAAATGATTCTTTAGGGTCTTAAAGAAAAGTCTATAACATACTTTGGTTACAATTTCGCAATGGTAGTGTAATTTCTTCCTTCCCTTTAAATGCTAATGAGCTCTACTGACCCCGCCCCTCTCTTCCATGGGGTTACTAGCCGATCTCATAAGACTCTAAACTTTAGTCACGGAACTTGCTAAGTAGCACATTATTAAGAAAGGCGATTAACGTGATACTCACTTCTTCGGTAGGTGAAGCTGCATCACGAATGATTCGCGCGAACATAAATACATTTTTGTAGATCGGGGCGCATTCCCTTCAAAACCAAAGGTAATCCTATGCGTCTTCAGCGGCTCAGATGTGTTAGGAGTAAATGACGACTGCTATGTTCATTATTACTTCTAAGAACAAAGCACCTCAATAGAAGACATCCTTGTCTACCCCTGCTCTGGCTTTGAAACAATGGCGGACTGATGACAGCTCACTCAGGGCGGGTCTGTGCTGAAACGCCAGTGTCAATCAACAATTGTGGGAGGGGCCTGGGTTTCTGTGACGTCACACAGCCAAGAATCTGTGAACCGATTGATTTGAAAAAGGGGTAATGGTTTATCTGGATTTTTAAGAAAAACACTGGGTGGATTTTTATCATTGTAGGGTGGTTGTGTAAACACACTGCCAACACACATTTCAGTGCAAGTTGTATAATTAATTTGTATACTGTTATATTATTAAATAATATTTTGAATTAGCTTTTGTTTTTAGTTTTCATTTTAATTTTAGTTTATGTGCTTTATTTTTCTATTTAGCTTTCATTTTCATTTCAGTTTATGTAATTTTAGTTCTTCAACTTAAAATTATTTAATTTAGTTGCATATGCAACTTTTATTTTATAGTTTATTTTATATTTTAAGTTTAATAGTCATATTTTAAGTTAATAATTTATATAATACAGGTGCATCATGAAAAAGTTCATTTTTTCTTGTAACTTATTTCAAAAAGTGAAACTTTCATATATTTTTGATTCATTACATGTAAAGTAAAACACTTGAAAAGATTTTTGTTTTAACTTTGATAATTAGAGCTTACAGCTCATGAAAGTCAAAAATCCAGTATCTCAAAATATTTGAATATTTCCTAAGATCAATCAAAAAAAAAAGGATTTGCAAAACAGAAATGTTCAAGTTCTTTAAAGTATGTTCATTTATGCACTCAATACTTGATCGGGGCTCCTTTAGCACAAATTCCAGCATCAGTGAGGAATGGCATGGAAGCGATCAGCCTGTGGCTCTGCTGAGGCACTATTGAGCCTTCAGCTCGTCTGTATTGTTGGATCGACTGTTTCTCATCTTTCTCTTGAAAATATCCCATAGATTCCATATGGAGTTCAGGTCAGGCATGTTGGCAGGCCAATCAAGCACAGTAATATCATGGCCAGCAAAGCCCTTGGAAGTGGTTTTGGCAGTGTGGGCAGGTGCTAAAGTCCTGCTGGAAAAGGAAATCAGCATCTCCATAAAGCTTGTCAGCAGATGGAAGTATAAAGTGCTCTAAAATCTCCTGGTAGACGGCTGCATTGACTTTGGACTTGATAAAACACAATGGACCAACACCAGCAGATGTCACAGCACCCCAAATTATCACTGATTTCAGAAACTTCACACTGGCCTTCAAGCAGCTTGGATTCTGTGCCTCTCCAGACTTCCTCCAGACTCTAGACCTTGATTTCCAAATGAAAAGCAAAAATTACTTTTATCTAAAAAGAGGACTTTGGACCACTAAGCAACTATGGAAGCAGAATAATAACAATAGTTTTTGAAACATAAAGCATGCTGAATTCCACAAATCTAAAAAAAAGATGCATTTAAATTAACAGTGCTTGCATTTTAATGCCTTGTATTTCCAGGATTTGCATTTTTAGGTCCTGAAATTGAACATAGTTGTTTATTTAAGCTGTGAATATTTCAATTCAAAATATTTCACACACATTTTCGTAATTAAAAAGTCAATAATTCATATTCACCTTCCAGAATTCACTTCCAAAATATTCAGTCTGTTTAATAATACGATGTATGATATTCGACAGGCAAATTTCAGTCATTTTATTTCACTTTCCAAATTCGCTGTCAGAAATTCAGTGGTTAAAATTCGGCAGAAAATTCAGCATTGCACATCCGGGACCGCAGGAATAGCAGTAGAGCACCGATGCATGATCTCCAGCTGATGTCAGCCGCTCACCAGCAGGTGGCGCAAGTGGCTGTTGATGAAGGACATATGTGGATCAAGTCATTCATTTACAAAAACTGATTTGCAGAAATGAAGCAAGTACTAAGTAGAAGTTTTGATTATCGGGTGCGTTTAGAAAAAGCTGATTGTGTGTATGTTTAATTCAACATGTGTGCTGTTTCCCGTAGCCTACATGTAAGCAGCTTTCTCTACCACAAACGACATTTAATGCTCTTTTACCCAACGCTGAAATACAGAAATAACATTACATTTGACCTTAAAAATCTTGCAGAAACCCTGCCTGGAGTGTGACGTATGAGGGGAACCCTAGTATTGCAGCACAGCGTCACACAAGCCATGATACAAAGCTACAGAAACTAAGCAACCGAACGCAATATATGTCTTCCTCAGATGTAATGTTATTTCTGCACCTGTATATATACATATATATATCTAAACATATAGATTTACTTGTTTATTTACTTGAGCTAAAAGGCACATCTGTCAGAGTTTGCCTCCAGATTTAGGCCTAATTGATAATATTCTCAATATTTTTTTATATTTGACATCTAAGCTGCCTACTAAATACAGTAGCAAAATGTTTATGCAGCATAATATAAGCTACAAAAGAAGTAGCATAGTTTAAGTTTACCTGTGAAAACTAAGTTTGCTGTTGTTGACACCTCGTGATGAGATGTTCTGTAACCTCTGCAGTGTTCAGGACTGCACATACATTCATCATTAGAACTGTAGTGCCACAGAACTGCCGACACACTCCTGCAAGCAATAGATTTGCTGTCGACCTGAAGGCACACACAAACACACACATACACACAGTTCCCGTTGGGTTTGATTGTGTGACACAGACTGCGATGTGTGTGTGTGTGTGTGTGTGTGTGTGTGCATTCATGTTGTGTCTGATGAAGGTGCTGAGCTGGAATCACCTAGAGAGCGATCCGTCATATTCTCTTGCACTTTGCCGATCCCTCACTCTCTCTCACTCTCTCAGTTCCCTTTCAAGGGAACTTCGAACTGCGTCCTCTAGAGGTTGCTATGGGGAACTCCATCTACGTGACCCGTGTCTGAAGCATATATATAAAAACACCAAATATTGGCCGGCGACAGCCTATGACGTCACTTCCGGTGCGACCACAGTATAAAAGGGCGCCGGGAGAAAGCGTCATCCTCTTCTTCGTCTTCAATGACTGTTTTGTTTGAAGCGTGCATCTTACGAGATAAGTATGGTTTACTTTTGTAATGCGAGCACTAGCAAGGCGTTAAGAGATGTGTGCATCCGTATCCACGTTATCTGATGCTTGATGACTCACATGATCTTTGCGTCTTTTGTTTGCGCGCTGCGCGTACTGCGAGCGTTTTTCTAAAAGCTCTGCTCTCGTCTGTCTCTCTTTTCGAGGAAAGAGGGGCAGCCGTCTGCTTCCCGCGGTTCAGGACCCTCCGCTGCTGAAGCACAGAGGAAAATGAGCTCATGGGGTTTGCAGGTGGTTCTCGCCAATGAGTTATAGAAGAGGTTTTCCTTCTCGCGCTCGTCAGTCGCGAGCGAGGGTGAGCTGTTGGATGACAATGACGCGATTTCGCTGACGTCATCTGAGAAAAAAAAAAAAAAACGCTGGAATGGCAATGCATACGCAGCAGCAGGTCAGGCTGTCGCCTCATTACACACTATGGCAGTGTTTCAGGCATACCAGGCTGATCTGTTGAAAGACCTGGATAAAAGGTTTGTAAAAAAGGTATAAAAGGTTTGTAAAAAAATATATATATACCTGACGAGGTTGCTGAGCTGTGCCGCACCGCCGATTTAGCTCTTTGAGCCACTAAGCAGGCCGCCTCTGCTATGGGCAGTTCTATGGCGGCCAGGGTGGTAACGGAGAGACATCTGTGGGTGAACCTGGCAGATATTGGGAAGAGAGAGAAGGGCTTTCTTCTCAATGCTCCGGTTTCGCCTTCTGTACTTTTTGGTACCTCCGTCGAGTCAGTGGTTCAAAGGTTTAGGGAGGCAAAGGCGTGTTCAGCGGCTTTTAAAACCTTCATTTAAACGAGAAGGTCCAGGTTTGAGATGGGCACAGAATCAGATCAGAGATGGGCACAGAACGCTAGTGTCGCGTCTCGCGCCCTTCCCCGCCTGCGGGTAGGGCTTCAAGGGTGGCGCGGGTCAAAGAGAGGTAGCAAGACCTGAGGGAGGTGGTCCGGACGGGGCGTTGCAACGCTCTCGCCCAGGCCAGGGTAAGAGTTGAACATCTCTCCTTCCCTCAGAGGGCCTGTACATCTAAAGCCCTCATCTTCCCCTCTCTAATTCCCCTTCAACCTCAGTTTTCTACCACCTGACCGAGGTTAGGTGAGCACCTCCTGCGCCCTTATTTCAGCCCCTACACTGGACTGTTCTTCTGCGTGGGATCCATGGATGGGTAGAGTACGATCCAGTTTTTATCAGATTCACTGGTATGTGTGTTTTATACCATTCAAACTACCTTTCTTCCAGTACTAAGCAGGCTGGTATCAGGTGTGGTGCTGAGCGACTTTATTACAATGCTTTGGCTCTGAGGAGCAGCATTTTCTAAGTCTGGCCCTTTTGTTCTTCAAACGAGGCCATAATAGGTGCATAGAGGTTTAGCTTAGAACTGCCCACCCTTATTAGGGTTTTAAGTAGCAGTTTCCCTGAGCCCTTGTTCCCTTCTGTTCAGCTACCGATTACCCTGATACTATTTCCAGCAGCTTGTTCGGGTTGTTAGGTATCCCTCTGTTTGTAGGTCGAGCTGGCTTTGCTCCCCTCGCCTAGAATGTGGAGGGTTATTTATGAGCATGCCGCTCCCTCCTGAGTGTCTGAGCTCTCATGCTGAGAGTAGATTCTCTGCTCTCTAGAGCTTTATCATGGTAGAGCTAGTTTTTGCTCCCCTCACTGTTGAGGGTCACCTTGAGTGTACTGCTCTCGTATGAGCGTGTGAGTTCCCTCTTTTGCTGTAAGTAGAGTTCCGCTCCCAGAGCTTTGTTACTTAACAACCTGCTCCTCGTTGCTGCTGTACCCCTCCGAGCTCTACCCTGTTAGTTGAGCTGGCATTGCTCCCCTCACTATAGAGGGTTGCCTATGAGCATGCCGCTCCCTGCTGAGCGTCCGAGTTTCCTCTCATATGAGAGTCGAGTCTCCGCTCCCAGAGCTCTGTTATTCAGAAACCTCAGCACGTCAGGCCTTTCTTTAGGCTTCCTTGTCAGGTTGCTCTCATAGTTGTTCGAGCTAGCATTGCTCTCCTCACTTTAGAGGGTTATTTATGAGCATGTTGCTCCCTTTTTGAGCTCTCTTTGTTGGCTGAGCTGGCATCGCTCCCCTTATTTAGAGGGTCACTTATGAGCGTGTCGCTCCCTTCTGAGCGTCTGAGTTAAGCTCTCTGCTCTCCAGAGCTTTTTCTTGGTAGAGTTAGCATTGCTCCCCTCATTTTAGAGGGTCATCTATGAACATGCTGCTCCCTCCAGAGAGCATCTGACAATACGGTTTCTAAAATCCATATTTGGTAAGTGCGCACGCTAGTCTCTGTGCACTTTTCTAAAAACCATGCTGTGGTAAGAGCGCACACAGAGTGTTTTGCGGTCTTCTCTAAAATCCTGTATGGTATGGGTTACGCGCTGAGGCTTCGTGCCCATTTTTTGAGTCGGTTAGGCCCGTTTTTCACCTTGGGCCCCACTCTACTTATATATATGTGCTGAGTATCCTCTCTGTCTTGGTAGAGCTAGCATTGCTCCCCTCATTTTAGAGGGTCGCCTGTGAGCATGCTGCTCCCACAGGAGCTCTCTTTGCTGGTCGAGATAGCATTGCTCCCCTCATTTTAGAGGGTCGCCTGTGAGCATCCTGCTCCCTCTGGAGCTCTCTTTGCTGGTCGAGATAGCATTGCTCCCCTCTTTTAGAGGGTCAGTTTTGAGCATGCCGCTCCCTTATGAGCGTTTGAGTTCCCTCTCATGCTGAGAGTTAAGTTCTCCACTCTCCAGAGCTCTTTCTTGGTAGAGCTAGCATTGCTCCCCTCACTATGGAGGGTCTCTTATGAGCATGCTGCTCCCTCACGAGCTCTCCTTGTTGGTCGAGCTGGCATTGCTCCTCTCTCTCGAGAGGGTCACCTATGAGCATGCTGCTCCCCCCAGAGAGCATCTGATAGAGAGAAACGTTATTAAAATCCATGTAATGGTAAGTGCACACGCTAGTCTCTGTGCACTTTCTGAAAGCCACGCTGTGGTAAGATCGCACACCAAGTGTTTTGCAGTCTTTTCTAAAATCCTGTACAGTATGGGTTACGCGCTGAGGCTTCGTACCATTCTTTGAGTTGGTCAGGCCTCGGTTTTCACCTTAGGCCCCACTCTACTAATGTATGTGCGGAGTATCCTCTCATGCTGAGAGTTGAGTTCTCCGCTCTCCAGAGCTCTGCCTTGGTGGAACTAGCATTGCTCCCCCTCATTATAGAGGGTCACCTATGAGCATGCTGCTCTCCTTTTGGGTCGAGCTGGCATTTCTCTCCTCTCTGTAGAGGGTCACATATGAGCATGCCGCTCCCTTATAAGCGTCTGAGTCCCCTCTCATGTTGAGAGTTAAGCTCTCTGCTCTCCAGAGCTTTTTCTTGGTAGAGTTAGCATTGCTCCCCTCATTTTAGAGGGTCATCTATGAACATGCTGCTCCCTCCAGAGAGCGTCTGATAATACGGTTTCTAAAATCCATATTTGGTAAGTGCGCACGCTAGTCTCTGTGCACTTTTCTAAAAACCACACTGTGGTAAGATCGCACACCAAGTGTTTTGCGGTCTTTTCTAAAATCCTGTATGGTATGGGTTACGCGCTGAGGCTTCGTACCCATTCTTTGAGTCGGTCAGGCCCCGGTTCTCACCTTGGGCCCCACTCTACTTATGTATGTGCTCAGTATCCTCTCATGCTGAGAGTTGAGTTCTCCGCTCTCCAGAGCTCTGTCTTGGTAGAGCTAGCATTGCTCCCCTCACTATAGAGGGTCACCTTTGAGCATGCTGCTCCCTCACGAGCTCTCCTTGTTGGTCGAGCTGGCACTGCTCCCCTCTTTATAGAGGGTCACCTATGAGCATGCCGCTCCCTTCTGAGCGTCTAAGTTCCCTCTCATGCTGAGAGTTAAATTCTCTGCTCTCCAGAGCTCTGTCTTGGTAGAGCTAGCATTGCTCCCCTCATTTAGAGGGTCACCTATGAGCATGCTGCTCCCTCGCGAGCTCTCCCGGTTGTTCGAGCTGGCATTGCTCCCCTCGCTATAGGGTCACCTATGAGCATGCTGCTCCCTCCAGAGGATTTGGAGAAACGGAGTTTGCAAATCCATGTTATGGTAAGTGCGCACGCTAGTCTCTGTGTGCTTTCTGAAAGCCACGCTGTGGTAAGATCTCACACCAATTGTTTTGCGGTCTTTTCTAAAATCCTGTATGGTATGGGTTACGCGCTGAGGCTTCGTACCCATTCTTTGAGTCGGTCAGGCCCCGGTTCTCACCTTGGGCCCCACTCTACTTATGTATGTGCTGAGTATCCTCTCATGCTGAGAGTTGAGTTCTCCGCTCTCCAGAGCTCTGCCTTGGTAGAGCCAGCATTGCTCCCCTCACTATAGAGGGTCACCTATGAGCATGCTGCTCCCTCACAAGCTCTCCTTGTTGGTCGAGCTGGCATTGCTCCCCTCTCTATAGAGGGTCACCTATGAGCATGCCGCTCCCTTTTGAGCGTCTGAGTTTCCTCTCATGCTGAGAGTTAAGTTCTCTGCTCTCCAGAGCTCTGTCTTGGTAGAGCTAGCATTGCTCCCCTCGTTATAGAGGGTCACCTATGAGCATGCCGCTCCCTTTTGAGCGTCTGAGTTTCCTCTCATGCTGAGAGCTGAGTTCTCCGCTCTCCAGAGCTCTGCCTTGGTAGAGCTAGCATTGCTCCCCTCACTATAGAGGGTCACCTTTTGAGCATGCTGCTCTCTCCAGAGCATTTGAAAAAAACGATGTTTACCAATCCATGTTATGGTAAGTGCGCATGCTAGTCTTTGTGCACTTTCTGAAAGCCACGCTGTGGTAAGATCGCACACCGAGTGTTTTGCAGTCTTTTCTAAAATCCTGTATGGTATGGGTTACGCGCTGCGGCTTCGTACCCATTCTTTGAGTCGGTTAGGCCCATTTTCACCTTGGGCCCCACTCTACCTATGTATCCCCAGTGATACTACTTGAACAGGGGCTACTACCAAGGATCTGTTGATACAGTTCCTTCAGCGAGCTCTTGTAGGAGCAAGCAGTAGCCCCTGGGTGACAGGCCAAGCTTAGTTACTATCCTAAGCGCTTGGTCGTATCCCCTTAAAGGAATCCCTTTTCTGATTCCAAGCCTTGAGCTCTACCCTGGGTCCAGGAGGTCCAGCCTCTATCATGTGAGTTCCGGGGTATGCAACTCAGGCCTTTGGCCGAAGGGGATAATGTCACTGACAGCCGTCAATTCATCCCAGGGACAACTCCCTTATCCTTTTGGTAGAGTTGATGCTTAGTGCTCGCCTTTGTGGAATGGCATGCACTCCCCTCAGCATGGCGGCGTGGGTATATCGTTCCCCATAGCGACCTCTAGAGGACGCAGTTCGAAGTTCCCTTGAAAGGGAACATCTCAGGTTACGTATGTAACCATGGTTCCCTGAGAGGGAACGAGACACTGCGTCCTCTAGACTTTAGGCCATGCTTCGGATGCATCTTCAGACGAAGAAGTGGATGACGCTTTCTCCCGGCGCCCTTTTATACTGTGGTCGCACCGGGAGTGACGTCATAGGCTGTCGCCGGCCAATATTTGGTGTTTTTATATATATGCTTCAGACACGGGTCACGTAGATGGAGTTCCCCATAGCGACCTCTAGAGGACGCAGTGTCTCGTTCCCTCTCAGGGAACCATGGTTACATACGTAACCTGGGACGTTTTTCTAAACAAATTTTCTGATCTCTGTTCAAGGACAAATTGTGGTCCTGCAAGGCCCTGGGATACCAACCTTTTGGAGCCCCTTTTTTGTCATTTTGAGATCAGTAAAGTGAAATTATAAGCCAAATGAAAGTTGAAATTGTGAGATATAAAACCACAAATGCAAGAAATTCTTGTGCACAGCCAACTGAAAAATAAACACATTTATGTCACAAATTTAAGATGAGAATCAGTGGTATTTAAACACCATATACTGTTATAGAATTTTGTAATATTTTGAATTCTTTTTTATATTTTTTTTGTTTTCTTTTTTATTTTCTTTTGTTTTAATTAATTTGTTATGTGCTTTTGGTTTTTCTATTTAACTTTCTTTTTTTAGTTTTTAGTAATTTTAGTACTTCAACTTATTTTATTTTAGTTCAAAAATTCACTTGAAGCATTTAAACATTTTAATTTACATTTTTAGAGTTTAATTTTTTAATTTCACCCATTTGTTAATAATAATAATAATAATAATTAACAACTTTTTGGTATCGACAGAATTTTAATACCTGTAATCCTTTACTTATTTTCTCTGTCCTACAGTTACTGTATCTCTCCTTTCCTGCATCCCTGTCTGTCTTTCTGTGTGTGTGTGTGTGTGTGTGTGCGTGTGTGTGTGTGTGTGTGATGTATTTGCCCTGTAGGCATTGATTTGTGCTGACGTTTAACTATTCGCATGTTCTCTTTCATTAGCCCTACCTCCATGATCCCTCATCCACAGAGCGCCGAGCCCTACAGCACCCCCTAGGGGCAAACAACACCACCTACACATTACACTGCAAGACATCATCTACGGCTTGTTCATTTTGCAGGTTAGACGATGTAAAGTAAAAAAATTAAAAATAAACTATCGAGAGCGAACAAAAGTGTTGAATTGGAAAAATGGACCGACAGGAACATTAAAGGCAGAAATAACAGAATAAAGGGAGATATTCACTTACCTATACAACCATTAGAGTAGAGAGAGAGAAAGAGAGGTATGTCATGTCAGATCTCTGTCTAAGAGAGCAGGTTAGAGCTGGCAGGGAAAGAGAGCAAGTGTTGATCAAATCACAGTGACATTGTAATTGAATAATTCATATTAGAGTTTCACCAGTGAGCGTTTCAGTAGATATTTTCAAAGACAGAAACAGCAGTGTACTCTCAACATCTCCAACATTCAAATGTATTGATTAGTAATAAATATGCTGGGGCACAACCAAAGATATTGTGTTGCTCCCACTCTTGGCGTCGCTGATTCCTTCAGACTTTCTTTTATTATTCTCAATAGACACCTTATAATATGCTTTATCTCTCTCTGAAGGACACACATCTCGATTTTTATACTTTTAGAATTTATTACTTTTTACGTTTATTACTTTTTTCAATATTTTCAACATTTAGAATGACAGTCATCGAAAACATTGTTATAAAATAAATAAATTATTATAAATATATTATTTATTTTATTTAAATCATACATTATTTGATATTATTATTAAAATTATTTAATAATATTTTAATACTAACAATAATATTTTAATAATATTTAAATTTTTATTTAAATTATTTACTATAAAACATTCAACATAAATGATGTATAGAAATTCATATATAGGCACTTTTATTTGTCTATAAAACTACTTTCAAACATTTAAGTATATAAGTATTAACTATTATAGTTCTAAAAGGTCTAAAAATATTTGAAAAACAATTTATTCTGACACTGTATGAACCTTTGAATTTAGTCAGAGATCACTTTTACACTACTTACTATCTGCTATAACTTTTAAAATAACAGTCATTAAAACTATAAAATAACTGTGTGTGTGTGTGTGTATACATGTTTTTGTGACAAATGAGGAAATAAATTTGTATAATGACACAGGTATAACACAGGTATTACAAGGTGAAGATGACTTTTCAGGACATTGACCCATGTCCCCACTTTTCAAAACGCTTATAAATCATACAGAGCAAGTTTTTTGGGGGGAAAGTTGAGTTTAGGTGTAGGGCAATATCACATACAGTTTGTACAGTATAAAAACCATTACGCCTATGGGATGTCCCCACTTTTCACAAAAACAAATGTGTGTGTGTGTGTGTGCGCGTGTACCTGCTTAACTGTTTTCTGGGGACAAATTTGTACCAAAAAGTGAGCTAAACCTGACAAAATTTCAAAAACCTCCCTTTGGGGACTCATTTGTAAAACTGGTGTAAAAATAAAGTAAACTGTTTTGTTTTGTTTTAAATTGCAAAAATGCAAGAGTCTATAAAATCTATAACTATATAAAAACAATAGAAGTCTATGTAATGTCTCCATTTAGATAAGTAAACATGCGTGCCATGCATTGTTGGTTTTGTGTGTGTGTGTGTGTGTGTGCGCGCCCGTGTGTGTGTGTGTGTGTGCGCGCGCACACACTTCAATGGGCCTTAAATTAAAGCTGGAAATTTTAAAAGTGTGATCAATATCTGTCACTTTTTCCATTGAGAACTACAGTGTTTGGGAAATGTCTTTAAATGACCAGTCTTTTCACTTAATAAAGCTCATTTACCCAACAGTACATGCAGATAAGTTTTCTCTGAAACTTTTTTCTCATTTCTCAATACAGAGCTAGTGAATCCTACAAGTACATTCATGGGCTCCAATCACATGGCTTGAACAGGATGCTGTGTTTTTTCTGGTTCACCAGTCAGCGATGCTTCTCTCTTGTCAACAGGCCAGACAGCGGTACTCTTCACTGCGCTTCTCTGTAATCTAAATGAGAGGAGGATGGAGATAGGTTTAATGAACCTCATCCAGTCAAGCGGCCCACCATTCAGATTCCCCCAGAATTCACTGCCAATTAAATGGGGCTTGCTGGATGAGAGGAAGTTTATGGAGAAAGGGAAGACAGGGAATTAGCGAGGTTAAATTAGGACACCCTCTCAACGCACACACACATTCCCACAACGACTGCCAGGAGAGTCCAGTCTATTATTGTTGGTCTTGCCATTATCCTGAAATAAACAAGAGAGCATGCAAGGGAGAAAGAGAAGAGAGAAAGTGGGGGAAGAAGAAGGAGCAGAAGAAGAATGAGGGTGAAAAATAATGAGCAAGAAAAGGAATTGAAAAATGAAGCCTTCATACGTGCTTTTTTGTAATAGTTCATGTGTGCTCAATTTGGGTGGGTATTAATGTGTATGGTTGTTATTCACGGTTGAACAACTTCTGCACAACTAGATCTCAGTAATTGATCCTCTTTAAATAAAAACAAATCAAGTCAGCTCAATTTAAGCATGCTATTTTGGAAGCCCAGTAAGAAGTCAAGGAGAGAGAGCAAAAGACGAGTGCCAAGTGATAGCATGAGAAACATTTAAAATGGATAGTTTGCCCTATTTTTCTTTATATGAGAATTTTATGAAGAATCTTTATGCAGCTCATAGTAAGTTCATAGAAACCACATGAACCAAAAATGTCAACCTCCAAAATCAAGCTCTAAAAATGACCAAAAACACAGTAAAAGTAACACAAATGTGGTCCATATGATTTGCGTGCTATATAAGTCTTCTGAAGCCATATTGTATCTTTTTTTGTGGAACAGAATGAAAATAAATCATTATTCACTAATAATCCACCGTTTAACTCAAAATAACGTTTGTTAGTCGATTAGAGTTCAAAGATTCAGAGATCTGATTCTCAAATGAACACTTCACAAAGGTATGATATGAATTTTGTGGAATTATTATCATATAGACTCATTTTATAGTTTTTTTTTTTGCATTTTTAGAGCTTGACAGAAAACTGGATGTGAAAAGAGGAGTGTGAAAATGATCCTTATATATTCCACAGAAAAATATAAAAGCATATGAGTGAATAAATAATGAAATAAAGTGGTATATAATAATTATTTTGAATGGTGCATATTTTTAAATACAGAAACGAAGGGGGAGGATGTGGTGAATACTGAAAAATAAAAATGTGGGGAAACAAAAGTGAAAACAAGTGTACAGAAAGAAGTGATGGAGTTCATAAGTCCAATAGTAAGATCAAAAATAAGATGAATAGTCCTCTTGTTTCTGTGGCTGTATGAGGAGGCCATGGGGATGAAAAGATAGGGAGGGCTTTGTTTCAGAGAAAAACCCTTCTCTCTCTCTTCTTCACTATATTTGACCCCCTCCCTCTTTCTTCAGTAGCAAGAATGTTATTGGGGATTCTTCTGTCTTGAATTCAGAGAAACTGAGATCACATACAAATAGTGCTGCTGTGCTTAAATGAGTGTAAGTGAATAGTTCAGCCCAAAATGAAAATTCCATCATTTTCTGGAGCTTGACATTCATTAGTCAATGTCTAGTTTAGTTTTATAGAAAAGAGCAGCTTGTATGAGTGGCATGAGGGTGAAGAAATTATGCTAGAACTTTCTTTTGGGTCTTTGCATGTAGAGTAAATGTACGTGACATAAAAAGGTTCATGTGTGCCATCTGCATATGTGCATTTTAAGACAGCATGAAGCATTCATAACCCCTACTGCAGACTCGATGTACATTAAAGCAAGATTTTTCTCTGTCTCCATCCTATCCTTTCTGAGTGCTCTTAACGATATTGATCCATGTGTAAGAGACACTGAGAGACGGTCTGACTGCAGCCTGTTGTCTAAGTGTTGATTGTCAGTCTCTCAAATGCCCTGTTTTCTTAACACAGTCTCATCCCAACTCGTCACATATTGACGCTTGGTTTTTGCGTCGCTTTTTGACGCTCAAGGTACCCCTTTCGCGTCACTTTTCGACGTGAAGGGAAGGTAATTTTTTTAAATAGGAAACACTTAGCGTGTATTAATCATTTTTAAATAAATTATGCCAGTACTTGCATCTGCCTCCTATATCTTGCGTTTTCTTCACAGATGGTAGGTTTAGGGGCAGGGGTTGGGTAAGTCACTATTTTGACTGTTTACATTCAAAAATCACACCTCTACATATATGCAATAATGCCAACCTTATTATGACGATAAAATTCCCAATAGCGCGTTAGCATATGGACGCCGAAAAATTACGCTTCCCTTCACGTCGAAAAGTGACGCTAAAGGGGTACCTTGAGCGTCAAAAAGCGACGCCAAAACCAAAGCGTCAATATGTGACGACTTGGGATGAGACCGGGTTGGTTTTCTGCTCCTTCAAACCCCCTCCACCTCACCAAAAGCTCCCTCCTGTAATCTCTCTCTGTCTTCCTCCTCTCATACTCTTCTTCATTCTTTCAGTCGTGTGGTGGATCTTCTTTTATTCCGTGTAGCGATGTGACTCAGAGATTGAAATAAATCAGAGTTCATTTCCACAGCTGTAATAGTTGAGTTTTATGTTGATTTGGCATTATGGTTTTTATAACCAAGAAAAGTAACTCTTGCTTTACCGTCTGCAAAAATAGCAGCAATCTCAGGTAATCCTCTAGAAAAGTATGACAGAAAAACAGGATTTTGCCATTTCTGGTACCATACTGTATTATTAAAAAATATGTTTATGAGGTAAACAGTAGAACATGATTCCAGCAACATCAAGATCATGGGTTTGAACCAAGTACATGCTGGCTATCTATCTATCTATCTATCTATCTATCTATCTATCTATCTATCTATCTATCTATCTATCTATCTATCTATCTATCTATCTATCTATCTATCTATCTATCTGTCTGTCTGTCTATCTATCTATCTATCTATCTATCTATCTATCTATCTGTCTATCTATCTGTCTATCTGTCTGTCTGTCTGTCTATCTCTCTATCTGTCTGTCTAGTAGGTCTATCTATCAGTCTGTTTAACTTTTTTCCAACCACCAAACAAAATCAAAATTTCTTCAATTAATATAATTTAAAATGTAATTTAATTTTATTTGATCTTAAAGGGATATTTCACCCAAAAATATTCACCCAAGAATATTCTGTCATCATTGGTATCATTTATGTCTGTCTGTCTGTCAGTCATTCTTTCTATACCATCTCTCTTTTTATCTGCCCATCCATCCATCTACCTTTCTTTTTGTCGGTCCATCCATCCATCTTTCATTTTATTGTTCCATTCTATTTTTCATTCTGCTCTGTCAATAAGGTTTATAAAAAACTTTGTCAAGCCAGCATACATACTAATAGACTATGAGTCTTTTGCCCTGTCAATCAAATTTGTACACAAAACCAAATTACCACCCCACCCCAAAAAACATTTCACATTTATATGTTCAAAATTTTCAAAAAGTTCAAAAGTTTTTTGGAATTTGCTCTAGTAAACACCAAATTTACAAACACTAGCTATGATGGCATTCGGTAGCCAGCCTATCGGCCGAGTTGTCTCAAGTGAGAAATATGCCATTGTGTTTTAGCACCAGTTTAATTGGATGTGGGTGACAGGAGAATAGAGGAAGGAATTGTCTATGTGGCTGTGTCTAATGGATTCAGAGCTAATTAAGTTCACACAAGAGATAGAGGCTCCCCACCATCAGAGGGACATAATGGCAGAATGTGTACGTGTTTGTGGGTTCACCCACACAAATGCGAACGAGCTGAGCAGTAAACACAAGTTTGTTTCTAATCACACCATTGTCTCCGTTCTGCATGAGAGGATCAGAGGTGAGCAGCAAGCTCCTGTGGGCCTCTCTATCTGAGTATGCATGTTTCTTTGTTTTGGGCTTTTTTTAGATCGTTCCCTTTAACGCCCTCTCCTACTTTCCTCAGTATCGGGCCTCCCTTCTAATCTCCGTGTCTTTCTTTCTCTCCCTCCATTGAGTGTGTTTGCAGACCTACTCGCCCTCCCTTTGTATGCCGATTTTACGGTATGTTTGCGGTGTTTGAATGTGTGGACGTGAGGACACCAGGGGGCAAAATAAAAAAACAGGTTGCTTTGGTGGTTATAAGACAGAACACATTGAGACTTGAAATGAATCTATTAAAAGGGTTAGCGAGAGGCAGTGCGGAAAAAGAGCAAAAACAGGTTGGAAATGAATCATGATGAACACAGATCTACAGTACTGACTGATTGTTTGAATGCTGTCTCTGGGGGCATGTGATGATGTGCATGGGCAGGCTCCAAAATGAACACTCGTCAAACAATAAATGCAGGTAATAATGGCTTTGGAAAGTAAATATTAAAAAAGTTACTAGCCAATTAGCCAGTAGGTGCAGCAGCAGCAGCTTCGTAGCAGATCTATTCTGCCAAGACCAAATACATTAACATTGCCATGCAAATCAGTCCGGGAGTTCTCATGACAGAAATATTTTTAAACGTCAGAAGTTTATAGATAGATAGACAGACAGACAGACAGTATTCTTTAAGTATTCTTTGGTATGGAGTAAATGATAACAGAATTTTCATTTTTGGGTGAAATATCACTTTAATGAAAATACAGTTTCAGGAAATATTTTCCATTGGCAGGTTTGATGACGGCATTCATTTTGGACACCAAGTGCATTTTGGAAAAGTGTTCTGGTTCGACCATGATTGAAACAAATTTATGGATCACGTGACAATTGGAATCTCATGTTACTTGTCTCTCCAGTCATGTATGACAGCAAATGTCTGTGTGTGTTTTATGGATGAATAAGTCAGTAATCCTTCTTGACTGACCGTCTGTTTGATGCTCTACTTTAGTAACGCTTTGGATACATTTGTGTTTGTGTCTGTGTTCGGTCCTGCTGCATCTTGGAGCATCTGACTTTATCAGTTATCTGCTTTAATGAAATCGACTGAGATTCAGGTGGTGAAGGTATCAAGGGGTTAGAAGTAGTGAATGTATGTGTGTCTGTGTAATAGATCTCCATGGCAACAGTCAATGGGAGCGAGTCACATTGATGGAATGGCCTCTGTTGGGTAGATGGGGAAATCAAATTGAGGCAGTTACTATAGCGACGCTCCATTGCAGCTGCCTCTGCATCTGTCTTGGTGTGTGAGTGTGAGTGTGTGTATGTGTTGTTATATCTTGAGGAGTAAGAGCTCATTGGTGTCTAAAGTGACCTAACAACTATCTATTGACACTCAAAGGATCCAACCATCACCCTCAAATAAAAAAAAATATAATAAAATGTGTAGTTTCACAAAGTGACTCATCATTTAATCTTTCTGTTGCGCTCACTTAAACAACACTCTCTTTCCCCTCATTTTGACTTTTTTTAGACATCCGTGACCGCAGGAAGAAACCAGTCATGCTGTTCATTCACAGTGGCTCTTACATGGAAGGAACCGGAAACATGTTTGACGCCAGTGTGCTTGCGGCATATGGGAACGTCATTGTAGTCACCATGAACTATAGGCTGGGAGTTTTGGGTAAGTGTACTTCATTTATTTTCCCATTAACTCTTCATGCATGTCTGAAATGTATATGTTCAACTCTTCATGAAGGCACAGCACTCCATATGGCAGATCAGATCATTTCTTATTTTATTTTGGGCCTTTTCACACATGTTTATTAGGGATGGTAAGCATCTGTGCATCGGCATAAAATTTAAAAATGCAATGCATTGATTTAAAAAGTGTGCATTGGATACATGTTGGGATTTGTCTCACAAAGTATCATTGTTGCAGCATAGGCTCATTGGAAATACATGCCTTTGTATACATTTTTGCAAACCTGAAAAAAACTGCAGTGTTCCAAAATGTTCGAATCACTGCAGTTTCCAGTTTAAATGAACACTAGAGGCAGTAAAACTCCAATAACTTTTATTCCTTTTCACACAAAGTATGATTTACAGGTACAGAGTTTTGTTTTATAATTTTCAAACAATTGCTTGCAGAATATTACGTTGTGACTTCAAAAACAATTTTAACATCCTTTGTGGTTCGAAAACTTATATTTTTATATTAAAAACGTGCCACGGTCACGTATTGAACGTGTTATAGCACCACTCTCTGGACATTTCACTTTGAAATTGCTGCGAAACGTGCTGTGAGGAACATAATGGATTTGCTGAGTTGAATCGAAATCACATCACACTGCATCGTTATAGAGGTGAATCGTATCGTATTGCATCCTTATCTGCTTCATATCTTATCTGTCATTAATGTATTGTATCGTCGGCCTCGTATCGTCTCGGCCTCAGTTATGGAGATGCACAACTCTAATGTTTTTGGAGGCGGCTTTGGGATTCATGTTTTTAATTTATTTCATTTCAGTGAGTCAGTTCATTTGGGCATTTGGAAGGTTCATGTTTTGTGTCAATCATGTACATCAAGCAGAAGTTTTTGTCTGATGAACCAATTCACAGTATGTTTATATTAACAGTATGTCAATGACTAGAAATTGTTTAGAGAAGAGGGAATGAGATGAGCATTAAATGCCAGGCAACATTTCCAGCTACACAACACTAATGCGGGGGCACTTTTAGCGGTCTGGTCAAGATAGTTAGCTTTTAGTTAATGGTTAAATCTGGGTGAATTGAGCCATTGATTTTCTACAGAAAAGAGCACCAGCGGATCCCACTGTGCGCCAATTACAGGCTATAGGTCAATTTCTGCTTAATTGGTTTTATTATATAAGAGTCACTTAAAGTGAATCCTGGATCAGAATAGCTCCCCGGGGAAGCTACCTGCTATTGTCATTAGACTGAGTTTCTTCATTAGTTTTGACCGCAAAGCTGAATACGCATATAGTTCAGAAGTGTGAGAGTTTCTCAAGGGGTAATATGAGGTCTTATGAAAGCGTTTTTGAGTTAAAGTGCTAAATCCTTTCTCATTTCCTCTCTCTTTCTCTCTTTTATTATTTTACAAGACTGAAATATTGAAGAGTGATATATTCATGCAGATTAGCTTTGGCTCTGACGGTTTTATTGGGCCACAGCAGTTAGATATATATTTTTCCATTTCTTACTTTAACTGCCCAGAGCGGGGATAAGGCGGCCATTAGATTTGCGCTTAATAAAAAAAAATGAAAAGGAAATAAAAAAGAAAGGCGCTTGAGATGTTCAAAGCATTACTACTAAACTGCAGAATGGTTGGTGCCAGTTTGTATTCGTAAAGCTTGTAATATATAACATACACAAATACAGCTGAAGGGCTGAGGCTGAGTCAGATGGTTCTAAGGCCCTGGGTGTGGTGCTTTAGCATTTTGACTTTCTCTGGCATATTAGTGCGTTATGTACTTGGCTCTGGAGCTTAGTGCAGACAGTGAAGCTTAGAGGTGTCAGCCTCTCAGCTCAGTTCTTCCTGCCATGCAAAAGAGAGTGCTTATGTTTGTTTGTGGATGTCTTTCTCTCACTGCCTGTTTGTCTTCTCATAGACTCAAGACTTTCCCCTCTAGATATAATGCCAAGCACAAGGAATTTAAATTGAGGCAGAGAGAGTGTGTGTGTCTAAATTATTGATGAAAAATGTCTGTCTGGTGTGATGAGCAGTGAAGCCGCAGTGGGATTAGTGGTGACCTGTTTATTTAAATAAAAATATAATATTTGAATGGTACCAAAACTGTTCACGGAGCATTGCTAAAAGTAGAGACACTACTTGATAGCTTGATAGTTGCTAAGCTGTTTTCAAACCAGTGTAGCTATTTCATTTGTGACCCTGGACCACAAAATCAGTCTTAAGTGTAAATTTTTTTTAAATGTACACTTAAGTAAATAAGCTTTCCATTGATGTATGGTTTGTTAGGATCTGACAATATTTGGCCGAGATGCAACTATTTGAATATCTGAAATCTGAGGGTGCAAAAAAATCCAAAATATTGAGAAAATTGCCTTTAAAGTTGTCCAAATGAAGTTCTTAGCAATGCATATTACTAATCAAAAATGAAGTTTTTATATATATTTATGTTAAGACATTTACAAAATATCTTCATGGAACATGGTCTTTACTTAATATCCTAATGATTTTTGGCATAAAAGAAAAATCGATCATTTTGACCCTTACAATGTATTTTTGGCTATTGCTAGAAATATACCCCAGCGACTTAAGACTGGTTTTGTGCTCCAGTGTCACATTTAAGCTATTTTTGGTGACATCGCTACATTCCGCTTTTTTAATACCACATAATTTGCACATTGATCTTTTTTATATGCTCTCTTAAATGGTTCTTTCTCTCATGTAGTGGTGGGAAATCTGAACTGCACATTAAAGTTTAGCAAACTGATTAATTTGGTTAATATAAAACAAGTGGTTCACTTTTTGTGAACCAGTTTGCATAAATTAGGCGGTTCTTTTTTTACGGTAGCTAACATTTTATCTTAAACTGTTTCACTAAACTAAATCACTGATTTAATTGAGGCCCTGTTCTAAAGTTCTGATAAGATTTGTTGTTTGTTTGTTTGTTTCTTTAACACAATATTAGGTAAACCTTGTTATTCATCACTGTTTTCAACTGAGTTATGGAATTTGGAGTGTTTTCTAGTTGCATTGGTTGTATTTAATACAAAATTATCATTTCAAGTTTAATACCCATATTGAGATCACTATTGTAAAGACATTTAAAATGTCATAAAAGATTTCCATTCCAAATAAATGCTGTTCATTTGAACTTTCTATTCATCAAAGAATTCTGTATCAGGAATATTAATCAGCACGACTGTATTCAACATTGATAATAATATTGTTACGGGTGTTGTGCGAGGCAAGGAGCGCACGACGAGCAGAGACGATTAAACAGTCCTTTAATATATAATCCAGGAGCAGACACACATAGGGAACAGCACACACACCTACGAATGAACTAATAACCGACAATCAGAAATACTAACACAGGAACTTATAAAGGGACAGATAACGAGGGCCGACAGGTGAACACAATGACTAATTACACAACACAGGGAAAACTAGGTCACAAGGGAAGACAGACATGTAACAGTTCGCCCCCTCACGGAACGGCGCGTCCTCGTGCCGAATTCCAATTGAGGAGGGAGGGTGGGGGCTCTGGAGGAGGGATTGGAGCAGGAGAACAAAGAATCGCCACATACAACATAATGAAAGTCCATGGGGGAGTGGAGGGTGGGAGGAGCCGGGGGGGGGCCAGGAACAGGAGGAGCTGGATGTAGACCCAGGCCACAGTCAGGATGATGGCCCCCGGTGGAGCCGATGGAGGGAGGAGCCATGGTGGCAGAGAGGCTGACGACTCCAGGGAGCCGACCGACGGCGGCGGAGCAGGTAGGGGTCGAGCCCGAGGCGGCGGCAGAGAGCCGAAGAGCCAGGGTGACGCCGAAGATCCGGAGGTCCAAGGCGGAGCAGATGGCTTCGGCGACCCCGGCGCAGGCAGAGATCCAGATGGCCGCGGCGGAGCCGGAGCGACAGAGGACAGAGGTGGAGCAGGAGGGAAGGAGGAGCCCAACGGAGCCGGAGGGATGAAGAGACGGGGCGCAGCCCAAGGTGTGTAGTCCCGAGGTGCAGGTAGGGGGACAACTGACCAATGCGGAGCCGGAGGGACGAGAGAGCCCGGTGGAGCTGGTGGGCAGACGGGATCCGGTGGAGACGAGGGAGCTGGAAGACATGGTGGAGCCGCTGGGTCGCAGGACTGAGGCGGAGTCTGGGTCTCGGAGGCTGAGGACGGAGACGAGGGATCCTCCAGACTCAACGCCAACAGCGCTGGAGATCGGCAGACCATCGGCGAGCCCACGCCACAGATGGTGAGCTGAGGGTGAGCAGAGGGGCTGACGAACTCAGGCGATGAAGGTGTTGGAGTTGGGACCAGGTCAATAAGAGGCGGTGGGAGAGGGAGGTTGGGTGGGATAACTTCCCAGAAATACAACACAGGAGATGGTTTAATGATGAGTGTGTCAGGGTGAAAGTTGATGAGGTTTTCCAGGTCCAGTTCATGCTCACCCCCAGCGGTGGCGCCGTGGGTGGGGCGTTCCATCGCCCCCGCGATCTCCACAGCTTCATCCACCGTCGGTTGAACTGCCTGCTCTCGCACCTGGTCAGACGTTTGGGGCTCGGGCTCAGGGACGATCGGCAGCTCTGTCGTTCCTGATGGCGATGGCTCAACGACCGCGGCCAGCTCTGGCTCTCTGTCTGCGGTGGGCTCGGGCAGCTCCGCGCTGCGGGGTGGTGGAGGACTGGGCACTGGGTCCCGAGTGGGACTGGTGTCATTATCTATGATGTCCACGATGAGGTACGAACTGCAAGACACCAGCACCCACTCGATAAATGCGGCGAAGCTCTCTCGAGGACCGTCCCCGGACAACAGCGCACGTGTGGAGGTGTTCAGTCCAGGTAGAAAAAACGCGCAGAGGCTGCTGTCCGGGAAGCTAGTATGATTAGCCAGGAACACGTAATCCTCTGTGTGGTCCTCGAGAGAGTGGTCCCCCTGCTCCAGCAGGAGGAGACGAACGGCAGGATCCATAAAGACAAAAAATAAAACTGGAAAAAACGGGAAACAAAACGGGGGAAAAACATGCCGCAATCTTACTGTTTTTGTCGGTTATTCTGTTACGGGTGTTGTGCGAGGCAAGGAGCGCACGACGAGCACAACACAGGAACTTATAAAAGGACAGATAACGAGGACCGACAGGTGAACACAATGACTACAACACAGGGAAAACTAGGTCACAAGGGAAGACAGACATGTAACAAATATGAGCACCAAATCAGCATATTAGAATTATTTCTGAAGGATCATGCGATACTGAAGACTGTAGCAATGACATAATATTATAGTTTTACTATATGACGATATTATTGTTTTACTATATTTTTTATTAAATTAATGCAGACATGGTAAGCATAGGAGACTTCTTTCAAAAACATTATCTCAACGCCTTTAAAAAAAACCTCAAAAACTTTAGTGAACGATAGTGTATATAAAAGTGTATCCCCCTTCATGGGTTCTTTAGTAGCCTGTAGTTTAGCTAAGTAATTATTTAAAATGCAATCTTTACTTTAAGTCATTATGTTAGAGTCAGAGTGCCATACCTGGACCTCAAGGACACCTGGTGCATGCAAGTCTCCACAAAGGAGAGATGTGATGCAGGATTTATAGCAGCAATGACAGGACACAATTAACATCAGCACATCTCATCATGCACTGGCAGCAGTGTTCCGTTGTCACGTCCCCTCCTCTCTTCTATCATGAGCCTGGATGAGGGCCAGCAGTATGAGCACTGAGGCGACAGTGATTCAAGGAATTGCAGATCCTCTATCATCGCAGGCCGTCATCTGAAATGAGAATGAGTGACGTGACTCAAACTATAATTTAGATAAAACCATTGGCCTGCACACAGTCTGTCACTTGTTCAGTCACAGATGCTTTGCTCATTAAAGTTATGGACTCAATTTATAGTCAAACCACATACAACTGAAAGAATTCGATTTCATTTTTAGACTTTAGGAAGATTGCATAATTCTTTCATTTAAAGGTAGTATAGTTGCACGGGTCATTTGAAGGTTGTCTAGATCATTTGAAGATTATATAAGCCACTGGAAGATATTTTTAATGCTTCATAGCTGCCAGAGATCTTTTGTTATAGACATAGTGTTATGCTTACTGTCCAGGGTCATGTATGCCCTATAGTCGTTCGACTGGTTTTGTCAAGTGTCTGAGGGGCGAACTGAGATTTCAAAGCAGCTACTGACCAACCATTGAATCAGTACATTTTCACAATATTCTGATATATCTTAAATAGCAATAAGCACAATGGAAAAAAAAAAACATTTTCAATTAAATAGTCAATAAAAAACATTGTTTATCTGAATTAATCATTAACACTTTACAAAAGGTTGAATTTGTTAATAATAGGCAGTGCATTAGGTAAAATGAATGAGAATATATTAAATTGGTTAATGTTAATTGTACATATAAATTTTTAACATTTTAAAATATAAAAAAATATATAAATTATATTTTATATATAAGTTGAACTATTATGAATGGACATGCAATATATATATATACACACGTGGTCAGAATTGTTGGTACCCTTGGTAAATATGATCAAAGAAGGCTGTGAAAATAAATGTGCATTGTTAATCCTTTTGAACTTTTATTTTTTTTAAATCACAAAAATCTAAGCTTTCATTGGAGAATAAGAATTTAAAATGGGGGGAAATATCATTATGAAATAATTTTTTTTTTCTCAAATACATGTTGGACACAATTACTAGTACCCCTAGAAATTCTTATGAGTAAAATATATCTGAAATATATTCCCATTCACAATTTTGAGCACACCAGCGTGATTATGAACATGAAATTTTCCAGCCAAGGCTTCCTGTTTCACAAAAATATAAATAGGAGGGAAAACAAAACAAAGGCCAAATTCCAAATGAATCACCCATCACAAGGAGTAAAATCAAAGAATATAGTTCTGATGTGCAGAACAAGATTATTGAGCTTCACAAATTAGAAAGTGGCTTTAAGAAAAGAGCTAGAGCAGTGAAAATTCCTATTTCCAACATCAGAGCAATAATTAATAATTTCCAATCAACAGAAAATGTTATGAATCTGCCTGGAAGAGGACGTGTGTCTATATCGTCCTAATGCACGATGAAAAGGAGAGTTTGAGTGGCTAAAGACTCTTCAAGGATCACAGCTGGAGAATTGCAGAAAAAGGTTGAGGTTCGGGGTCAGAAAACCTTAAAAAAATTATCAAACAGCACCTACATCACCACATGTTGTTTGGGAGGGCTTCCAGAAAAAAAATCAAGAAAAGAAAATGCTTTCACCAAAAAACAATCGCATATTCAGTTGTCAGACACGACTGGAACTTCAAATGGGACTGGCTTCTATGGTCAGATGTAACTAAACAATTTGCTTTTTAGCAGCAAACACTCAAGATGGGTTTGGTGAACACATGGATAAAAAGTACCCCATGTGTACAATTAAATATACTGCTGTATTTTTAATGTTGTGGGCCTATATTTCTGCTGGAGGTCCTGGATATCTTGTTTAGACGCATGGCATGGATTCTATCAAATACCAACAGATAAAAAATCACCAAGAGACTGACTCTGTTAGAAATCTTATAATGGGCCATGTTTGGATCTTCCAACCGGACAATAATCCAAACACAAACCTAAAAAACAACACAAAAGTGAGTCACTGGGCACGAAACTCCTTTACTCTTTTGGCTAGTATTGAATAAAAGGGTACCGTTAATCCAGTGTCCAATGTGTATTAGAGAAAAACATTTATTTAATTTTTTTTTAATTATTTATTGAAATTAATTATTATATATATAAAAAACTTTATTCAGTCTTTATTCAGTAGGTATAAACTTTATTCAGTCTCAATTGTTCAATTCTGGATTAATGTTATTTCTATAATCATATGTTATGGAGTATGTAACAATTGTATTTCTATGTGATTTCACTTCCGTTATTCATTTGGCCTGTACTGTATTGTTTTGCATTGTTAATTTATGATTCTTAATGCATTAACTAGTGGTTACGAATTGAGCCTAAAGTGTTATAGAGTATAACTTAAGTTAGATCTGGTAGTCTCATACCTGTATTTACCTGAAAACCTGAAATACCTGAAACCCTCTTGGATCAAATTTAGCTAAACTAGAGTTCATCATTTTTATAACATCTGTCACATAATATATCTCTTGCACAATCACAAAGACACACATAGTGTCTTGGGGGAAAAAGAAGCGATAGTTATAAATTCCTTATTTACACTCATGTCTTTCTCTCTCTTTAGCCTTTCAGGTAGTTCTGCCTGTCTCTTCTTACCCTGCTGCAGGTTTTTCTGAAGAAAGCCTAAGCAGACTACACCACCATTCATCATTGCCTTGACACCATCACTTGTTCATACATCTTTTTCCCCTCCTGCTATACTCTGTTTTTGCTCTGGTGAGTGGTGAGCTGCAAGTAGAAGTGCCATCTTCATATTCCCCAACACAGCCATGCGGCTGTTTTTTTTTTTTTTCACAGCATCCCCTGTTACCGTGACAGCGGTTGCCGTGGAGGCAATGATTTAGGCTTACCACTTGCACTGCATCTTTCTGTGGCTGACAGGGAAAATGGTGTCTCGACCCCAAGCATCACACGCTGGATATCACATCAGTACCTATACAAAAAACATTTCTCAAATCCAGGATATTTTATTCAAGCATTCACTCTTGTTCTTGTTTGTCTATCTTGATATCTAACTGGATCATTCTCTCATTTCTGTTTGTCTCTTGCTCTCTCTCTGTCTGGAGTGCATTTTGAAAGGAATTCATCTCCCTTTGTTAAATATGTAATGGATAAATCAGGTGCTCGCAAATTCATTAAGAGCTTGACCTTGGCTTTGCTGAAAGAGAGACAGAGATGGAGAAAATGTAAACATTAAATACTGAAAATAAAGTGAAGATTTTTGGAGGAGAGTGGGAAAGACTAAATAGATTTTAAAAAATTACATATTGATAGGGAGATGCTTCATGGCAAAAGATGATACCATTTCTTACACTTTGTAATACTTTGAAGTACTATGGAGTATTATGTTAAATATGGTAGTCATTCAAAACTATGGTACAGTACTTATTTGTAAGGCTACATTTAACATAATAATAACAGGCTGAAAAAAATAGGTTGAATCTCTGGAAATCATGCTAGTGTCACACATTAATAAAATCAGCAGAACAATACCATTATGTAGAAATACTTTTTAGAAATGTGAAAGCTTGACAATAAACTTCAAATAAACAATATACTTTATAAAAAAAAAAGTCTATAAAATTAAGGTAACACTTTAGTTTAGCAACTAATTCTCACTATTAACTAGTTGTTTGTTAGCCTGCATATTACTAGCATATTGGCTGTTTATTAGTTCTTATAAACCACATATTAATGGTCTATTCTGCATGACCATAATTTAGATCCCTTAACCCGAGCCACTACCTAAACTTAACAACTACCTCGCTAACTATTAATTAGGAGTTTGTTAAGGCAAAAGTCATAGATTATACATAGTTAACGGTAAAAAACTGGTCCCGTAGCTAAAGTGTGAGATACAAAAGGCATGTAGTATTCTTAATTTCAACATTTACTAATACATTATTAAATGAAAAATTGTATCTGTTGGTATTATTTAATTAACATGAGTGTAACAGATGGTCCCCTGAACGGCAAATTGTAAGAACCCATTTTCTTTTTTTTGTAAAAAATTTAATCCAAAATCCAAATAGTCTTGACCAGAAACAGATTTGACTTGGCATGAACAGACTTAACTTGAACAGACTTGACTTGGCATGAACAGAAACACAACTCACCAACAGCAGGTTACACAGATAATACTCGACAAGAGACAATGGCAACATGAGGGCTATAAATAGCAAACAATAAGGGTCACATGACACAACCCAACCAATAGGAAACCAGGCACATGACTAAGACAAAAGGTGTGTTCGACTTGAAGCAGCGCTGCAGAGAATGATCAGCGTATGACATCAAAGTACTGCAAGAGCGATAAGAGAGCCGACAGATGCTTTCGAAAAGCTCTCGCGGTACTTTGATGTCATACGCTGATCATTCTGTGCAGCGCTGCTTCAAGTCGAACACACCTAACCAATCACAACATGACATACAGACAAGAGTAGCACATGACATGATCACATGAGGGGCAAGGAACACATGACAGGAACATGAGACAAGGCAAAATAAAAGACCAGAAAACCTAAACAAGAAACAAAACCCAAACCCCACGTTACAATGAGATAACATGAATTAACAGTGAATAGTTGTTTTGTTCATTGTTAGTTAATATTAGTTGATGCATTAACATTAAGTAATGGGACCTTATTATGTTTTTAAATAATACAGTTTTCACCATTAACAAATCATTAACTACGACTTTTGCCTCAATAAACTCCTAATAGCTTAGGTAGTTGTTAAGTTTAGGTATTAGGTAGGATTAGGGAAGTAGAATATGGTCAAGCAGAATATCTGCTTTACAAGTACTAACAAATGGATAATATGTTAATAATAGTAATGCTAATAAGCAACTAGTTAATAGTGAGAATTGGTTCCTATACTGAAGCATTACCGAATACTTTAATGACAATGTAAGTTTCCTTTTCCTTTTCTTTTAATTTTGGGGTAAAATATAACCTGGAAATGTTCGTGACATGTTTTATGAGATTCACTACCAGATAAAGCAGAACGAAAGGCTGAAATTTGTATTGTGTTGCTTAGAACGGCAATTTTAGTGCTGTTATAGAAATCTGCTGCTGTCTGTCACACCCAGACTGACATTTACTCAACAACTAGAAGTTTATGAAGAGTAATGACATTCATGGGGAAGGTGGAAGCACTGATAGTTAGTGGGGGGTCTTATTTACGTGTGAACGTGTGTCCTGACAAGGTTGAGGGAGATATTAAGACATGAACGAAGAGCCAAACTCCAAATCCTGACCATCCGGGCAGTTTCCATAGCAACCCAAGGCAGAACAGATAAGCAGAGGCCTCTTGACTCCAAGAGTGTGAGTGAGGGAGAGAGGAAGCGATGGAAAAAATCAAAAGAGAGAGACTGAAAGATCAGGGAGGAAAAATAATGAAGGAGACATAGATGGAAGGATGACATAAATAAGTGGTCTGATCTCGAAGCAGTGAGTTGCACTCCTGCACACACACACACAAATACATTACTGTTTATGTAAGAAACACATTTCTCATCATGTGTTTCATCCATTTATTTGGGTTCCTTTTTTATTTGCTCTTTTGTCCTCATCACAAATGTTCTTGCAGTCTCTCCTTTTCCCTTCATTATCTATTGCCTCGTTTAGAGATTAACAGCGCTGATGGATGTATTGCACCTTAGACATGTTTTCTATAACTTCCTTCCTGATCCATTATAGTTGGAGATAAGTTTCCTCAAGCTTCCGACAGACAGGAGAGAATTCACTCGGATTTGAGCAACTTTGCTTCAAACAGCTGACACAACTTTTGTGCTTATAGAGCGAGTCTGTGTTCGGATGTTGGAGTTTTCCACCTGACAGGTGCTTTAACCTGTGGGAATTACAGCTTTGGATTTTAAGTGGGTACAGAAGGAGAAAGGCCCATATGTATCAGCCATCTATGGGTTTGACTGACAGTTGAATTCAGCTTGTCATCGTATGGGGATTTTGTAGATGAATTGGGATTTAGAATAAACACAGACCCTAAAACAATACTCTAGCTATTACATGTATACATGTATGTATGTATATATATACATATATAGGCCTATATATTTTTTGTACCCTATATATTATTTTTTTCGTGATCAATTTTCACTGTTCTTTCTGTTACTCATCGAAATTCAGTTTTAGCCTTTTTTGACATGTCTGAACACATAGTGATATGTCAGGTGATATGAGTCAGAATGTTGACCAAATGAGCACTAAAGCTCAACATGTCAAAGCATGTGTTCTATGCTCAGCCATGGCTATTTATATTATAACATAATTTAGTGGCTTTATAAGCATCACATTAATAAAAAGCTTTACTACCTTAATGAAATATCAATATCACTTATGTGATTGTTTGAGATAGATATGCCAAAATAAATACCAAAAGCAATCTATTTAGTTAAATTTCAGACAAAATATGTGAAAATTGAGTAACTGACACTGATCAGATTAACTGTTCATTTCCAAGTCAGTAGTCTTTATCTCACGCAAAGAGAGGGAAACCTGCATTTCCCAGCATTTTTTCTTTATATAAGCATACAGTTGTATAAAGAGAGTAAATGTTGAAACTAGGTGCATTTTGTGTGTAGTCCTGGTATGGGGATGAAGTACGTTTGTTATGGGGATGAAGTATACCAGTCAATTTTGACCTTGTAGGGACTTTTTTTTTTTTTTTTTTGGTTCCCATGCGGAAACAAGCTTATAAATCATACAGAATGAAGTTTGTACAGTATAAAAACTATTATGGCTATGGAATGTCCCTATAAAACCCAACAAGGCTGTTAATGTTTAATGTTTTGTGGGATTAATAAACTTTAACAGAAATAAGCTTTCGGTTATGTTTTGGTACTACCGTTATGTTGAAAAGTAGAGCTTGTGGTTGTGTTGAGGATGGTGTACATAAGCTGCATATAACTTTATTCTAAAATAGTTTTTAAAAGCCCAACTCCCATAAATATTCCCATAAATATAGTTTTTTAAATTGGTTTGCTCAAAATGATTTGTATTACATTTAACTGGATTGGTTGTATAGTGAACTAACATTTTGTATGGTTTTTACCTACATTAATTATTCCATTCATACAGTATATTTTAATGAATTCACACCTTTAAAATTTAAGTCTATAGAGTGTAAGAACAGAGTACAATATATAACAAGCTCATATATGGACTGTATTCAAGGTAGATGGCATATTTAATTTTTTGTGATTGAAAAGGAGTATTGTACAGTCTATTCAACAGCGTATGCTGTCCAAAGCCACGGCTGATTTTCACTACCCATGTTTTTTTGGATATTTGCTGCGTGTTAAGCTTAATTAATTCGAATGAGCTAATGCAACACAGTTCTTTTATCAAAACTTAATTGAATCACATTTAATCCATTTTAATTTGTAAATTAAGTGTAAATTAAATCCTTTTGTATTGGGACTACATTAATATTTTTAACAATTAGAACTGCAATGTTAAAATGTGGTGTAATTTTATGTGATTTTGAGGAAAACTCTTAGTGTTTAAAGTTATTTTGTGATTTAGAAAACTTCTGTTATGAAGTTACCATTGTGCTGAAAAGAGACTACTAGTTCATTTTAATTTTGATCCAGTAAGTCTAAATTTATTGGGTTTACTTATTTTACAAGAACTTCAATTAGGCTTGTTTAACAAAACATTATTTTCCATTAATATTAATGGAATTGTTAGAGAAAGTGCTGTTAATTATGTGGAAATCTTTTCCTCAATTTTACTAAGTTAATTAAAGTTCATTTAATTGGAATTTTTGTAAAGGTATACACAACAGCGCAGCCTTTTGAACAGACTGTACATCTATTCACACTGACTGGACTGTAGGCAGCTTTGGCCTCTGTCACATCCTCTCTGGACAGCAAAACTGGGATTTTTTGAATCCTGCTGCTCTCTTGTCATCTCGTCTTATCTCTTCTCTTCTGTTTTGAACATCTCTGTAGCATTTTAACTACGCATACACACAGGGCAGCATCAGTAACACTGATAATGGCTGTCAGGCTGATTTGCATAAGCTGAAGGACAGGTGGAGGATGTGACCGGTGGCTAGTGTGACCGGATTGATTGACAGCTGAGGGCCGCCCCCTGCCTGACAAAACATATGTGAATGCAAGATGTAAAATTGAGATAAAAAAAGCATTTTAATAAAATATTAGTGTATTTGTGGAAAAGATGCCTTTCTTAAAGCCCGAGGAATACAGGGGAAATGGAGATGAAGTGACAGGGATGAAGCTTTCTTTCCTTACATTAGGCTGCATGTACTGAAAAAACATGAAGAATCAGTAGACAAGTCTTTTATCAGCCTGTAGAAAGAAAGGTAAGACGATGTATACAGCAGCCCCAAGAACTGATTGGATACTTAAGCCACTTTCCAAGTAAAACATTTGACAAAATGATGTTTTGGTTAGGTTTAAAATTATAAAACTATTCATATTTTACAACTGAAAAATTGAGAATTCTGATTTACTCACCCTTATTATGTTCCAAACCTGCATGACTCTCTCTTTTTCACAGAACACAAAAGGCTTATTTTTAAAGCATTTCCTAGCCGTTCTTTTTCATATAAGGACATTAATGAGAACTGGGACTGTCAAGTTCCAAAGTGACTCATGCTCTATATTCAAAGTTTTCTGAAACATATGCTAGCTATATGATGAACTATTCCTTTAAAACAAAAGGTCTATGGAAACTTTATAAATATCAGACTTGGGAAAAGTTTAGTTGTCCCCATCTCTATAGTTAATGTGATGACTTACTAATTTTGCTATGACACATGTATGAACTTGAAGTGAGCCGCCACTAAAAATCATTTTAATGGCCAGTTGGTTAAAAGCAATTACAATAAACTCAAGCAAGGTTTATATTTTGCATCAGTTGCAATGACAGGCTTTTTGTTTCTTTTTGTGGCCACTGTATATATTATACATAGTTGACACATAGCATGATATTTTATTATCAAGATTTTAGGTTGTAATTTATATGAACGTGTAAGTATCATTTTTTAATTACCTTTTGACCTGTCTATTTAGTCTAAATATCCCATGTCTCCCCCAAAAGTATTTCATGTCACCCGCCCTTTACATTTATAAAATGATCGGGAAATGACCATTTTTTTCCTCCCTCCGTTTTTCTTGGCTTTGTGCCTCGATATCCTCCATCTCTCTCCATTTTAAGGTCATAACGGTGGAGATCAGCTGCCGCCCCTCCCTCAGCTCCCATTTTCCTTGCATGCAAATTAGATCGGAAGGGACTGCATAAAGCCACAATTACTGCAGGTTAAAGACACACACACACACATCTCATGGATGACTGATGGAAAGTAGCATATGGGGAGAGAGGGGGTGGTTTAAGGTTCATTTCAGGCTGCAATTTGGTGTAATCAGGTTTGCATACGCCATATTGCATGTGTTTAAATGCTTAAGGCTACAAACCCATGTGCCCTAGCGCACCTACCCTACATTCGGTGCAAAATTCCACATTTGCAAGCTGCTCATGCTAATTAACTCATTAACCAATTAACTGGTGCATTCTGGGGAAGCAGCCCATTTCCTGTCAGCGTGTTTTCACGCTGGTCTTGCAGCCTCAGGGGATGGTGATATCTCTGCCAGTCTCCTTTCATTCCACTGTCTTGCACTGAGTGTTTAATAAACCTCCCACACTCTGCTGAGCAGAGACAAAGACCTCCACCGTTATTATCAGTACTTATTTATTCCAGCAATGCTTTTCTATAGAAGAGGAATTTGGGAGGGGTGGGGGTTTACACCCGAACCGTCCTCTTCGGTTTGTGGTGCTCAGCAAGGCGTACTCCTTGTTTCACTCTTCTTCAGACATCACTGAAATATCTAACAGCAGTGTTCCACAGTCAGAACTCAGAGACTAATCGAAGGCTTCGGAACCTGCACACCTCTAGTGCTGAGCCAATCAGGTGTTCCGGAGCCCCCGTGTCGATGTGGGATTGGACGGGACAGTGCTAGAAGTCAACATCTGAAATCTGAAATCAACGTGTTTGTTTTTCCCATCCTTAATGCAGACAGAGTAGCTTTTTTGATAATGAATTCTAGCCTGCGGCTTCTGCATACAAACAGTTTAGAGTAGAAAGAGACCGGCTAGAATCAGCAATGAGATGTTTGGCTTTATAAGTCCGGGCTGATCTCATTTGTTTTCTTTTTTTAATTCATCTACCTCTAATTGTAATTATTCAATCCTGCTCTGCTCATCGTGATGCTTCCAAGTTTGCTTACTGAAACAACATTTGTGTTAATTGCTTGAAATAAGCAAATTTCACAGGAAAAAAAAACAGAATAAGACTTACAGAGAAAAACAGACAGACAGATAGATAAATCTATGCTTTTCTAGTTAAAAATAGCAATTAGATGAATTTCTTTTATTTGAATTTATACTAATATATATTGAATTGGAGTTTTAAGGGCATTCTAAATTCAATTCTGAATGGTCCACCCTGACTCATTGAGGTTGCACGCAGCAGTTGATGTGATTTGCACAAGTGCTTGTGCCGTATGCATCAGGTGGTCTATGAGCGGAGGTCGGTGCATGAGATCATTAGAGAAGCAGCTTTGATTAAATTTAGCTAGTATCTAGAAGAGAACTGCAGTCAGTGCAGACCTAAGTGGTTTTTTGTATGTTTATTTTGTTGCTTGACCATTATAGGATATTCAAGCATGTTACACATTTCAGCATTCAAAATCAATCAACATGCAGCAAACTGCTTTATTCTCAAATGTTTCCCTCTGAGGGTACCACACTGAGCTGTGTTTACTCACGTAAAGAAGCCATCATGTCATCACAGCCTTGTTCACACAATCAATGTGAGTTAAATTCAACAATGAGAGCTTTATTAACTCAAACATGGCAGCCAGCAGCACAGTAGCACCACTATGCCATTCTGTTCTGATCTGTTTGCCAAATGCCCTGAGTTTTTGAAAATTAAGATAATTATAATTACTTTTAATAATTAATTTAAATAATGTAAAAATAAAATTGAAAAAGAAGTTAGTACTAACACTGCATTTATGTAACATTTAATGTTTTATTTTTTTCCCAGTTAAAGTGTCCAGATCTGTATGTCTCCTTCTTCTTTTTCTTCTTTTTCTCAGCAAAAAAGTATTTGGACACACCTGTCCTAACATAAAAATCAAAAGTGTAGTTCATTATCATTAAATATGTTCTACAGAGTGTGACGACCAGAATGTAACTTTTTGTTTTCATTTTGAACTGTCGTATATATCTGTTGCTTGAAGACTACAGACTACTATATTATGATTGAAAAGTGTACTTATGCTATATTTCTTTCAGATAAATGGTACTTATTTTGTTCATTTGATACGTCATTTTTAAGTGTCCAAATCATTTTTGAGGCCGCTGTACAGTATATATGCACGTGTGTATATATATATATATACGGGCACAAGAAACACTGATGAAATCAAGAAAATCTTTTTATCTGAGATGCAGAAGTAAAATATGACTTTTTTGGATTGATCAAAGGTAATTTGTAATATCTGAGGCAGAAAAATAACATCCAAAAGTCCAAAGGCGTAACCTCAGATATGAGACTTTCATAACTGGAGACATGGGAGTCCTGGCTGGCTGACTGTGTTTGTGTGAGCCCAATTAAGACACTCTTGCAAGCTGACAGTTTGGCTGGATTCCTTGGATGGAGGAAGTGTCTTTTCATTCCCGCATTTCTCTTGCTTCACGTTGAGGTTTGATTTTGTTTAATCAGTCTGGATTTGTACCAAATTTAGCATTTTTCATGTGGAACGCGGAACTAGCAGAACAGTTACAGATCAAATCAAAGATCTACATGCGGCTAAAGAAATACACATGAAGTATGGAAGGAGGAAATATTGGTTCGCATTTGCTTAGCTGTCTCATTTGATACATTTGATAACTCTACCGCACTATATACTGTGCTGAATTAAAGATGTAGCTTTACCTCATCTTTCTTTTGTCTCTCTCGCCCATTCTATACCTTTGCACATTTACACAATTGTTTTTTCTGTCATTCTCATTCGTATCTGCACACCAGTTTCATTTCATTAAGCATTTCGCTGCTTCACGCTGTATTTGCTTTCTAGCATACTTTTTAAATATGCATAAATTCATATGATGTATTATTCAATATGAAGCTTGGAGTTCTGCACCCAGCACTTCACTTCAACAATACTGCTGAAATTACTCATGTGTGTCAACCCGAGAGCAGTCACTCTAAACTAATGTTGTCATTTTGTAGGATTACCTTACGGTGAACCTCAATAGGTAATGCCTTTGGTGTCACTGTTTCAAAAAGTGGTAGGGAGAGACAGTGTGGGCACTTTTCAACATAAAACTAGATTTTTTTTTTTCATAGTATTATGACGGAGCAATCTTTCCTGTCAAACAGTTGAAGTGCTCAAATGAACTTGTCACAATGAATTGGTTAAATTCATTCTTAAATTCGCAACCGTCAGCCCCAGAGTTTTTTAGGTCACTGGATAAATTCATGGGTCAGTTAGTCTTGTGGCAATATTTCTGCTTTGAATGTGAGGAATTTCTTGTTCTAATCAGTCCAAATATAACTGTAATTTTACAAACCTAAATTTAATCTCTACTTCAATGCAGCTCACCACTGTGTACACTGTATAACAAAAATAGCTCATGGATGTGTATATATGTGACCCTGGACCACAAAACCAGTCGTAAGTCGCTGGGGTATATTTTTAGCAATAGCCAAAAATACATTGTATGGGTCAAAATTATCCATTTTTCTTTTATGCCAAAAATCATTAGGATATTTAATAAAAGATCATGTTCCGTGAAGATATTTAGTGAATTTCCTACCGTAAATACATAAAAACGTAATTTTTGATCAGTAATATGCATAGCTAAGAACTTAATTTAGACAACTTTAAAGGTTATTTTCTCAGTATTTAGATTTTTTTTTTTGCACCCTCAGGTTCCAGATTTTCAAATAGTTGTATCTCAGCCAAATATTGTCCTAACAATATTTAACAATAATCCTAACAAACCATGCACCAATGGAAAGCATATTTATTTAGCTTTCAGATTATGTAGAAATCTCAGTTTCAAAAAATTGACACTCATGACTGGTTTTGCGTTCCAGGGTCACATATATACACATCCATGAGCTATTTTTGTCATAGCACAGAACTCTCAGTCCCCGCTGAGCATAATTTGATCAAACAACTTATTGTCCACTCATGCAATCACAATAAAATGACATTTTCCGGCAGAATGAAACAATGAAAACAATTCAGCATACAATATATGCAGGAAATTTCTGCTGAAGACATGTTTCTCACACCAACACACATAACACTATGACAAAAGCAGTATAGAAATAAATTAGTTTGGGATATGCATTCGGAATAATGTACCGTTAGCTAGTGATGTCATAGTTAACATGATCACCAACAACATTTGCATATCCAACTCTGTGTTTTATACAACTTTTTACTACTTCGCATGTTTTTTTTTCTAACGTTTAACCCCCAAGTGCTGCGATTGGCCAATCAGAATGGAGTATTTCAGAGAGCTGAATAACAAATTAGCTAATTTCATTAAAGTCGTCACTGTTTTGACTGATGACACTCATACCTATGCTTTATTAAAGATGGTAATCAGGAACATTCCATTTTTCCCATTCAAAAGATCAGTCCACAATGAATACCTCACAGGAAATTCGCTCGAGCTCAACCATTGAACAGATTTCATGACCAGGGCAGGACGTGTTTACTGACCAGACAGAACAAAGTACCATGTAGTCTCTGGAGTTCTGGCTCCGTCCTTCGTTCATTCCTTCCCTCTATTCCTCTTTTCCATGCACTCTCACCCTGGCTGACAGGTCCAGGCCCGTGGCTGTTATGACAACCTGTCAGAGTACATTCACAACACTCTCTCTTTTTCTTTCAGTGTCCCTCACCAGGAAATCGTGTTGTTCATGCTCTCTCTCCGCTTGTTGTACTTTTCCGTCCCACTCCTCCTCCTCATCCATCATCCTCTCGTTGTCTGCTTTACTTCCGTTCCCCTTGTCTCAAACATTAATAGCCACCCGTCTATCCAAATCACCACAGCAACATCTGTCTCCTTTAGCTCCTCCTATCTCACCTGTTTGCCGTTTCCTTTTCCCCTTTTGCGTTCCTTTATCCCTTCTGTTTTCGGTGGTTAACGTCCCTAAACCCCAGATTCATTCATCTGTGTCTGTCTTTCTCTCTCATGTGTGTGCGCTCTCTTTTTTCTCTCTTTTTCCATCTCTCCCTATTTACAGGTGTTTCTTCAACAATGGTCACGTTTGGCCCTGTGGACTTAATAATCTTTTTTTTTTTTAACACTATTTCTAGTTACATTTGTCAAATGTAGACATGCATGCCTACAGAATTAATAGAGAATTGTTTTTTTTTTTGTTTTTTTTCTGTAATTCTTCTAAATAAACAAATGTCATTTCTACATCACAAATTATATATTTTATTAGACAACATTCTGTGGTAGAAGTTACAGTTTAAATTGTAATATTTTTGGAATACAATAACAAACTCTTTTGCTTTGCTAAGGCTAATTTAATTTCATGTTCACCCTTTTTCATTTTTCACACTTTTTACCAAAAGTGCACTTCATATACAGTATGATATTAGGAACAATATACTGTTAAAAGTTTTGTCTTTTAAAAGAAATTGGTACTTTTATTAAGCAAGTATGCATTCGCATTCAATTTATCAAAAATGGCATGCACAAAAATATTAAGCAACTGTTTTCAGCATTGATAAGAATAAATGTTTCTTGAGTTTAAATCAGTATATTCCCTTGTGAAAATAAAGTGTTCCTAATTGTACTGAACGTGCACTTTTAGTAATTCTAAAAGTACACTTTTTTTAAATGTGCTTGCAGATAATATATTACTTTTATGTAAAGAGAGAAGACTTTCATGACTGTTTCTTAGCACACTTAATAGCACTTTTAAAAATGCACTTTAATAAAGTGTAAATAAGTTTTACTTAAAAGCGACATCGGATGCCCGTTTCCACAAGTTAGTATGATTCTTTTGTGTATTCGTGAAATGTCTGTAACATACTTTGGTTAAAATTTCTCAATGTACACCCTTTTTGCAGTGACCCATTTCGATGCATGTCTCTTTAAATGATAATGAGCTACTGCTCACCCCACCCCTTGCTTCCATGGGGCGTGTCGACACAAGACGCATGAATTGCTGCATTGGACTCCATATATGGCTTTGTAGTTCTGCAAAGAAGTATGCTTAAGTTGATGTGTTGAATAATATATTAAAGCCCATGTAAAACAATTGATTCCAGTTTCCAGAAGTGTGTGGTCCAAAAGTACGTTTGTTAATGTATTTTCAAGTCAAGTCAAGTCAAGTCTGCTTTATTGTCAATTCTTCCACATGTGCAGCACATACATACAGAGAATTGAAATTGCGTTACTCTCAGACCCTTGGTGCATACAGTTAACATTAAACACGTTCAGATACAGATAAATACAGTTTAAACATATGTACATACAACTATACAAATATACAAATGAGGATATTGTCGAAAAAAATAAGAATTAGATCGATAAAGTGGCATAAGGCGCCTGGCAGATAGAGTGCAAAACCAGTTAAATAAAAACAACACTGTGTAGATATATTTGTAGTGCAAAAGAGCTTATCAGTCTGAGGACATTGTAGAAAAAAAAAAAAAGAGAGATAGATAAAGTGTATAAGGCACATGGCAGAATAGATTGAGAGCAAACCAGTTGAATGTACAAAAACAAAACTGTGCAGATTTGTTTTGTTTTGTTATGAGTGTAGTGCAAGAAGAGCTTATCAGTCTGTTAAAGTGACAAGTTGAAGTGACTGTTCGGATAGATTTTGTCAGACTATCCGAAGAGGTAATTTGCAGTCAATGTTGGATGGGTAGTGATCAGCCAATGCTGCACAAGTGACAGGTGCCGGTCACAGTTTGTTGGTCGTGGGGGGGGGGTCCTATGTTGCTGTGTTAAATGGGGGTGAAAGAGGGGAGGGGGGGCAAGGACAGGAGGGAGTTCAGCTTCCTGACAGCCTGATGTATGAAGCTGTCCTTCAGTCTGCTGGTCCTCGCCTGGAGACTCCGCAGTCTCCTCCCTGATGGCAGCAGACTGAAGAAGCTGTGTGTTGGGTGGGTGGGATCACCTGCAATGCGGAGGGCTTTGTGGGTGAGACGGGTGCTGTAAATGTCCTGAAGGGAGGGGAGAGAGACACCAACGATCTTCTCAGCTGCTCTCACTATGCGCTGAAGTGACTTGCGGCAGGATGCGTTGCAAGCGCCATACCACACAGTGATGCAGCTGGTTAGGATGCTCTCGATGGTGCCTCTGTAGAAGGTGCACATGATGGGGGCAGGGGCTCTGGCTCTTCTGAGTTTGCGGAGGAAGTAGAGACGCTGCTGTGCTTTCTTGGCCAGTGCTACAGTGTTGTTAGTCCAGGAGAGGTCCTCAGTGATGTGCACACCCAGGAACTTGGTGCTGCTCACTCTCTCCACAGTCGCACCGTTGATGGTCAGAGGGGCATGCTGAGTGTGTACTCTCCTGAAGTCAACAACAATCTCCTTCTTCTTCTTCATATTCAGAGAGAGATTGTTGTCACTGCACTGCATCATTTTAAATGTGTTGTAATGTATACTATTATATACTGTGTGGATTAATGCACTTGACATTTTTTTTCTTCTAAACTAAACTAAACTAAATACACTTGCTTATACAGTATACTTTAGTACAAACTGGTTAAAAGTTTTGTCTGTAATACATTTGGTGTTTGTCCTTACATGCTAAACAATTATTTCCTGATAGTAAAATTTACAGGAAACATTTATTAAGAGATTTATTTGACAATTTAACATAAAATGCATATAATAGAATGAAATACTGTTAAATGTTTGAAGATGAGGAAAGTAGATGCTTTGAATTGCATGTCATTAGTATTGTGCACTTCAGAATTAATATCTGTAAAGTCTAGAAATTGATTAGATAAAAAAGCAAGTTTATAGCATTTTAAAGTATATTTAAATTAAAATTCATGATAGATTTTCATGGTTTAAGACTGAAAGTCTGGGTCTGGGCAAAAATTAAAAAAATCCATAAAAATAATTACTAAAAGTAAATAATAAAGCCATAAAAGGATTATAAATTTTAATGTGCAAATAAAAAAAAAATTCATCTGTTAGTTTTATGAAAATCAATTCCGTTGACATAAAATCTCTTTATGAGCTCATTAATTTTTTTTTTTTTTTTTTTTTTCTCTGTTTTATAACACTCGCCGTCTCTCTGGTACCTCTCTCACACCTCTGTGACTCTCACAGCACTGAGTTGAACGCTGCTGGTTCAGACCTGCTGTAGATTCGCACCCTCACAAGCTGCTGCCAGTGCAATAACCATGTGCAAACGCTGCTCCTGAATAAAGGCTGATCTCTATTGAACCAAGACATATTCTGAATGTGAGAGTGTCACAGGCAAGTGAGCCTTTATATATGTGCGTGTTACTGGCTGGTGCAGACAGCAGTAAGCTTTTGTCCGTCAGCTTCTATTAGCCGCTGTTTAGTGCTGGCCCTCATATTCAGTTAGAATGAGTGACAGCAGGAGTGCAGACACACACACACACAGACTAAATCCTGGGTCCTCTACACACTGTCCAGCATTAATGTACTCTTTAGCATTTCATTCTATTCATCCGTTTCAGTCACCTGACCTTTTTTCCTTGTAGCCTCCATATATATGACCTTCTTTGTGTGGGTCAGAGTTGGAGTACTAGAAAATAACTGTAGGGTTTTTAGCAAGATTTCAGCTTAAATAAATAATGCTTCCATTTTTGTCCAAAAAAATTCTGATTTCACATTAAAAAAACAAAAAAATCATAAAAAAAAGTCAAGTGTGTGTGCATTTGCTCACATTTTGTGTTTGTATAAATGTTTCCTGACAAGTTAACAAGGTTATCTACAAGATGATCTTCTAGAAAATCAATGGAGCCAATCAGATCACTGAAATGTGATTGGTGAAAAGTGCTTTATACCCACGGTTATCGCTCTCCAGGTGGGAAAGTGATGAGGAAAAATACAGAAAATAGGTTGAAAGGTCAGATGGTTTTGTTGTACTTGAACAAAGTTATTAAGTCACAGCGACCTGGTCGTGACCGTGCATTTAGATTCTTATGTCACCTCTGTGTCCCTTGTGATTGGACATAAATAAGCAGAGAAGGAGAAAGAGTGCGCTGAGGTGATTGACGAAAGTGAATTGGACGGGTTTGGAAAGTGCCAGGGTTGCCATTCACCACCTTATGATTGCCTTCGGAGCCCTGAGGGAACAAATCGATTTGAAACACACACGTGTCTGTGTGTGTTCCAGCTGAAATAGTGTTCACGTTTAGATGCTTGTGTTATCACTGGATCATTTGTGTGAATTTAACTGCTTTAGGGGTTTAAACCTGGCTCAATGAATTATTAAAAAATCAGGTCTGTATCACCTTTGTTCTTTGTACCATCTGTCAACTCGTGTTCTCACTAACCTGACAATTACAGTAGCAAAAGCAACGGGGTACTAAATTATTCTCTTTAAATGCACTTGTCTTACACACATACTCTATAACACACTTACTTTCTTAACAGGCAATTGTAACAGGCAATTGTAAATGTTTGTAATTGCAATACACCCAGTTACATTTGAGCAAACCTGATATCATTGATTCAACACGGCTGAATGAAATATCGAATAATTTTCACTTTTGTATGATACTGATTATTTTATCAGTCAGATGTAATATGTACTTATGCAGAGGTCTAAGTGGAATCTACACTATAATTTTGTGGAATGGGTTAAACCCATTTTTTTCAGAGTCATTTTTTTTCCTTTCAGTCACGAAATTAGTTCAACCAAATAAAATAAAAAAAATCGGAAAATTTAATCACCCTCAGGTCATCCAGTATATAGATGAGTTTGTTTCTTCATCTGAACTTTTTTGAGAAATTTCACATTACATCACTTGCTCACCAATGGATCTTCTGATTTAAATGGGTGCCGTCGGAATGAGAGTTCAAACATTTACAACTAATTTACAACAACTCCAATCTGTCAGTTAACATCTTGTGACGCGAAAAGCTGCATGGTTGTAGTAAATCCATCATTCAGATGTTTTTTATTAGGAGTCCTCTATCCATACTATTGCTTTCTCCACATTGAAAAGGTTGTCTTGTCTGAATCAGTAGAGAAATATCACAGATCAAGTAAAAACAGTCCAAAACATTTCTAATGATGGGTTTGGTTACTACAAACAAGCGATAATCGATGGACTGGAGTCGTGTGGATCATTGTGATGTTTTTATCAGCTGTTTGAACTTTGATGTAATTAGTGTCACAATTGCTCCGTTTTGTATAGTTCGCTACCATGGTCTTTAGTACCTAAAAAAGAGCAATCTGTTTACATTTTCATTCATCTCAGTGGCAGTTCCCGATGCAGGACCCCAAGAGAAATCTTACTGGATATTCCTGAAATCACATTTATACATTACAACCTTTTTTGTGACATGATCACATTTGTTTTTCTCATGTAGAGAGAACTTAACTGAGCATGAATCTATAGGTTGTTTATATTTGAAGATATATTTTAGAGCATCACAATTGCATCTGGTCTCCCGTACTGATTTATGAGCTATTTGTACATGTAACATTGAACTGCACTGCTTTCACAGAGAAAGTTTGTAATGTCTGCACAGAAGGTCAGTCTGTTTGTTTGAGACCACTTTTTAAATGCTTTTTCCTATCCTGTCAAGAATCAACGCACAAAACAGAGATTCACGTATTATTTTTCCCTTTAATAAATTTATAAACTTCAGATAAAGGGCAGGTCATCTTATTTCTGAGAGTTTGAGAGATTTTATTGGCAGGAGATAGAAGGTCACTGTGACCTGGAGCACACAAAGACTTTATCAGCAGCTGGTTAAGGTTAGAGAAGTGTTTAGTGAATTCACATTTAATGAGACAGGAAGCCAAGAGTCGAGAGTTAAAGAGAGTATGGTGTGGTCCGAAACATGAGTGTGGATTTGGCTATGGCAGTAGGAACATGTCCTTAAAAGTCAAGAGATTACTGAAAACATTTGTACCAATATTTCATCCTTCACAGAATGTAATAAACTTAAATGTGTAATATACATATTATTAAGGACTCAGTTGTGTGTGTGATTAAAAGGGGTAGTTCTCCCAATGAACATTTTCTCATCATTTACTCACAGTATTGAGGTTCCAAACCTGTTTGACTTTTTATATGTGTTATTCAAACAAGCAATTTAGTGGGGTCCGATCTTGTTTTGTTCACTGAACAAAAGTACAGACACATTTTACAAAATATCTTCTTTTGTGTTCTACAAAATTTTCACTTTTTGGTAAACTAACCCTTTAAGTTTTCCCAATGCTGGGTGCATTCGCTCTCCCACAAACTCCCACAATCAATGTGGGCACATCAGAGACGTTTAAATGTGTGCTCTCCATTGCACTATTCTCTAAAAGACAGCAGTGCAGAGAAAATATTGGCTGAACCAGCAAGATAGAGCAGTGAGAACTGAAAGTTTGTAGAACTTTAATCAGGAATTCATATTTTACTAAATATTAAAACTATTAATGAATCATGCACTATAAAATTTCAAATTTTATAGGACCTTTTTTATTAAGTCTGGACAAAGTAATAGTACTTCGGACTGATCACCTATACCATTTACTGTTAAACACATCTGTATTTGATTGATGTCCCTACCAGCCTGGAATAAACGGTTGAGTGTCTGGAGGGACAGACAAAATTGCTCATGAGGAGGGTAATATTGTATCCTCAAAAGCATTATTGTGACTTGAACTATGTGTATGTTTTTCTCTTTGCGCTTGTCAGGTAATGGGTTTTCTTGTGTGTTTTTACACATACATTGTTAATAATGTACTTTAAATAAAGGCCTTATTTGTATGCATGCATGATCCATTGATCCTGCATTTTGCCGTATGTTTTTAATCCCCAGACGCACGGCGCTTGTATATTCATGCCTCTGTGAATATGTGTGCCAGATCCATATTTAGAACTGGCAAGAAGTGTTGAGGCCGCACTCTTTTTTCTCCCTTCCTCATTACTGCACTCCCATTCCCGCTTTCCTGCTCTCTTTCTACAATTATAACGGCCATTAATTATGAATCCTTCCATGGATGAACAGAGCAGTTAAGACGGGCGAAGGAGAGAGAGAAAGAGTGAGAGAGAGAGACTAATGCTTTCCCGTAGATTCATCATTCTTAAATGGTTACCATGGCAAGAAATCCCAGCCTGTATTTGATGCTGCCTGTTCATCTACGAAAGCAGAAGATTTAATTTTCTCTTTATTAATTCAGGTTGCTAACCAATGGAGCAGGAGGGGTGTGGGGGGCATGCTTTCCGTATTTCCGCATTATTGCTACTAATAGTAATAACACTGATAACAGGGAATATGTTTGGCCTCTCAACCTAAAGCCAGAACCGTTTTCTCAATGTGGATCATGTGGTATTGAACAACCGCTAAAAGACACATGGAAGCAGAATGTGTTCCTGGGGAAATGGGAACAAATTCCCAGGGTTTTTCACTGTCAAACAGCTGTGAAAAGAAGAGGTTTTAGTCAGAGAATGTGAAATCGGAACGAGCAGCCGGGAAGCACATTTCTGCCATTAAAGTGAAAAAATGATCATAGATTGCCTCTGAAATAGCCTTTTATGCCTCGCAACATGTTCCTTGCATACATATTTGGAGATATAATGTGCAGTCTTGATTACAGTAGGAAAATCATATTGTGCTTTTATGTCTATTTAAATGCACGGTCCTACTGATTATGTTCCTTAACCAACATGGAAGGTCATGTAAACACCTTAAACTATGTTATTTAATCAAGGAAAGGTCAAAAATAGTTTAAGCAAAACACGATTGGCACAAAGTTTTGCCCATTACCCCAGTTTCGCTCTGCAGGTAAACACCTTGTGTGCATGTCTATTTACGTTTACTAGAGAAAAGCCCAATGATTTGAAAATCTCATGCACATGCAGTTCATTCCTGTTGTTGGGTTTTCGTAATGAGCTAATTTTTGATAGCTTTCAGCATTTCGTTTTACATGTAAACAATATTCACAGATGGCAGGCTGGCAATATTACCGTGTCTATATGGTTCAAATTACACAATGATTTTCTGTTTTGAGGAACATATATTTTATGGCATTGTGTATTATAACACACAAAAAATATGGAAAACAGACTTGCATTTAATTACCTTTTGTACACTATAACGCATAAAGAACAGCTTACTCTCTCTCTCTCTTATCTGACCTGCCTAACACCCTGTCATATTGGTCTATCCTTGCATGAAAGGCACTTTTATTAAGAACAAAATACAAATTTTCTCTATTTTCTTGATATTAAACCTCTTTTTGTAATCTAAATTCTTACATGCATTTTCTAAACATTCACACATACACACACACACACACACACATGTAATTTATGTATAATCCTAATTAATATGTATAATCCTAATTAATAAATTTTCCTTGTAATGAAAATTCAAAAAACCTATTGTTATATGTAGCCTAATGTTTGGGACACCGTCTATGGAGGTTTGTTTCACGCGTCTGGAATTGCTTGACTAACTTGTAAGTGTCTTTCATTTCAAGACAATTTTGCTGCTTTAATAAATGGTAATTTTAACAGGCTTTAACAGATTAGTTTCACATATTTAATTCAACAACACAGTTGCAAATATATTCATGAGATACAATTCCACTTAAATATTACGAGACAAAATTTTCGATAAAAGCTTTCTTTTCTAGGCACATTTTGTTCTGTGTTCTGTTTTTGCATACATTTGCTTGACCGGCTCATGTCAATAGTACAGCTCTATTTTAGGGGAATTATACTTTTAAGTTTAACATATTGTGAATTGAGTCGCTGGCCAGGATAATCTGTCGCTTGTCTACTGCCCTTCGAAGCGTCACTATTTGAATGCATTTGTTTGTTGAATTAATTAAATATTTGTGTAGTTATCATAAAGATGCAGTATCATTTGTCTTTACTGAATATCTTATTTCAAATTGGCTCTTCCTCTGCAAACATGTTTGTTTGTCCCGGCTGACAGCTCCATCAGATGGAATGTGCTATTTTGGCACAGACCTACAATCGAACCCTATGAAGAGAACAAGACTTTCCCTCTCACACCCTCAAATCCCAGATGTTTCTCTTATTAGCTAGCTGTCATCCACATCTCGTTTCTCCGAACCAAATCGGGCACTCACGCAATGTCATGTGCAAATGGGCTGTGCCAGTTTAAATAGCACCACCCTGGTAACATTTGGGAGGTTATAGACAAGCAGCACATAATGAAATTAAGTTAAGAAATTAGCTCCAAAAATGCAATTAGTACATCTATTATTTGGAGGTTCAGCGAGAACCTATCACTTTGAGTACTTATGAGCATCGGTCTCAGGAGAAGGTGCATTTGGCCTCAAACACTAATTTGTTGGCTTAAAGGAATATTTCACACTGAAAGGAAAATTCAATCATCATTTACTCACAAGCTTTGTCTTTGTTCTGTGGAGCACAAAAGAAGATACTCTAATAAAATGTCTCTGTTTTTGTTGATACGTTGAATGTCAGTGGGGTCTAGTGTTGTTTTGGACCTTGACTTTCAGTGTATGTGTGAAAACAGTAGAAACATATCATTTGGGTTTCAGAGAAGAAAAAGTCCTACAGGTTTGGAAGAAGACAAGGGTAGGTAAAAAATTACAGAATTTTCCATTAAATATCCATTTAACACCATGTCCCAGCAACCTTTTGGTCTCTAATTGCTCATCTAAGAAATAAGGAATTTACAGAATAGATTAACAACAAATACCTTTTAAGATGTTGTGGTATAAACTACCAATTCAGCAACAACATCAAAAAAGATAATCCACATAAGAAAGCCAAATGGAGTTGACCATTTTAGGGCATCAGAAAAGCAGTTCCTGGAGTGCATTTAAAACACCACAGCAGTTAGAGATGCACATGAATCCTTTGAGGCAGAAAGGGGCAATCAAGCATGTGAGAACGCACCCAGCCGAAGGTTACGACCCCTGGCAGGACACGAGCCTTCATTTGGATTGGACAGATTTTAGCTCCTCTTATGAAGGTGGGATTAAACTTGTGATTTACTTACCATAAGACACCTAAGGGGCTGCAGAGTCAGGGCTAAAATATCAAACATCAGCACCTATTCGATTAAAGCATTTTCCCCTAATGGTTTGAGTTTGCATGTGTTTGATATTTGTTGATCGCTTTGAAGTCGTTTTAACCCCTGAGGAGCAGCTCTGTTCATATATATGATTCTCTTGGATAAGCCAGAAACTAGTGTTTCCTCTGCAAAATCGCATTCAAAATGGCATTACCTGTGATTATCTGCATGCTACATATGCTCTAGGTTAACTCTCGCCATGAAGTGAATTATGACTCTCCACAATATCGCTCATTTGCAATGTCCCGAGTCTCTGACAGAAGTGACAAATGGCCATCTCAGAGCAGAGCCCCTCCACGGATAAATCAATTTCTGACTTATTGCCAGTATTTGCATATACCACTACAACTTCCTCTCTGTCTGAGGGCAGCCATGACTGGTCCAGCTCATTAACTTGCCAACTCATTTGCTTTTTTATTTCTCATTTTTCTCCATTTTACTAATTTTACTCATATTGTTAGCCTCTCCATTCATTTTTGGCCCTCTTTTGTTTCTTTTTCCATTTCATTTTTTCCATCCCATTCTGTAATGGCAAAGGCCTGGAGATGGAGGCTGTTGTTGTGCAAAAATATAGTCTGCAATAACTAATCAGAGCATTTGGTATTTTTCTTTGCTCCCGTTGGCGCTACAGATAAGATATTATTCAGCACAGTGTGTTTCTCTCTTATCAACATATTGCAACACACACACACACTCACACATACTCCTCAGAACTAGGACTGCAGATCTGTTGGGTCTATTGTTTAATACTGAGATAAATAGACATGTTGTTCCATACGATGTTAATGTTTCTGAAATGTTGTCTCAGTGTCGAAGATGCCCTTGATGCACAGGAGAGTGTTGAGATGTGTTTGAGATTTGCTTATCGCATGATAGACGATAGCATGAAAGAAAGCCGAACAAGATTATGAAACAACTGTAAAAAGTGGGATAGGATGACAGAAAGAGAAGAAGAAATCTTTTCCATCCAACTTCCATTATCAGCAGCTCTTAATGTGGTGTCATCAGCAAGCTGGTAGGCAAGTAAGATTTAAAGAGAGATTAAACACACACCACATACTCATCCAACTCAAAAGTGAACCAGATTGCAGTATGCACCAAAATTTACATATTGAACTGCCAATGTTTGAAAGAAATTGAGAATGTTTACCGAATATAAATGAAGTTTTTTTGGAAGCAGCATGTTTAGTTGCTCCTGCCCATCACGATGATTGAACTGTAATTTACTTTTTTCCCCCAATTTTGTCAAAATGCTGTAATACTGAACTTCTCACAAGTCAAACCTGTTAGTCCACTTCTGCATTACTCTTACAGATTATCAGAATCACAAAAGTATGTAATGAAATGCATTGTTGCTGCTTCTCAACACAGATGACTAAGTAGTTGTTCATGCATCATCTGGAATCACTTCCAGCTAGTCAGCATTTAAGACCGGAGAGCTAAGGCCAAGGGATTTTGAGCCTTTGCAGGAATTAATCCATATTCAAATCAGTTTATGAATATGATGAGGCAGGCAATGTCGCCATTGGCTGGATAAGGCTGTCTGAATGCAGCATGGTAATTAGGAGGTGAGATAAGATCATGGCCACCAATCTCCAGCTATTCATCCCAAACCCACTATTTCGGCTCAACACCGAGATGTGTATTCACTAGCTTACAGCTAGTAATAATAATAATAATACCGATAAAGTTGTTTCTGAGAGTGTTGTAAGATGTATACATGCATAAAAGGAGCGTAATGCAAGGGATGCAAGGCAAGGGATGATGAATGTGTCCATATTGCTCTCTCTCACACATTGATTGGGTATTGAACATATGAAGCCTTTTTAATCCTGGTATAATCAGTGCCATCAGCATATTTAATGATCGTATCATAATTTTCTCATTATAATCAGAGCGTGATTTAATATTTTGGTGAAAATGAGATATTCACAGTACTAATTAGTGGAGTAATGAGTCTCTGGTTTGAAAAATTAGATTGATGGAAAAATGTTGAATTTTTAATTTTCATAAAGTAGAGGTTGGGAAAAAAAATCAGTTTTATAAAGTATGAAGTGAGATCCATCATTTAGAAACGCAATATTATTATCTGTGTGTGTGTGTGTGTGTGTGTGTGGACAATGACAGATGGAGCTCAAGAGAAGGACATATACACACACACTGCTTGTCAAATACTAATAAACTACCCCAGAATGGTGTCACAGACTCACAGATTTAGTTATCTGAGACGCATTTGTGATGCACAGATTTTACCACACTCCTCCTTTTCTGAATCTTTGCTGCAGAGTTGCTTGCTTCTGATTTATGTCAATATGTTTTCATCCCAGTTTTGACTTACTTTCAGTCCTCCTGCGGACCGCTCTGTCACATTTGCTCTCCTCCTCCATCTTGATGAATCTTTCTCCATGTTTCTGTATCTCCTCTGTTTAATCTCTCCAGGTCTGTGCTGATTACCTGAAGCAACAAATTAATGACAGTCTAACCCACAAACACAAGTACCAGCACATAGCCATACACTAACACTCTTCAAGAGAGTTAAACGTAATGCACCAACACACATGCACATGCTGCATATACACACTCACAGGGAGATAAAAAGTCACAGACAGAAGGACAGAGGCAGATGTCGACAGAATTGTCTCAGCACAGGCGAGTCTCTTTGCAGCAGCTTTGGAAGGTTGCCAGGCAACAGTGAACTGTGGCAGCCATGACTGGCCTTGCAGCAGCAGTGGAACCCTGTGCAGTAACCTTGATCATTTAACTGTATATTGGCGGTCAAAAGTTTGCAGTAATTACGATTTTTTAATGTTTTTGAAAGAAGTCTCTTATGCTCACCAAGGCTGTATTTATTTATAGTGCCCCTATTATAGATTTTTGAAAATTACCTTTCATGCAGTGTGTAACATAGCTCTAAGTGAATGAAAACATCCTGCAAAATTTTAAATCTGAAAGTGCACTGTGTATAAAGTTATGTTCTCTCAAAAGAATCAACTCAGAATCACGAGTCATTTTTAAAACAAATCCCAAGCTGTTTCATGTTGACGTCAACATGAAACATTAGCATATTGCCTGCCCACTTGTTGGTCTGAATGAAAATGCAAATTCATTCTTTGCCACTAGGTGTTGCTTTTGGAGTGGTTAAAAACCAGAGATTATCTTACTATAGGGAGATGAGGGTTTGTATTATTTACTATTGGAGAAAGCGTATCAGCTAACTTGGATCATGTGTCGCTTAATAACCAATCACATTACAGCCTTGACCTCACTGAATTTCAGTCAGAGTTGTGCAACACTCAATCGCCGTTTCTGGATCCCATAGGAATGAATGAGAATTGCCGTAAACTGAATCCCACCTGTCGCAAAAGTCAGTGACTTCTCTTATAAAACAGCTTTTTTTGTGTGGTAAACTCTAAAAATAGTTCAATCCAAAAGTATTGTTTAGTGTTGAAGATTAGCAGATAGGCTGTCGATTCATTAAACAAGCTGTTTCCTCTAAAAAGCTGTTTATTCAGTGTAGTGAAGCCTCTTCTCCATTGACATCCATTCAAAAAATATGGCCTCCGGTCTCCTTTCCCACGTATTGCCAGAACAGAAGCGTTAGCTTTAGCCGTTACTAATAATGGTTGCAGGCTTGCCTTCTAGTGGCTTTGCACAAACGCTGCTTTATCAGGTATTACAGGCATGATGAAATGGAATTGAGACCAATTGGACCAATCACCACAGATTAGCGTCAAGCAAAGGAGGGGTTTGGAAAAATTAATCATTAAACGAATCGTTTGGGAGTCCTTGAGCAAATATGGTAACAATAAATGCATAAGACAATTTTTTTGACATTGCATGCATGTCGACCTGTTGTTGGGGACTCCCAAAACCAAAATATGAATCTTTCATTACCCATAATAGGGGCACTTTAATATCATTACATTTATTTAAAAATATTTAAAAAGATAGAAGTCATTGCTCCAGTCTTCAGTGTCACATGATCCTTCAGAAATCATTCTAATATGCTGATTTGCTGCTCAAGAAACATTACTTATTATCAATGTTGAAAACAGTTGCGCTGCTTCATATTTTTTATATTTTCCATATTTTTGGAAACCATGATACACTTATTTAAAAGAAAGAAAGAAAAAATAATAATGTTAGCAAGGATGCATTTAATTGATCAAAAGCAGCAATGACATTTATAACGTTACAAAATATTTCTATTTCAAATACATGCTATTCTTTTGAAATTTTATTAATCAAAGAATACTGAAAACATTATCACCATGTCTAGAAAAATATTATGCAGCACAACTGTTTTTTAACATTGATAATAATTAGAAATGTTTCTATTATTATTCAGCAAATCAGCATATTAAAATGATTTCTGAAGGATCATATGAAACTGAAGATTGGAGTAATGATGCTGAAAATGTAGCTTTGCTATCACAGGAATAAATAATATATTTAAAATATATTAAACAGAAAAAAGTAATTTTACATTTTAATGTTTCACAATATTGCTATTTTATACTGTATGTTTGTGTGTGTGTGTGTGTGTGTGTGAGTGTGTGTGTGTGTGTGTGCTGTATGAAGAGGATGAATGTTTTAGCTCTTTGTCTATCTGGGACTGTTTCTCTAACAGAGGAGAGGGCTCTTTACACCTGCCCAGTAAAAGTCTCTGCATCATCAAATAAATATGAGAATATCTCTTTCCTGCTGTCTCTTTGTCTCTTCCTCCCTGGGTGTTCTTCTCGCTCATTCTCCCAGTGAGCATCTGCATTTTCCATCTCTTACTCATCCCTCGTTTTCCAGAAATATGTCTAGCACTGTTACCATTGCATCATTGTTACCCTTTTGTTACTGATACAATTACTTTGCAGTTATTCGCTTTGACCGCTACCATCCGTGCAAAAGAACATCAGCCTGTTTAAGAGGGGTTTGGGGCACTTCTCAGCTGGTCAGACTGAGAGGCCATCTTGCCAACCAACTTAACACCAACTTGGCAGCCTAGGAGAACCCATTAACATTTTTAGCCTATGTTTTTCAGATGAAATGGAAAGAAGTTACAGGTCTCGTTCTCACATTGACAGATACTAGCATTATTGTGTGTAGATCCTGAAAAGATTGAGCCGGAGCCTTCTGAGTGTGTCTGTATTTGATTGTGTCTGTTGTCTGTTAGAAATAGAGACAGAAATTGTGCATAACTGTGTGTTTTCAGGTAGCACTGGTGCATTGCGCTGTTCCCTACACACACAGTGGGTAAACACAAACTCGAGTCACTCCCAGAAGCCAAACTATACAAAACCTGCACACTGCATAACAGAGAGAGAAGGAGAAAAGAGAGACGGATGCACATTAAAGGGAAAACGTGTTTTGAAAAACCCCATCAAAAACTTCCTTTGCAGAAAAGTGCATGCAAATTCAGTCTTACGCTTCTCTCGTTCTCCTTCACCTGTAGAGCAAAGTCTATACTCAGTGACATTTAATAGTCTCAGCTTCAGATGGATTCACTGGCCATCTGCTCCATAGCGCACTTCTGAATTGGAAAGCAATTCAAATTTGAATGGCTATTCAGGAGTACTGTACGTGCATGAGTTGTGTGGGTTTTTTTATTAGTACACCTAAAAACTGAAGAAGTCATGGTTACAAGGTGTACTGGGATGAAACTACAAGAGCATTTGAGGATCAAGTGCCACAGTTTTGCATTAAATCTTTAAAAGATATTCAGAGTTTCCTTTGAGGCACTTACTTATCCTGAAACAGCTATGTTATGGCATGTCTGTGCAATATTATCTACAGTACGCGTAAAATAGTCTATACTTATTACTTTTGGTCTGGAAGAAAATCTGATCTGCGTCTGTATGCATTTTCCACTATTTTTTACAGCTTTTTGCGTTCAGCCGTTCCTTAAGACTGTCATGCTGCAATTTAAATTGATCAGCCTATTATTGTGATATCATTTCTTTCAGATAAACGCAGATTACATGTCAGTCAGATGCTATCCTTTTGTCTAATCAGACGGTTCTTTATCAAAATAGGCAACCGTGTGAACCAGACTCTTTAGCATCTTCCAAATCAGCGCTCTTCTTGCTAAGTAGTATTTTTCTCTCTTTCTCATCTGGTTAGACAGTGTAAAGTATTAACTTAAAAATATGAAACTGTGTGGGATTCTAATCTGTATTTATGAGCCATTTGTTTTTATAGATGATCATGGTAACACTTTAGAATACTGTTTCTTACTTACTGCATAACTAATAAGGAATTACTGAAGAACTAACAGGTAATGATTCATTAACACTTAGCGCACTACTGTTAACTACTAAGGAAGATGTGTTAACTAATCAGTATGTAATACAATTTTATGATTGTGTTAAGTAACAGTTAGCTAAACAATAACTAATGTATTCTGTCACACCTCCTGAAGAACTACTATTAATTATCTACTAGTTAAGGTTCAATAAAAATAATTATGAAGTAACTACTAATGAACAGTCATACACAATTACATTGAGTTGTGACCCTTTCATATAAATGTTATTAGTAGTAGTAGCAGTATGAAAATGCAATATTAATAAATGCAATAAATTTTACAGAGGTTTTGCCTGTATAGTGAATTGTTTTGAGTTTGTTTTGTAAGAAATCAGCATCCGATAGGAACCCCACCACCTCTCCAGTGCCATGCGATAACTTACCTTAGTTTTTATATTTTATATACAGTACTGTATGTGTGCCTCCTCACCATATACCATATTACTATTAATTCAATTTCTGTATGTAAGACAAGGACTGAGGGAGAGTGAAAATACAGGTAACCCATTAGTAATTAATAAAGCATTATTAGATAATTCCGCAAGAATTACTTAGAACCTGAAACAGTATTATAAAGTGAAAATATAGGGAGCCCATTAGTAATTAATAAATAATTATCAAATAATTATGCAGGACTTATTTTGAACCTGCAAGAGTAGGCCTATTCTAAAGTGAAAATATAGCGAAACCTTTAGTAATTAATAAGGAATTAATTATAATATGGGCCAAAACAAAAATTTACCATAGGTTGATCTGACTTTGTGCACTGATTTCAATCGTTTATAATAAAAATGTGTATACTCGTGGATGACAGTATACTTTTGCCAGTGTGTATATATATATATATATATATATATATATATATATATATATATATGTATATTAAATATATCCATTTCACCCAAAATGTCACTTACGCCCTTCTGGTTCTCACCCCTCGTTATGTACAATTATAGTAATGAGTCCTTTTGGGTGTGCAGCAAACAAAATGCATATTTCATTTCCATTATAGGCTAATAATAGTATTAGTGGACTGTAACAAAGTTGGTACTATAGTGTCCTTTTACTCAAGTAATTTAAAAAATTAATAGGCCTACTTATAATTTTACTGGAGTAATATTTTATTGGGTATCTGTACTTTTGCTCAAGTACTTGATTTGTGGGCCACAACCTGATTATTATAGTGACTATTTGCGTATAATTGTTCAGTAGTAGTTATTTCATAGTTATTTTTATTGAACCTTAACTAGTACATAATTAATAGTAGTTCTTCAGGAGGTGTGACAGAATACATTAGTTATTGATTAGCTAACTGTTACTTAACACAATCATAAAATTGTATTACATACTGATTAGTTAACACATCTTCCTTAGTAGTTAACAGTAGTGAGTTAGGTGTTAATGAATCATTACCTGTTAGTTCTTCAATAATTCCTTATTAGTTATGCAGTAAGTAAGAAACAGTATTCTAAAGTGTTACCATGATCATTTATAAATGTCAGGCAGTTGCAAAATATTATGAAAGTTTTGTGAATTCTGAAAGGCTCAACAGTAGTCCAGGCATTGTGTGTGAGTACATATCTTTCTCTTTCTTTCCGTGCTGAAATATTCCAAATAATGAAGAAAAACATTATGGCATTAATGTATAATTTATTGTATTCATTTATTTATAGTGTGAGTTATGAATGCATGAGTCCATCACTTTCACTCCCATCATAGAAACTCTGGAAATTTTGACTGGCAGATTTTTTTGAGGTAAAGAAAAAAAAATGTACAGACAAATAGTAGAGTTATATGGCTTTATATGTGATTGTGGATGGAAGGATCAATGGCATGTAGATATAGGATTGTAGATATCCTATGTAGATATGTATTAAAAAAAATGTTGCTATATTTTAATGATGATTAAGCATATTTCCTTCCCAAATTCTCATTATCACAATGCAAAAAATTACTGTTCACATATTAACATATCATATTGAAATGAGAATAAAATAAAAAAGTTTTCATTTTACATCCATTATGGTAAAGAGAATTGTTAACACAAAACAATCCTAATTCAACTAGAAAATGTGAATTGTTGCATTATTGTAATATTATCTTATTAATATAATTCTTGAATTTTACAATTCCTCTATGATTTTGGGGATTGAAAATGACCCAGACTTTCTTGACAGGTTCACCTGAATATGTCAACACAGTTTTGACCCTTTGACTTTCCAGCCAGCGTCTCCAGATCCTCCACCTTTTTACACCAAACAGATGTAGCCTCATATTCTCGGCCCCCTTCATTTCATGCTTATCAGCATACACAGCTTGTTATCAGACAGATTTATTCAAATATTCGCCAAATTCGGCACAAACGGCTGAAATCTGCGGCATCAAAATGAATTGTAGTTTATCATATAATTAGCATTTTGTAATTATGCTGCAAGGCAAGAAGGCAGGGGAGAGAATGAGAGGGTATGAGTGGAAAAAGATTTGTTTGAGCGTTTGAACCACTGTTGGCCTGAGTGTCATGAAAGTAAAGAGAAAGAGGAGGGAATATTCAGAGCTGTGGGAGGAAACGCAGCGTGGGGTCACAGGAAGTCATGCAGCCACTGAAGCATGATGCTGCCCGGACACTCTCAGGGAAGCGGTCACGCGGGGTCAGTCTCACACATTGCGGAACAAAATGTGACAGTAATGCACAAAAGTTCAGAGGAGATCTACTAAAAGTACAGAGTCAGGATGTTAAGAGATGGTATTTATGGTTCAAGCGCCATCTGTTAAACACAAAGGAGCCAGTATGTTAATTATTAATCATTAACCATCCTCTGTTACACCCACAGTCATCTCATCTCAAAATAAAATGTATTATTTAATTTACTGATTCACAAAAGTTGCCATTTGCGTCCAGCCTTTTATTGTTTTCAAGTCATTCTTAGCAAAGGATCAGAACAGTCAGTGAGGCCTATCTATCTATCTGTCTGTCTGTCTGTCTGTCTGTCTGTCTGTCTGTCTGTCTATCAGCCTATCTACCTATCTAGTGAACGTGTTTTCATCAAGAGCAAAATGTTCCTGGAACAACATTCCAAGCAACCAATCAGAATTGAGGGATACGTTTACAGGAAATGTCCGTTTTAACCTTACAACCAGTGTTAGGTGCTTCTGCACCCTTGTTATTCAACTATCTTTTCCCTCTGATTTTAGGGATAAATTAGTAGGGTTAGTAGGGGTAGGGTTAAGTTTAGGGGTCGGGATAGCATAGGGTTATATATATATATTTATTCTATCTATTTCTGTTAATATTTCTATCTGTCTGTCTATTGTTTTTCTGTCTATAAAGCCTGAAATTCAAGATTTTTAAAAAATGTTTAACTTTACAATAAGCTTTGTCAAGACAATCTATAAAATTAATAGTTATATTAATTTCTTTGCAATTCATTGTAATTCTACTTTTTTGCATTCACATTTAAGTTGCAGTTCTGCATCCTGTCTCAATTCAAATTCAGGAAATGAATTTACATTTCAATTCCATGCTCAATTCAGTACTGAATGATGCCCAACCCTGACACACATACACACTTTACTTAAACATTGAGCACATCTGTTCTTGAACTGTGCAAGCCTGGCAGATTGTGTTTAAATAAGTGTTGTTTTATGTGGAGTGTGTGTTCAAATACATTATGCCTTCACTCTTTTCTAAAGCTCTGATTCTGCACATGGACTGTAGCGGCCCCACTGGCATTTAGAGCACCTGTGGAGGTGTGTGTACGAGCGTTTGTGTGTTCTGTGTTCCATCGTGCAGTGCTGGACTACAAATGCCCACTGTCACCCCTATTTCACTCCCCATTACCCTGGGCAGGAGGGCCAGTAGAGTGTGTGAGGGCACAGCAAATGAGAGTAAATGGAAGAGGGAGGGAGAGAGAAAGATAACTACAAAGAATCAGACACAGAAATAGAAAGCAAAAGTAGATCCCACCCCATTATTTCGGTCCATATCGCGTTCTAACGGAGTAGTTATACAGATCCATGCACACATCTCTGTGCTTACATTCATTAAACAGTTTCTATAGCCGTCCCATGTGTTTATCCCTTCCATCTGTTGTTGCATGTACTGTACAGTATGTGTGCATCTGTGTGTGTGTGTGTGTGTGTGTGTGTGTGTGTGTGTGTGTGTGTGTGTGTGTGTGTGTGTGTGTGTGTGTGTCTGTGGCTTTTTCAGTCTTGTCCCTGCAAGCACAGTGGGAATCACACCAGAGAACTGTGAGCAACCACACACACACACATACATATAAACACCCACTAGCGCACAGTGTGTCGTTACTAAGCATTCATGTATTCAAAAAGCAGCAGTGCATTACTCCTGATGTTCAAGTTATTCAATGCTGCGTGAGCGTGCTCTTATAAATGTGCTATATATAGGCCTATATATTTTTAGGTGCATTGTTGTTACATTGCCATTTATAGCGCCAACATATGGAGCCAGTCAAATGATGCCACACAGATGGGCAAAATAAGAGCATCTAAGTCATTCCTGTTATGGAGTGCCTTTAATGTTGTAATTCAAGGAGGAATTTAAATAAAAGACTTTACCAAACTTTCAGAAATGTGCCCTGGTTAAGCTCAGACACTTTATTTACTATAACATTTTACACCATTACAAGACTGCAGGACAAAATGAAATCTGACAGGATAAAAAAAGTTCTAATTTTAGCCATTGTTTGGTGAGTGACTGAGAATTATAGCTTACATGATGGTGTTGACTTGATATTTTTAACATCTTTTGTAATTATGTTGTCATTACTGATATCTGTAGTTGTATAAAACAAAATAAAATGCTTAAGTGTGAAGTAAACTAGATAATGCCTCAAAACATCATGTTTATGCTGCTGTTTTACCGTGTGAAATTATATTGTTCCTTCCAGAGGATGATGTCTTTAAGCAACTGGCTTATATAAAGAGAAATTACAAAAGACTAACAGGATGGAAAGTGATATTAAGTGATAAAATGATTAACTAAATGAAAATGCCCAAGAAAACATGTTTTGTTTGAAACAATGAGGGAAAGGGAAAAATTAAGAAACACCTGGAAAATGTATTAATATATTGCCTATTTTTACATGTCAGAAGTTTAATATTGTAGCACCCGGGGATATGGCAAACACAGCAACATCTGCTCAAAGAAGTAATGATTTAAAATTCACCCCATGTTCCCTTAGTTGTGATATTGTGAGAAATATTATCGAATGTGATTTCCATCTTTATAAATGGTGTGTTTTATCACAAAAAAAAAGAAATGGTGTGTTTACTGTTTTAAATCAATTTTACTGTTTTATATAACTGATGATAACATGAAAATGTGCATTACTGTTGGAATGAGCCATCAGTTCAATCTGTCGGTTTCCTATTTATTGGTTGAAATACTTGCAGATTTTATACAGACATGGTTTTTTTTTCTGTTCAAATCCAGACATTTAGAAAACGATCCAAAAATGTAAAATGTCAGAATGGGTATCATTTAACATCATGATGATATAAAATAATTGGTTGTGCTGTATTGCAAATGCAAATGATCTCTTTAAAGCCATTATAGGAAATGTCACCTAAGGTCCTCCGTGCAGTTCAACAGGCAATGTGCACATATACACAGAGACACACACACACACACAGCCACAGAAGCTAATCAGAAAAGTGGGATCCAAATTTCTGCTGAGGATTCTTTTAAAAACTATTTTACAGTCGTACACACACACACACACACACTTCACCTGGATATTGTGGCTGACAGCGCCTAGAAAATAATGATAATTAAAATAAATCTAAAGCAGAAGATGTTAAGGGGTGAAATCACAGTAATGATCATGGTGGTTTTAATGGCTGCTCACAATGCTTAGGCCAAAAAACAATTTAACTTTGTTATTTTAAGGTTCACAAGGAGATTTTGAGGCCAACAGACATGTTTGAGCAAGAGGTTGCATTATACTGGCAAATCATTTGACTGCTGTGAGAGATCTACTAAAGGTGGCGTAATAAATAAATCTAAACAGCCGCAGATAATCTCATTTCCGTAACTGATGTGATGTCTTTGATGTGACGTTTTTGCACAGTCTATTTTGATGCTCTTTGAAGAATAATCCAAATATCTCTGTGCATTCTGCATGTGGATGTAGACTGCATGCTAATAGTGTATTGAGGGGTTGGAATTGATTAAAAATTGTCATAATAATGGTTCACTTTGGGAGCAATTCACTAAGAATTAATTATGCGCCGCTGTTAGCACCGTTTATTTCATTGTGCTGTTTAAGTTGTTTTAGCACCCAATTCACTAAAGAAATTATACAAATCAAGCAATGGTATGATGGCTCCATCATTTGATAATGCTCATGCTAAACTTGAATTTATGCTTTCGATTTGAATCGACATGAATTAGACCAAATTGTTTCTAAGGCCTCAATTCCAAGGACCTTTGAATGAAATTCTGTGTACATCATACATAAAACCAGTTTTATATCAATTGTCAAAATTTAGCATATTAACAGTTGTATGAATGATTTGCAGAGAAATTCATTCTGCATGTGGTAGAATGTATTTAATGTCTACAATGTGTTTGTGGTTGATGGAGGACTCTGTGTTTGACATATTCACTTTCTTTCAATACATTGTGAAAATGTAAATATCTACATGTAATGCCCACCTATAATGGAAAACATGGTGAAATATTGTAAAAAAAAAAAATGTGTGTGTTCATGGTTATTTTATTCATTGCAAATGAGGATCATGTCAAGTCACAGCTGTCATACTGTCAAGCTCTGATCTCCGTGATATATAAATCTACATTGTTAACTGTCCTTCCACAGCCATAATCTGACCTCTCTTATCTCTCGTAGAAACCTCAGACTGTCACACAGTACTTATGAATTCAGGTAGTGTCATGATATTCACAGAAATCCAGCAGAAAGGTCATAGGTGAGAAGAGTAAGAAGAGTTTAGTGTATGTGCTTATGTATTTTTGAGAAGTGAGAATACAGCCGACTGAAAGCTGAAAGATGCATTTTCACAGGCAGTATATGAATGTATGAAGGCATCAAGGCACATCAGAGTTCAATGTTTGTGTAACGTTCTGTCTACTAAGATGCCATCACCTTTTTTTCATTTTTCCTAGCCTATAATAAGACTGAGAATAGCTTCTGACAGAGTGGTTGAAATCTGTAAATTAGTTTATACATTACTGTCCAAAAGTAAGGGATTAGTTAAGATGCTTTCTTTATTTTTGAAAGAAATTAATATTTTTTTAGTGTGGACACGTTCAGTGGCTCAAGAAATGACAGAAAAGACCAAAAATATCGTTGCTAAAAAAAATTGGGTTTAAAAACAAACTAAACGAAGTTTTTTGAAATTGTAAAAATGCAGAAAGTCTCCTGTGAAGGCTAAGTTTAGGTGTAGGGTAGGTGTAGGGCAATAGCACATATAGTTTGTACAGTATAAAAACCATTACGCCTATGGGATGTCCCCATTTAGATAGCTAAGTAAACGTGTGTGTGTGTGTGTGTGTGTGTGTGTGTGTGTGTGTGTATGTGTGTGTGTGTGTCAGACTTTGATCAGTAAAGTTCCTGGTGACTTGGAGGCAGATGAAACAGTTTTTTGGAGGCATTTTTCAAATTAGAGCACCCACTCACTCACCCTCTGTCTCAGCCATGCCTCTCTCTCTCTCAAGCTCTCTTTCTCTCTCTCTCTCTCTCTCTCTCTCGCAAGCTCTCACTTTCATTCTTACCCTGCTGTTATTAGACATTTGACTAAATAGAATTAGTGGTCAACTGCCAAAACTGATGACATTATTGCACTCTCTATTAAGGATGGTAAGATTTACCGATTCGCATCGACTCGCAAAGTTAACGATGCAATACATCAATTTAAAAAAGTGTGCATAAGATACAAGTTGTCATTTGTATCACGATGCATCGTTTCTTACATATTTGCATAGGTAAAAAAACTATTTATTTATATATAATTATTAGTAGATGCACTAAAATAATTTGTGACCAATATTTTGGATTTAGATTGATTTCTCCTCTCCAAACTGTTTCTCTAGCGTGTTCTCTCATCACCATTGCTGCTACGTAAATATGACATATCGCAACACTACAGAGACCGAGGCATTAGAAGTCAAAAGGCACTTAAGTTAATTTGTATATGATTTGCTGTCTGGTCGAACCAAAGAAGTAAATGCGAACTATCTGCACCCTATTGAATTGCATAGCATTATATATGTTTTTCCTTTGCATCATATTGCATTGAATCACATTGTGTTGAATCAAATCGAAATCGGATCACACTGCATAATAATAGGGGTGAATCGTATCGCATCGCATCGCATTGGTAGCTGTTTCATATGTGTCTTTAATGTATTGTTGGCATTATGGAGATGCACATCCCTACTCTCTATCAATTATTTTAGTATTTGTATATGCTATATAGTATTTATTTAAATTTTAAAATGTAGTTACATTTTTTACATTTTTGTTTCAGTTTTAGTAATATTTTAATGTGCTTTTGTCATTTTTATTAGTTTTTTATTCTCATTTATTATTTATGTCATTTATTTGTTTTCGTTTTAGTCATTTTAGTATATATAGTAAAATCAAGTTTTTCATAATATTTATATTTCATAACATTTATATTTTATTTTATATCAGCTGTATTTCAATGGCCAAAAACAATTTGTAATAGTTTTAGCTAACAATTATATTACTGCTCTCCATTAACAAATCTGTCTGTATTTTTTCCTTTCACTCTTTCTTCTATCTCGCCTCTACTTTACTACAGGTTTTCTTAGCACAGGAGATCAGTCTGCTAAAGGGAACTATGGCCTGTTGGATCAAATCCAGGCCTTACGTTGGCTGAATGAGAATATTGGACACTTCGGTGGCGATCCTGAACGGATCACTATCTTTGGCTCTGGGGCTGGAGCATCTTGTGTCAACCTACTCATCCTGTCCCATCACTCTGAAGGTAAGACAAGTGTGTGTGTGGGTGGGTGGGTGGTTGGGTGGGTATATTAATGCTTTAACAGACTAATATTATCCCTGCACAGGTTTCCATCTCATTATTAATGCTGTATGTGTGTGTGTGTGTGTGTGTGTGTTACCTCACAAAATGTCTTACCGTCCTGTCCAACTGTGTTCTGTTGCATTGCTCGTCAAAAACATCCACCTTTACCCACACCATCTTCATCATCACTGTCATCCTCACCTAACATCAGTCCTACAGCCCTCAACTGTCAATCACACCAGGTAAGTCATGACAGTTTTTACCCTGGAGAAACCAATCATGTTATGTCCCTGTAACGAGGCCAATCCAATGGAAACAGGAAGAGATAAACAAATAAAGGTATCTAGATAAGTGTTAAAGGGATAGTCCACCTAAAAATGAAAATTCTGTCATCGTTTCCTCGCCGTCATGTCATTCCAAACCTGTATGGAGCACAAAAGAAGAATAATGTTAGTAACTGAACTCTTTCAGTCTCACTGACTTCCATTCTATAGACAAAAAAAAAAAAAGTAAAAGGGGATCAAAACTGTTTGGTTATCATTCTGCTAAATATCTTGTGGTTTCTACAAAGAAATTTATACAGATTTGGAATGACTTCAGGGCGAATAAATGATGAATGTTCATTTCTGGGTGGACTATTGCTTGGATAGAGTTCACTGAAGTGGAGCAAAGAAAAAAAATTAGCGAAGTGATTTTTTGAGCACTAAATGTCTGTTTGTGTGCCTGTTTGGACAAGCTAGGTAAAAAAAAAAAAAAAGCACAGGCATTTTAGCAGAGACAAAGCTACAGTAGCTCCATATTGATTTCTCTGGAAAAGGTAACATGCTCTTCAATAATTAAAAAGACAGAAAGAATGGTAGGAGGGCAGAACAAGGAATAAAACGAGGCCTTCTGTAATATGTTTCTACTCTTCTCTTGAGAGTAAGAAAAAGGCTTTGTGTGTAAAGTGTTTGTAAGTGAAAAGGCTACAAGAGAATAATAGATTTACTGTTATTATTTCAATGCAAGATGGAATTAGTCCAATGTTATCTCAATAATCACAAAAAAATGCTGTTTGTTCCAAACGCAATCCTCATTTTCTTCTGTTCTCAGTTTTCATTGATGCAATTCCAGCTGACACTCTGTTAAGCACGACTGGAATTGACATCAACATAATTACATCCAATTAACAATCTCCGGATACACTGGATATACAACATAACATTTAAATAACCATACTACAGCATAGTACCGTATCATGTTAAATGGGTAGCTGACAAGAAACACTTAAGGAAAACTGACATGTTCTGCAGTGTGACATGCTAAACTCTATTAAAAAATGTCTTTTAAAGCATTTGCTAATTAGTATGCATGTAGCTTTTATGATCTCATATTATTTTAGAAACTACATGAGATAATTGTAATTAAGTCAGCACTATTGGAAATGGTGTTAACCACTGGCAAATTATGAAAAACTGACAGTGACCAGTTACTTTCCATAATTTATGCAAATATATTTAAAGGGGTCCTATTATGATCTTTTACAAAGTCTTGATTTTGTTTTGGGGGTGTACTAGAACATACTCTCATGCTTGGTGGTTCGAAAATCTAATTATTTTTCGCATAATTTACATTATTACAATACCGCTCTCCCCAGCCTGACACAAACGGCTAGGGGTGGGCGTATCGATGCTAATATCGATAGTATCGATACCAACGTTGGTATTGGTATCGGATCGATACTAGCCTGATAAGATCGATACTTTACGTTCATTTTTTCTCGTATACACGTAATAACATTGCTTAACATTACATACAACACAGTGTAGACATATCTGGGTGCATATGCCGCTCTTTTCACATCTCTTATGCAAACATTGCTGCTGCGCTGTGTTTGGTTGTCATGCCATCACGTGACTCAGCGGCTCCGAGCGCGAGCGGATACAGTGAGAGATGGAACGGAACTCCGAGCTACAAACGAAATGAAAAGGAGAGGAAGGAAATCCTTCACATAGTGCATATTATACCTGTATACCGAATTTGTCCTTTTTATACAGTATCACTGTAAGGTGTGGACTGAGTTTAGCTTGATAAAATTATTTCTTAATGCATTAAGACACTTTAAATTTTCATTATAACGGTTTTCTATGGGAGTAAAATGCTTAACATGTTGTTTAGCATGTTTGCATATACATATTCTGGGCTCAGCTGCTTGCAACATATATTTTATTAACAAGCTGTATACCGAATTTAGTCTTTATTTATTTATTTGGTCTTTATCACTGTCTTCCTCCATTCATTAATTGCACCATATTAAATGTTTTTATATTGCAATTAGAGAAAATTAAATTCAACATGTTGCATTCATGTTCTGGGTTCATCTGCTTACCTGTACATACATAGTAGGCCTATATATTTTTATAAACCATACCGAATTTGGCCTTTTTATATCACAGTTTTGTTTTATTGCGATAATAACAAACAAATATTACAGTATGTAACAGAAAATACAGTACGTACATAACATACTAAAATCCTTTCAATAATAAACGAGTTATGGTTTAATAGTTCTTTTTCATATCAATGTCTTCATTCAATAAGCCACTTGCGTTAAATTTTTCTTTATAATGTTTTTTTATGGGAGGAAAATACATAATGTGAAAACTTTGAGCGTTGCTTTCATATTCTGGGCACATCTGCTTACTTGTATATCCAGTTTGAAACATTAATAAGGTGTATACTGAGTTTTGTCTTTTAATATTATGTTCTTAATTTATTAAGCCACATTAATTATTTTTATAACTTTTTTCTTTGGGAGGAAAATACTTAACATGAAACTGTTTATTGCTTTCATGTTCTGGGCTCCTCTGCCTGCAAAGTCCTTTTAGAAAGGCAAATAATATCCACGTAGCTTTAAGGTGAATATAATATTAGTCATATCAACATTAGTATTGTTAATTTTTTTAATTGTTGTTGGTCATTTAAATTTGTTTTTTTAAATGACAAGTATCGGTATCGGAATCGGTATCGGTGATACTGGCCCTGTAACCAAAATTTGCAGTATCGCACACCCCTACAAACGGCTCGATTAGTTCCGGGTTTGATGAAGGCCCGCCTTCCGAAAAACTAAATGTGTTGTGATTGGTTAGCTGTCCCAGTGTGTTGTGATTGGCGAACAGCTTAGACGGTGTTTCAGTATTGCCCCGCCCCTTGCCAGAACAGCAAGTTCTTCAATATTGCCATATCAGTTCTAGTCTCAGCCTCATATGTCACGTCCACGGACCGTTGGCTAAACGTCTGATGCATATGGCTCACTTTTCTGGAAACACTTCAGGAATGTCGAAGTCGTCATCTGACTGGTTGAATTAAACCGGATTTCCGGGAGACACGAGTGTCGCGTTTATTTCGGTCCTCCGGGAAACAACGATGCCGTGGCGCCAAACCCCCTCACAAAGGAAGAAATCTGTCGTGTTTACAAATGTGACGACGAACGCTTATCAGGTCAACTAAACGCTGGATTTTCAAAAGTATGTGAAATATTTAAAGTTCGCGGCCGGTCTGTTATTGTGGTGACATTTCCACACCCCTAAACGTGACGCTATGAACGAAACAAACTATGTTGTTTGACATGTCGGTCAAACGGCCTCATGGGTGGGCCTTGGCCAATGAAACCTGCCATAGAGTCCAGACCTTCAGCCATCATTCTGAAGTTCTGGCTACGCGAGACTATATCAATTCAGACCTCGAGAATATTGAGCAAGAGGATCTCGCAGAACTTTTGCACGCAGGGATATTGCAAGGCATATGAAAGTGGTATCGTTGTTTTGGTTTTTTTGGCCTAAATCATGTTTTAGATAGGATGTCAACAACAGCTTAAAAATAACTGCATTGACTATGTACAGATAAGTGCAACGGTAATATGTATTATGTTTATTGTTCTTTAATCCTAACCTTATAACATGAATTGCACTGAAACTGTTATACACTGTAAAAAATGATCGTGATTTTAACGGTAAAAAACTGTGAAAATGCTACGGTAAAAACCTGTTACATGGTTAACGGAAAGTTCCTGTAAAATTTACAGGGAAAAACCGTAAACTGACGTTCCCAGAATTCCCTGCGTTCCATTTCAATTTCTGTTTGAATTTGACGTTTTTTCTTTGAAATAACTATGTTTCTTCTTAGTTTTTTCTTATCAGTTATGTTTATTAGGGTTGTATGTTACATCTAATGTTGTTAAATTAATGTTTATAGCATATTTCAGTTTAAGGAGTCTCACCATGATGGTGTTTAGTGGTTGTGTGAATGACACTGTGCACCTTCTGTATATGCTATTGTTTTAAAGTTGCTTGTGATGGGCTTTGGCTCATCATGTGACTTTCCCATCATCACTTGCATGTGGTGGGTATCAGTGTATTTCAAAGGAACAAAGCAGATTTCAGTACTTTAATAGATTGGTATATTAAGATTATATCAATTAAAGAAATTACGGTATTTAACTGTAAATTTAAGTTAAAACCTAAAACGTTGCTACCGTTGCTACGGTAGAATTCTGGCAACCACAGCTGCCAGTTTTTTACCGTAAATTTTACGGAATTTTTTTTACAGTGTACAGTTGAATTTATTTATACCATAGTCCCACAGATTTACACTATTTGTGGCCATATATATATATATATATATATATATATATATATATGCAAATTAATTCTCTGCCAGCGGGAGGCCCGGTAACGCTGTACACAAAGCAGAGCTCTGCTCACAAACACTGCTTTATCAGACATTACATGCAAGATGAAATGAAAATGACATCCAAAATGTTCTGAAAACAGTTGGTTTCCATCAGAAATACAGTGATATAAAAACACCCGCACCGGGTTCGGTTTTGAAACATGCAGTGCTTGACCAAGCGTTCTCCCCTCCCCCCAACCAGTCGAATTTCTGACATCACGTCACAAATACAGGAAAACATCTTTGTAGTCCAAACGAGCCGTTCGCTGTAGTTCTTGAAAAAGGATTTTTTTTAAACGAATTATCTCCCTTTGGAGCGGACTTTGAGATTTGTAACGTTTTGTAGATCGTTTTATGCCCAAACATACAAACTACACACTGACTAAAATTCAAAAAGTGAAAAAGCATAATTTAAACCTAAAACTTAGATTTTTTCAAAAAATGTACCCTTATATGTATAAACCAGGTATATGATGTATGCTGGTTTTCTTCTGTGTAGTTAACAGCTTGTTATTGCTCCCTCCCGCCCCAGGCCTGTTTCAGAGAGCCATTGCTCAGAGTGGTTCAGCCATCTCCAGCTGGTCCATTAGCTACCAGCCCTTGAAGTACACTAAGATTCTGGCCCGTAAAGTGGGATGCACATATGGAGAGACCGCAGACCTGGTGGACTGTCTCCGCAGGAAAAATTTCAGAGAGTTGGTGGATCAGGACATCCAGCCGGCCCGCTACCACATTGCATTTGGACCAGTGATGGACGGAGACGTTGTGCCAGATGACCCCGAGATCCTGATGCAGCAGGTGATATTGATATTACTTTCATTTGTGGGGAAGGTTTCTAAAACCTATGTTAATTCAGCATAGTCTATCTTTCCAAGCCAAAGATTAGGTTCAAACTATTTCCAGTAAACCACCCAATCAAATCTTAACGAGGCTTCAAGCACAGGATTTTGAATAAAGCTTAGTCAGATCTACTTTTGTAACTGCAGACTAAATGTTCCATGAAAATGAGTGACACCATATACTTTTGATATGCCATCATATACTATCATGTTATACAACAATGTCATAAATGTGGGTGATTCTTCACTTAAAGTCAGTAAATTCTTAAATAATTTATACATTTTTATTTTAATTTAATTTATACTTTTTATTAATAAATGATGTTCATAATCTTTAAAATGTTCACTTCTTATTTCTCATTTATTAAAAATAATATATGTAACAAAGACCAAAATAATGGGGTGTTTATGGGTGGAATTTCAGGATTTTCAGGTCTCATAAAAAAAAGTGCAAAGTAAAATTGCCTAGATGTTTTATAAATTTATTAAAGTGAGAAATGTATAAAGTCTAGATATAGGAGACAAGCCTAACATGAAATTCAGGAATATTTAATTAAAGATACATGACCAAGTTTAAAGCTATTATAATCTACCCTTTAAAACTAAGTTCTAAGTTACTTAAAATCATTCAAGGTAACAGAAGTTGAAGAATGCCATATATGGAAGAAATTTTTCCTACTGGTTACTTGAAATAAATTTGTCTGAGGATGTTCAATCCTTTCTCCACTAGGGGGAGTTCTTGAACTACGACCTTCTGATTGGTGTAAATCAAGGAGAGGGGCTGAAGTTTGTGGATGATGGGGGCACTGAGAGTGAAGAGGGCATTTCAGCTGCAGCTTTTGACTACACCATCTCCAACTTTGTGGATAACCTCTATGGATATCCTAAAGGTAAGATCTTAAGTCCCCTTTTATTTTACTTGTATTTTTCTTGTCTGTTTAACAATTATCATTAGAAAGTAAACATCTAGATTTCTATATCATCATATTTCATATTAAATTGTGCCAGAGTTTGACAGTTTTGTCAGGGTGAAAAAAAAAGATTAAATTATCCTGAATACAGGTGTAATGCTGGATGGGTAAACATCATTCTGACTTTTATTGAGGGACAATGCTGAGTACAACAATAAAATTGGTACTAGGTATTAGGTGCTGTTTTAAACTTTTTCCACCAGAGGTCGATAAAAGACAAGCAATGTCCATCAGCATGCTATTTTATGTGACTTCTAATGTGGAGATTTTATGTCTAGTATTTAATGTCCTATGGATGTGAGCTATTAAGTATTGTTGTTTTTACAAATAGCATGCATTCATGGGTGAATTTTCTCCAAGTTCATAAGACAAACATATTCATATACTCATTTAAATGCTCTTGTCTGTTCTTTCTTTAATGTAATTATTATCTATCTTTCTGTAGGTAAAGACATCTTGAGGGAGACTATTAAGTTCATGTACACAGACTGGGCAGACCGAGACAATGGGGAAATGCGGCGCAAGACTCTCCTGGCATTATTCACTGATCACCAGTGGGTGGCGCCAGCCGTCGCTACTGCCAAGCTCCACGCAGAGTACCAGTCTCCCGTCTACTTCTACACCTTCTATCATCACTGCCAAACAGAGACTCGGCCCGAATGGGCAGACGCTGCACACGGGGATGAGATACCATATGTGTTTGGTGTGCCCATGATTGGAGCTACAGACCTCTTCCCTTGCAACTTTTCCAAAAACGATGTCATGCTTAGCGCTGTGGTGATGACATACTGGACCAACTTTGCCAAGACTGGGTGAGTCTCAGTATGCTAAATATTGTCTTTATTTCTGTTTAAATAGCTAATTATAGTCATAACACTATATTGAAAATAACACTATATAATGAAATTTTTCATCAAAAATGGTGCTGCACAACAGAATTTGGATGCTGTATAAATTAAAACATGGTTGAAAAAATATCTTGGTTGTACAATATTCTTTAAAATTAGGCAATAAGATTACTTTGAGAAGTAGCCTACATTTTAGTGAAAAAATAATATTCAGTAGTCAGTTGAAGTGGATCAAAAAGCTCATCAAATTTGTCCTAAGACAAGAACCCATTTTGGTTTTAGCTTTTAGGACAACTTTGATGAAAGTTCAAATGTTCAACTTCAAATGTTGACTAGTGGATTTAAAATACATTTATTTCATACTAAGCATAGTTCAAATCTATTACCATATTTACTGACATATCGCTTGAGACTTACTGATATAAAAAATTATAATTAAACTGCAATGCACATTTCTTATTATTAAGCATTAAATATGTTTTAATGTCACTATTTGTGAGGATTGTATGATCTTTGATTAATATCGGTCTTTAAATGCAAGATATTTAAGTGTCCCTATAGTATACTTGCAATAGTTCCACTTTGGCACAATCAAATATACTTCAGTATATCTTTCAGCACAACTTCTGCACAATTAAAGTGCAAAAGTACAAAATTAGTCTTTCCAATTTAGCAGGCTTTACCAGTTTAGTATACCAAAAGTACAGTCGCAGGGTGTTTTTATTAAGCACATAAATATGTACATGTATTTGTAGTATACTTAGCATGAGATAAATGTATATTTTTTACTATGGAATAGTATAATAAATTTCTGTCAAAAATTTCAGGGTAAGCCAAACCTTTATTTTGGCAGCTTGCCAAGAAGCCTTTGAGTTTCAGTGTTCTAGATTGTCTAGATGTTGGTTAAATATTGAAAATTTCTAAAAAAAAAAAAAAAACTAAAAAAAAAAGTATTATATTGTGATTTTTTTTTTTCAATAAATATCAAAATCTGTTATCACCTGGCCCGAATTCAAATTGCAGTTCTGTATCCTGTTTTAAATTCCAATTTGATTTAAAAAGGCTTCTCAATTAAAAAAGTCTTAAAGTTCTGAGTGGCTCACAACATTGGTGTGGAATTCATTAATGGCCAAATAATTCAAAAATAGCCTTTTGACACAAGATATCTGTTTTCTTTAGGGACCCCAACTTGCCTGTTCCTCAGGACACCAAGTTCATCCACACCAAGCCCAACCGCTTTGAGGAAGTGATCTGGACCAAGTTCAACTCCAAAGACAAGCAGTATCTCCACATTGGCCTGAAGCCTCGCATCCGGGACAACTACCGAGCAAATAAGGTTGCCTTCTGGCTGGAGCTGGTTCCTCACCTCCACAACCTTCACGAGGAGGTCTTCAGCACCGCCACAACCCGGCTGCCTCCAGGAACCGCCCGTACCCCACACTGGAAGGGTCAGGGACCCCGAACGACACGCCATCCCATCCCAACCTTCCCTTCAGAACCGGACCCAGACAGCTCAGAGCCTCCTCGATTCCCTCCCTTCCCAAGTGACACCCGGGACTACTCTACAGAACTGAGCGTGACGGTAGCTGTCGGCGCATCGCTCCTCTTCCTCAACATCCTTGCCTTCGCCGCACTTTACTACAAACGCGACAAACGGCACGAAGTGCGGCGGCACCGCTTGTCCCCGCAGCGAGGCGTACCTGCTAATGACTTAGCACACAGCCAAGAGGAAGAGATCATGTCCCTGCAAATGAAGCACTCGGAGCACGACTCCCACCACGACATGGAGCCGTTGCGACCGCATGATATTTTACGCCCCGCATGCCCACCCGACTACACATTGGCATTGAGGCGGGCACCCGACGATGTTCCGCTCATGACCCCCAATACTATCACCATGATTCCCAGCACCATTACTGGCATGCAACCCCTCCATGCCTTCAACACTTTCCCTACAACCACTGGCCACAACAACACCTTACCCCACCCTCACTCCACCACCCGTGTATAGTAGCGCCCACAAACGAGAGGACTAGCTCTCATACATATCCAGTTTTCTCTCTCTGTCCACCTTTTCAAGCTCCTAAACTTAAGAGGCTCTCGGTTCAGCTGCCTAGAGCAGCGACTGCGCATCCTGTTGGCGTTCTTATAGACACAATCAAGGTTTCGTAGAAGTTGTACACACTAGAGGAGCTCTGTTTGTAGACTCAACGGTGAGCAACAGATTTGGTCGGCCTAGTACTGGATTCAACTTGCTGTTTGTTTTTACACATTGTTCTTAAAGAAATTGACTAAGCTGATCCGATGTCATGAGGGGAAATGATGACATTTACTCACTTTTCTTCTCTCACTAAACTGGCAGAGTGCAGATTTCATCCATCCTTTTTATCATCCTCCTTTGTTATTCCATTACCAGCCCATTGCTCTCTGTCCGAATACGTCTGTGTCCTTGGATTATGTTTTACATGAATAATAATAATAATAACAATAATGCATTTTATTTAATGGCGCCTTTCAAAACACCCAAGGTCACCTCACAAAATGAAAAATACAAATCACAGCATAAAACAAAAACACACAACAAACTCTATACATATACAAGTCAAATGCAGTAGAGACTCAATAATACAGATCATAAAAAAGCCTGTATAAAGAGATATGTTTTAAGACGTGTTTTAAAAGTCAGCAAGCAATTGCTATTGCGAATATCATTGGGAAGGGAATTCCATAGGCGGGGGGCAGCATAGCTAAAAGATCTGGCACCCATGGTAGTTAGTCGAATCCGAGGTACCACAAGAGAAATTGAAGATGAGGATCTAAGAGCATGTGAAGGGGTGTAGACATGAAGAAGTTGATTAAGGTATTGAGGTGCAAGATTATGAAGTGCCTTGTAAGTAGCAAGATCTTAAACTCTACTCGATACTTTACTGGAAGCCAGTGCAACTGCTGAAGAACTGGAGAAGTGTGCTCATTAAAAGGTGTTCTAGAAAGAACACAAGCTACAGAGTTCTGAACCAACTGGAGCTTATGTAACAATTTAGCAGGAACACCAGTGAAAAGGGCATTGCAGTAGTCTATACGTGAAGTAACTAAAGCATGAACAAGAACTGCTGTATTACTGGTAGAAAGAAAGGGACGGAGACGGTTAATATTACGCAAGTGGAAGTATGCAGTCCGTGTGATACTATTAATTTGAGTTTCAAAGGATAGTGTGCTATCCATGACAACACCCAAACTTTTAACCTGTGAAGAAGGAAGTATTGTATTATTGTCAATGAACAAAGAAAAACAATTAGATTTAGACAAAACAGATCTAGTGCCAATAAGTAGGGCCTCAGTTTTGTTGCCATTTAGCTTCAAAAAATTTGCTGAAAGCCAATGTTTAATTTCAACTAAACAGCTAGATAAAGATGGTGGTGGAAAAGAACCAGTGGGTTTGGCAGACAGGTAAAGTTGGGTGTCATCCGCATAACAATGAAAATGAACACCATGTTTCCTCAAAATGTAACCAAGAGGAAGTATATAAATAATAAAAAGAAGCGGGCCCAAAACAGAACCCTGGGGAACCCCAGTGGTAACTGTTGATATTCTTGATTTAAAATGTTTTAATTGAATACACTGAGTACGTCCAGAAAGATACGACCTAAACCAAGACAGAGGAGTGCCAGTGATCCCAATAGAAACCAACCTGTCGAGAAGTATCTCATGTGAGACAGTATCAAAAGCAGCAGTTAAATCAAGAAGGACAAGTATGGTTAAAAGCCCAGAGTCAGCTGCCAACAACAGATCATTAGTTATTCTAACAAGAGCGGTCTCAGTGCTATGGTGAGGATGAAAGCCAGATTGAAATTGTTCAGACAAATTATTATTAGAGAGATGTTCTTGAATTTTAATTGCAATACACTTTTCTATTATCTCAGAGATAAATGGTAAATTAGAAATTGGACGGAAATTATGAAAGTTAAATGGATCAGCCCCAGACTTCTTAAGTATAGGAGTAATAATAGCAGATTTAAAAAATAACGGTACAGAACCAGAGACAAGTGAAGCATGGACAATTTTAGTAATCAATGGCAACAAGGATGGTAAACATGCTTTTACTAAAGGAGTTGGTAGAGGGTCTAACTGACAAGTTGAAGATTTAGATCTATTTATCAGACCCACTATCTCCGAAGCAGTTGGTAGTGCAAAGGTAGAAAAAACAGAGTGGGGGGGGGGGGGGGGGGGGGGGGGGGGGTGCGTAAGAGATAGACTGACAGGAATTATGGTGGAATGTACTATTTAGTAATTGCTGATGTACATTTTTAACCTTAGACTCAAAAAAAGTAATAAAACGGTCACATAAATCAGTGGAATACATATCAGATGGCAAAGAGTCAGGAGGTCGCAAAAACTTATTTACCATCGAAAAAAGAAATCTTGAATTGCCATTGCTGACTCCAATTATGTTGGAATAATAATCAGATTTAGCTTTGAACAATGCATTTTTGTAGTTTTGAATATGTTCAGCATGCATCTCTTTATGAACAGTAAGGCCAGACCTGACGTACAAACGCTCTAACCTACGACCTTTAGTTTTAAGTTCACAACACAGGGGCATTCGATAAAAGGCGGAAGCTGGATATGTTGTGTTTACCTGCAGTCTTGTGTCAAGTATTAAATCATACCTTGTAACAAGAGACGCAGAGCATGAGAGAAAAGGACAGCGTCTGACAGAAGACGAAAACAAAAGTGCCAACATCCTCTCTTTTTCTCTCGCTCTTGCTCTGCTCTGTGCGTGTCATTTTATCACACATATTTGACTTGGCTATGTGTTGTTTCTTAGGAAGATTTTTGTATGTATAAATATAAAGACATATATATAAAAGAATGATATAAATATATATTTACATGGATTGCTCGGTGGGATCTATGCATGAAATATTTTAAAGCACCAAGAAGGACACTGAGCTGTAAACTCCCACAGCTTATTTGCTTCTTTTTTTTTTTTTTTTGAAGTTTGCTTGCTTAAAATGCCTACAGAAACCTTCTCTGCAGTGGTATTTTCATCAGTATTAGTCCAAATGTAACATCCTCCTCAGTCTGAACACTCTATAGGACGATATTCTCTCTCCGCATCCAGAAAGAGAGCTATTGGCCATATTCTTTTAAATGCTTTTTGACATTCAGATGCAGGTGTTGGTGCTATTATGTGACCATCAAACATGTAGTGCTCTCTACTAGAGCCATCTGTGATGGTCCGGACAGTTGCAGAAATACAGCAAATAGCGAATGCACATGTAATTTGCATCTCTTTTATGGGCCTCTGACGGTTATATTTCTCAAATACAAATGATTTCTCTCTCTCTGTGGCCTCTCTTGTTCTATCTCTGTCCTTACTCTTTCAGTTCAACATCGTTTGGTTTTAATAAGCATCTTTTTGTGTATTTGTGCATGTGCACACATAAAGAGTGTGTTTTCTTGGCAATAGCTAGGTGTCCTGTACATTTGTGTTAATGTAAATGTGTGAGGTAAGAGAATATGTGATAGAGAGGCACAACGAGAGAGAGAAGTTTTTTTCAATCCTCATAACACAGAAATCTCCTTCATCTGTGGCCCTCTATCATTCAGGAAAACCTACATGGTCATTTTACATACAAAATAGTTAGGAGGAGGCTGGAAGCACTCCTAATATCAGTTTGACGTGTTTACCCACATCTCTACATCTATCTCACATCTGTCTGCACTGCACATTTGACCTTTTTGACGAGGTTATGACAAGCACAGCAAATAGTGGTGGTGGCAAACCAGATCTATGTATAGACAAATCTTACAGATTGTTTCTTCAGAATACATGTTCAGGTTAAAGAACGAATGGCTCAGAATCACTGGACAGTAACTGCTGGATTAACACAATCACTTGTGTTCTCTTCATGCCTTGTTCTGCCACTGCTGTGTGTTACGGGAGGATGACGGTTTGTGTCAGGAAATGCGTTTGTCTCACTGTTGGCTCAGTTTGCCAGTGTATTGAGTCTGAGATGCCCAGGACCATTGTGATGGAGCAAGAACTAACACCAGTATGCTGCACAATGTACTAAACATGAACAGACTCTGAGCAAACATGCTGGAGGTTCCGTCATGAAAACAGAACTTTCTTCTGCGGTGTGGACTGAAAACAACAACAACTGGACAATAAACGAATGGAGATTGTAACAAACTTCAGTTGCAGGTCTGATAGTGTAGGTTGGACCTGTGGATATGTACCATCTGTGGACTTTTGTGTGGTTGTAGGTATAACTGAACTCCATTTTAAACAAACTATGAGGAGTTGACTAGAGCTGCGTACAAAACAACCTCAGTTCTAATAATCGATGCTGTTTTAAGAGATGAGTTCCGACTCTTTTGTTATTTCTCTCGTTTGTTTTTGTACGCTCAACCACTAGAGTGTGATGCTGTGGTACATACAGAATAAAGACTCTACATCCATTACGAGCCATTCATTGGGTCTTCAGTAGGCGTACAGTGAGAGAAGGAGAAATAGAAATGAACTGTACATTTTTAAGTGTAAGAACAAATCAACTGAAAATATTTGTAAATATTCAGTTACTTGTTTAAATGTTTTGTTTTTATTTTCTTTTGGTTTTGGTTTTTCTTTCTGGTCGAATGAAATTTGAAACATTTTGTGACCAGGACAACAGGTGCAAGTTCTAATTCAGCCACCAGCAAAATTGATGAATCTCGTTCGTTAAATTCACTTTCTGCGGCTTGATTTAGTTTTGAGATCAGAGGATGGAGATGATGCATTGCTCCTATATTTGAGCATAAAGAGATTATGTAGCATACCAGTGTCACTTGAATCATCACAGCTAGTCATATTTCTGCACAAGTATGATTGGCTGTTCGTTTCAGATACAAAGCCTGCCAGTTTTCAAAAATCTTTAATATGGAGATGGGCTGGAACGTCCAGTTTATTTAAGCAAAGGAAGCACTGGAAACCATGGTGGTTATGAGAAGTTTTTCATCTGCCATGAATTTCTTGTAGCATTGAATTCTTACCAAAAGGTGGTAGAGATTTTATGAAATATCTCAAATAGGGGAAAGTATTGTTTTATGCTCACATTTGTACACTTTAGTACACATTTAATTATTTTTGAATGAATTAAGCATCTAGTGAAATAATGCCAAATTAAAGATGGCATAAAGAGCGCACGAGGAGCTCAGTATGTCAAGTCTGATGGTTTAAAGATAACTGAATAAATGAAGCACATGTTATTCCTCTATGAAAATACACACATTTTACTGGGTCCTAACACAAATTTACACCTGTTGCCCTGTTTTACTATATATGTTCAGAATCAGAACGCCACACTTGTTGAAGAATAAACATGTTAATAATGGATTTTAAAAAAGAAAAGGTAAAAATATATAAATAAGGTGATGATATTTCTCTTTATTTAGAAGTTATTACACACTGTATGCTGTGACTCTGATCTGGGGAACATTAAAGAAATTCATAGCCAGACAACAGACTCTTGTTTTCTTTTAATCAAATTACTAGTCATCTAAATAACTTTAATTAGAATAAATTGACTGCAATAAATTGCTATACCTGAAGTGTATTTCCCAACAACAACCGTGATGGAAATGCCTTCTTTGACCAACAGACATTACTGAAAATGTAGTCTTATTAACAGAAGGGTTTATAAACACTATTATAGGAAGATAAACATGTTCACTAGTGATTCGCTCATTTGTCTCCAGAGCAAATTAGAAAAAAATGTTTGTTAGAGAAAGTTGTTGTTGTTCTTATTTTTATTGTTATCTATTCTAAGTTAGTGTTGAAGAATCAAAGAATACTTAAAAAAATCTACCAGACAGCTAACTCTGTTTAGTTGATTTATTCAACTCTGTTTGCTTTAAGTAAAGAACAATGTATTACTGAGGCCTAGATATCACTTGTCACTGGGGTGAAAGACTATTGAAACATTACTGATGTGTCAATTTTATTTTAGAGTCTAGAAACGCTAACAGACTGTGGTACAAATACAGACAAGAATGATACAAACAGTCAAAGTCTCAGTGCTGTGGGACTGTTTTATCAATAAACGACTGCTTGGACAATTACATTTGAGAACCAGAACTAACTGTTAAATTTTTATAACAATTGTTTTATCATCAATAAGACTGGTGAGTGATTATTACTTATGGCCATGTTTGTTTACACTGAAATGCAGTATGAGGAAGCAGTAAATATATTTCTAAAATAATTTCTATTAGGCTGTTTTTTTAATGTGATTGTATAAGTGTTTTGATTAGAGATATAACTTTTATCCTAGTACATCTGTGATTATTTTGATGTTTTTTGACACTACTGTGTGATTAAAAAGACTGTTTTTGAAGCAGTTTCCTTTATAGTCTGTAGGTATTAAAGACAACTACATGACAACCTTGACAGCATAATCAACATAACATTTGCATTTAATCATTTACCAAGTACTTTATTCCAAAGCACAGATTTGTTACACGGGTTACGTACGATATGCAGTCAAATATATCAACTCTTAAGCAATCATTTTATATTCATAGTTTAGAATTCTACTTACTGTAAACACAAAAATGTTAATGTAGTATATACTTTCTACAGTGCATCTGCTTAAAACAAAGGAGAATGGTAGGAATATACACTTTTAAAACAATGTTTTTCCATTCATTGACAATCAATAAAAATGCAATAATCAGTTTAAAAAAAAAGACCACTAAAATGTAATCTTTCATTTTCTATCATAGGCACAATCAGCACTGGTTCCTAGAAATGTCAGCTGAAGCATTTGCAAGCAATCAGTAGCATTTGTGTTGGTGATGGTCATGCTATACCTATACAATTATTTCACATTTGTGTTTTATAGGCAGTGCTGCCCAATCACTAGATCAACTATTGAGAAAGAAAACAATTATTTGATGCTGAAAGACTCTTTTAAACTCTTCTCTGCTTGCTCCATATTGATTATTTTCCAAGAAAGGGGTATATCAGCTGGGCGAGCATTGCATTCTTCAGCAAACTTAGTGTTGAAACGGGCCAACACATATTTCCAGTAGTCTGAGGCCTGTATGCTAGCGTCGGCAGGTATGTGCCAATCTGGAAAGATTTCTCTATATCTTTTGTAAGAATGGTACTCATATTTAGTCTCAAAACACTTGAATTGTTGTTCACTGTGGACATTTGTTGAGCAGATGTCTGTCACTAGTTTTTCATTGCTTGCAAAGATGTAGAATCCAAGTCCCTGAGGTCTGTGAATTGAAGCACAGTGGTCAGTGTGGGCTTCTCCACCAGCCTCACATGGAGCTTTGCAGAATGGACACTGTTTTCCACATCCAAACACTCGCTTGAAGAGCTCATTCTGGGGTTTCATTTTGAGTTTGGACAGTTTCTCCTTGATCTTGATTTTCTTCAGTTGTTCCTTCAGTGTCTGCTCCATCTCTTCAACAGATTTAGTTAGCCAGCAGGCAAATGGCTCTTGGGATGCATTGTTTAAGACCATTACTGTTTCTAGCGCATCTTTGGGAATTATTAGCTTTTGTCCAAGCTTCCTGCATATGCAGTGTATGAATCCTTTGATGCCATCTTCATTTGTTTCATTCTGTGCAATTTTGACAGCTTGTAGTATCTCCATGGTGATTCCTCTAAGGTGACGTTCCTCCAACTCAGACACTTCATGGTGATTCGAAAACTGTTTGGTGATTTGATCTGATATCCAGCCCTTCACAAAACGTTCATAAGAGGAAATGTACTTCATATACTGTTCAAACGCATCTTCTCTGAGCAGCTGCTTTAAGAGTGTGTACTGAAAAAATCCACGAGTGCTGAATTGAAATGCATTTTTACCCTGAATCATTTTGTCAACAATGTCTGGACCCAAGGAGCTGTAGATGAATGTCTCAACTGCAGGAATCAAGCAAAGCTTAGTGAATTCTTCAGCCTTTCTCTGACACTGATCGCGATCATGGAATAGGTCTTTGAAATCATTGTGATATTTCTCTTTATACTGACCAAGGCATCTTCGTGGGTCTTTCTCCTTAATGAAACAATCATGCATGTGTTGAAATTCTCTCGCAGAAAACCCACAAATGTGCAATTTGAGAGACAGTTCAAATTCATCTGAAAATCCGATATTCTTGTTGAATGTCAGTTTGTCATCAATTATGTTTATGATTTCCTGAATGTAGGTGTCATGGTAATCTAACTGTCCCTCTGTCTTTTCCTGGACTACATGAGAGCATGTGTCTATTATTTCATCTGCCAAATTCTGTAGCTTCACTGAGTTGTCACTGATGATACGTTTAAACAACTCCTTTATGAAATTTTCTTTGGTGACTTTGAACACCCCTGTGCCATAATTTTTCAGATTGACTTTCATGAATTTCTCTCTAACAGAACCTCTCTTCTGTTTCAGGTTCCTTTGAAGTTGGCTGAAAACACAATCAAATATATTTTTTTTCTCCAGTCCATTAAATGACAGCTCGTTGACAGTTTCTTGCCATATATGTTCAAAACATTTGTCAAGCTCATTGTCAGTCATATAGGCATCACTATTTGAGTATTTGTTTTTCCGTAACTCCTCCAGTAGGCCCAGCACCTTTTTCTCCATTGTGTCAGTGAATGTTTTCTTGATTTTGTCCAAATTAGTCATTCCTCTCCTGATTTCCACTGTTCTTTCAAGCTGTGTCAGCAGAGAGCTCTCAGTTTCCCTTCTGAGAGATTTTACACTGTTCATAAAGTCTTGTTTGTATTTTTCCACAAGACAGACATGACCCTCTGTTTGTTCAAAGTATTTGGACAGATGTTCCATTGTGGTATTTTCCAATGAGTCAAGCTTTGTGACAGCTTCTTGTTTTAGCCCAAATAAAAGATCGTTCATGTCTGATTTGTCTGCTTTCAGTCTGAGTATCTCAAAATTTGACACTCTGGTTTCAGCTCCTGTTAACCAAGAGTGCATATGCTTCTTGAAAGACCATTCCCATTTATGAAATTCTGTGCAAAGTCTCATGTATGCATCAGCCACCAAGCTGTTTCTGAAGCTAAATATGAAATTTTCATATTTGACTGCATTCCACAAGCTTTTTGTCCACTCCAAAAATTCTGTTATGTTGTTTCCAGACATTTTGAGTTTGCATTTTCCAATTACATCAATCATGTTCTTTTTAAGATCATAGACAGCCTCAGAGTAGCCGGCATTCACTGGTGCCATTGGAGGACTTCCATGCCAGAGTCCAGGAATATACCAATTGCAAGTCTCTGGATCATACTCCATCACATCAGTAAACATTTTATAATCTTCCTTGTTCTCCATTTTAGCAGCTGCCTCAGTCATCTCATTCAGCTGCTCCAACAGAAGCTTTCGGTCTCTCATGTTCTTGTCATGGGCTGATACATCAGCAACATTTTGGTGGACAAACTGGCATTTAGGTTTTTTACCTATTTCCTTCATTCTAAGGAAAGCATGGACAACAATCTGTAATATGTCCTTCATCTCTGTGGAATTCTCCATTGCGATGTTGATGATTGTGATGTCACTCAATCCAACAACAAGTGTGGCTAATTCATTGTCATGTTCATGGCTATCATCTAGTTTTGCCAGCTCTGGAGATTTCAGACCTTCGGTGTCAATTATCACTAAATAATCACAGCCAAGTTTTTTCTTGATGTCCTCTTCAACTTTAATCAGCTGCATAAAAGCTCCTCTGGTGCATCGTCCACTGCTGACTGCAAACTGAACTCCAAACATGGTGTTCAGCAGGGTGGACTTCCCTGTGCTCTGGACACCTAAAACTGTGACTACCATGATTTTATTATTTGGCTGCACCAAAGAGTTCAAATACATAAGCACATCACTAACCCATGTGAGAGGAATATTTGATGCATCTCCATCAACCAGTTCCAGAGGGAAGCCATCCAGCATCAGCTCAGCACATAGGCGGGGTAAGTGCAGCATCTGTTTACGTGATTCTAAGTTTTCTGGAAGTGACACCGCAGCTTCATAGAGTTGGCCCATTTCACGCAGAAAGTGCTCTATTCCTAAAGAACTGTTAGAGATCTGTTGGTCAAGCTGTGCGATTTCCTCTTTATTTTCTGAAAATTGTTGGCACTTTTCTTTGTACTGCTCTCTGAGGCTGGAGAGGCTTTTTCGGGAGAGATTGTCAAGGTTCATCCGCATCCACTTCAAGAAGTAGGACCTCTCCTGGGTTGAGTTTGATAGTGCACTAACAAAGCTGGACATGGCCTCCGAGATATCATATTTACTCTGCTGTTTCCTGAGTTCTTTCTTTTTAATCTGGAGATCACTCTTGTATGTCTCTATGTTTTGATCACAAGCTTTCCGGAGTCTGCATTCCTCTTTTTCCAGTTTTGCCAAATCTTTCCAGATTTTACCCTGAAGGGGAAGCTGTGTCTCTTTGAACTGCAGTGTGTCCTCTATATTTTTTGTTAAGCCATGCGCATTATTTTTTGCTCCCTGACATTCCTGGATGTCTTCATCAACTAAAATTCCAAGTTCATGTGCTATGGTGTCCATTCCCTCCAGACGCGCTTTGTTGGAATGATAATTAATTATTTGATTTACTGAAGAATGCAGATTTTTAACAAAATTTGCATCATTTTGATTGGTCTTCAGAATGATGTTGTTTTTCTTCAAACTCATTTCAGAGGCTGTCCTTTTCAGCTGCTCTAAATCAAATGCTTTTTGTACATTGCCTACTAAAAAAAACTGTGCTTTCACATGTTGGTTGGTGAGTAGCTTGTAGTTTGTTTCCAGATTGTCAAAGAACACAAAAACTGCAGTCGAGGTCTGACATAAGAAGGAGTATTGTGTTTCAAAGGCTCCGATGTCACCTCTTAAATTAGCAACAGCCACGGGTTCAGGAAAAACATCAATGTTTTTGTTTCCACAAGGCAGATACCAACTCATCTCCACTAACCCATTTGATATCTTTCTTGGAATGTCTCCGCAATCCATATCACGATGTACAAAAGTGTCATGATACTGCTGAGGGTTGCTAAGCAATTTGTTTAAGATCTGAGATTTAGAAATGCTGCAATCACCAAGTCTAACAAAAGACACAAGGGGGAGCTCAAAGTGAACAATTCTCTCCTCCACAAAGCCTCTTGAGTCTGACAGGGAATGAGGTCTACATTTTTTCACAATATCTCTCATGGCCCAAAGCATGAACGTACACTGTTGAGTGTCAGAGTTTGGAAGAAGCAGAGGAACAGAGAACTGACACATTGACATCTTTGAGGCCATTTCCTGTTGGAGGAAACCATCTGAACAAAGGAAAAGGGCGGACATTATGTCTAAAGGGTTTACACTGCTATTCTGATCATTCAGAAAATCAAATGTTTCATTGTAAAAATCTAAGCTTGACAAATCTTCACTCTCATCAGATGAATATTTGACATCTCTTGCAGTCACATTCACCATCATCAGTTTCTTCAGGAACAGCCATGGTAAGGATGATTGAGACTGGGCTGGCTCATCTATCACTGACCTCTTCTCAATCTGCAGCACATCGCTGAGTTTGAGTTTGTTTGGGTAGTACTTCACCAACCCCAAATCATGTAAAAGACTCTGGATGTTTGTTTCTGTTGAAAAATAAAAATCATTTGTTTCTACTCAGTTCACATTTTTTAATCAATATCAATGTTTGTAATGAAGTTTGCTATATTATACTAACTGGTTTGAGCATATGTGACTGCTTCTTTACTCCTGTTGCCATTTGGAAGCACTTTAGTAATGTGAAAAGAGTACTTCTTTCCAGGACTTAGGTCACAGAAAGCCACAGTTCTTGAATCTGTTATCTCTTCCTGAAAGCTTCTTCCATTCTGGCTGCAAGCAACATGAAACGTCTTCTCCTCACAGTCAGATACATCCCAAATAAGAGAAACTGATGTGGTGCCCACACTCTCAACCTTGAAGTTTTCAGGTGGGACTGGCCCTGCAATGAAAACAATATAAATATTTATATTGTTATTTATTTTCCTCTTTGTTTTGGTCAGTTATAATGACAGACTGTAACACAATTCTAAGCTCATACTGCATAGACAGACTGAAAGATAATTACTGGTGCACGCAGTCACTTTAACTCCCACACTGCGTTCTCCATTATCTGATATTGAAACAAGGTTGAAAGTGTACTCAGTCCCTGGGCACAGATCTTCCACCTCTATGGTTGAGGAATTTGTGATAGTAGAGATCTTTGTAGATGTGAGACTGTCGTAGGTCAACTCAAATGTAGATATGCTGTCTGGACTATCCCAAGCAAGAGTAACAGAATTGGTCCCAATAAGCTGCGCTGAAATTTCATTTGGTGCAGGGATATCTGTGGAAACAAGACCAATATATTTTTATGAATAAGAACTGATTGGTTTATCAAAGTCAGCAGCCTATATACAGTACGCATTCACCAATGCTTTATATGTCATTCAATAACAGATATTTAAGAAAATACAAAACAATTATCTCTGCCTGTCTGATGCAGGTAAGTTGGTGTCTTCTTTGTAATAACATGCACTCATGCATTATGCAAAATAAGAACAAAAATGTGATTTAAGAAAGAAAACTGGGTTCTTATTGACTTCATTCAGAAAGTAAAACAAAATATAGTAATGATCAAATTTGCTATATGTATTTTCCCACAGTATAAAATAAACATTCATTTAAATTGTGGTCAATGCAGTCTCCAAAGATGCAAATATGTTACTGACACAAATTGTGTTACCTTGTAACTTGGAAAAATCTTCCTTTTGATATGACTCAGCAGCATCTGCTCCTGAAGTAAATGTTTGTTGTTCATCTTCAAGGTATTCACTAGCATCTGCAAATTCCTTAATTTGAAAGATTTTAAAGCATTAGTGGCATGCAAACTCAGGTTTGCCAAGACTAAATTTGACTTATGCTATTAAGTGTATGCAACTCTCAATGCCTAATATAAGACACAAAATTTGCAAACAAATCTGTTTTGTAAAAGTAAGAGGAAGAGATGCTTACTTCTTCCTCACTGGGGCAGTCCATTCCAACTGCTTGTGAGTTGACTGAGACTCCTATAAAGAAAACTGATCCAGTTATAAATTAGCAGACTATACGTGACGTATTGTCAAGTATGGTGACCCATACTCGAAATTGGTGCTCTGCATTTAACCCATCCAAGTGCACACACACAGCAGTGAGTAGTGAACAAATGCACACACACACACACACACACACACACCGTGAGCACACACCCGGAGCAGTGGGCAGCCATGCTGCGGCGCCCGGGGAGCAATTGGGGGTTCGGTGCCTTGCTCAAGGGCACCTCAGTCGTGGTATTGAGGTGATTCATTATAACATTCATTATAGTTGTTAAATGATTAATAGTGGCTTCGTTTATTTACATTAGTCTACAAGTTTACAAAGCTTTATTAAGGTAAATTTCCATTTGCAATGGGCACGTCACCAATATTTTTGATATTCTCGATGCTGCTCCCCTGCACTGTACCGCTCTGGGCTGCGTTTCCCAAAAGCATCGTAAGCCTAAGAGGAGTTTTTACACGAAAACAAGCCATGAAGGCTACTGGACCCGGAAATAACGTCTCTACAGATATTATATATTCAATAATATCTATTATTATTAGTATATAGCATGTATTAATATTATTATTAAACTATTATATTATATTATATTATATTATATTATATTATATTACAGCAGCCTATTATATTCGAGGCTCTCGAGCTATCTGGAACATTTTAATAAACGAGCGTGTACTATTATGGGGCCATTCTATAAATTGACATCTCAGCACTTGACAAACGGATAGTGACTAAGTAGCACTTAAAGAAAGGCTACGTGCGATTGTGTTAAGTGCATTTTTTGGGAAACGCACGTGAAACAATAACGAACGTTCGTAAAATGACTCGTAGAAAACGCTCTTAAGCGCTAAGATCAATCGTTATCGAGAAACCAGGCCCTGTTTGTTCTTAGGATGACAAAAAGTCTAAAGTTTTTAGGTTGGTCCGCCTCCGTGCTCGTCAATGTCAAAATGAGGTAGCCAATCAAATCAAACAAATCCTTTTTTTTTACAGTCTATAATCGGAGCGCGTAACAACCCCATGATCGTGGGTTCGATTCCCAGGGATAGCATGAACTATATATATATTTATGATATATTATAAAGTAATACATTTGTAAATATTAATAAGCAGGTGTGATACGTTGGTATGGCACCACACATGTTTACAGCGACACAACTGGATCGTGAAGCCATCCCTCTGCGAAACGCAATGAAACACCAGCGGAGCAGATCCGCATATATGTTGTCTTTTGTTGGGTAATTGACGCATGTAACAGACATTGGCTATTTTTTCACCACTCTGAGTTGTAGTCTATTATCATTACCTGTGTCGGAGAAAAATCTAGATATTGTCATATGCGAAAGATTATAGCTGAGTCTGAATACAGTAACAAATAATAGGCAAGACAGCGATTCAGCAAATCTTGTCGATTAAAGCTAAAAATACTTACAATTGGTTATCCACTTGTCAAGTGGAAGAAAACCTCTGCATTTCAAAAGAATCTAACCACGCCTGACAAATTTATACCCTGTACAAGTGAGGGACTCAACGGGCTAAACCATGTAGGCAACTACTATTAAAAATGCATTGCGAGAGCGTTTGCCCTCTTAGTGCAAGTTCTTACAAAAACATTTGCTTACATTGTCGTTGTCTCCGAATTATCTGAAGGCTCAATATTCTTTACGTTTGCGCATAAACGTAACAATAACACATTTTCAGTAGTTTGGTCCAAACGCCGAAAATGAAACTATGATTTACATCTAAAACGAAACTCATGGAGAACATGGCATTTCTGATAAATACATAGAGCTGGTTAGCCCAAATATAGCCTTTTTTAAGATTCGTATATGAAAAAAAGTTTAGGCAATAGGCCAATAGTTCACCCAAAAATGAAAATTCTGTCATTACTCACCCTTATGTCGTTCCAAACCCGTAAGACCTTCGTTCCTGAATATACCTGACTTTGACATTGTTAATGTGTAACTGCAAACATATTTTGTCCTGTATCTTTGCAAAAAAGAAAAAGACATTACATTTTCTTTTTAAATTCAGTTTCATCCAAATGGAACCAGAAAACTATGTTTTAAAAGTAACCCGAGAGTACAAACTTGAACTGTTTAGAAAAAAATAATAATATATGTATATATGGGTAGATGACAAATAAAAATTGGACTGTGTCCATTGGTGTAACATAGCAAAAATGTAGAAAAAAACTTAACATGCAAATAACATGAGAAAAATGTATCTTCATTCTTAGAGTTCTTAGAGTTACAAAAAAATATGAGAGAGGTTATTCTTCAGTGTTAGAGGGTTTTTTCGTCACACCATAGGACACATTGATAGGTCAGCTACCCATATATATATATATATATATATATATTATTATTATTATTGGCAATGTCAATTCATAAAAATTAAATTAGCATAATATCAATTCTTAACATAATTTAAGAGTAGCGTTTAGTGGGTTCATCTGCTTGCCTGTATGTAGTGTGTTTTATTAATAATAAATATACTGAATTGTCTTAAATGCATTAAGTCACATTAAGCATCTTTATCATGATTTTCTATGGGAAAACATTAATACGTATCGCGTTATGTTCATATTCTGTGTGGATCTGCCCACCTGTACATAGTGAAGTGACATGCTGCCAAGTATGGTGACCCATACTCGGAATTCGTGCTCTGCATTTAACCCATCCAACGTGCACACACACAGCAGTGAACACACACACACACACACACACCGTGAAAACACACCCGGAGCAGTGGGCAGCCATTTATGCTGCGGCGCCCGGGGAGCAGTTGGGGGTTCGGTGCCTTGCTCAAGGGCACCTCAGTCGTGGTATTGAGGGTGGAGAGAGCGCTGGACATTCACTCCCCCCACCTACAATTCCTGCCGGCTGGAGACTTGAACCCGCAACCTTTGGATTACGAGTCCGACTCTCTAACCATTAGGCCACGACTTCCCCCACCTGTACATAGTTTGCATCATCAAAAAGTTGTATATTAACTTTGGTTTGTCAATATCACTGTCTTAGTACATTACTTAGTACAATCCTGGTAAAAAAAAAAAAAAAAATCTGGCGGCCAAAATTTGCCTTCCAGGTGTGCATTTCTGCAGGTAGTGTATGGCATCACGTGAAAACTGCAAATTCCATTATTATGCCAAGCCCAAGATGTATTCCAAAAACACATGGTAAGAAGAAATTGTATGGTCATTTCCTGTTTAAATCAATTATGAGACATTGCTAAATTATTTTGGGAGCCAGATTCCTTTATGAGCTGAATCTGTGATCGTTCAGTCTGTTCTCAAAACCTCCTAGTGTTCCATTGGTCAAATAGCTTTACACAGTATGGCAGGGTAAAAAGGTTATGCTTTGCATATGGTGGCTTTCACTCTTCCAGGTTATCAGTCTGGCTTGGAACACCATGGAAGAACAGATGGATCTGCCTGTCTTTGCATTTAAAAACTGGAAATTTTGTTACAAACTCTGATAACTTAGCTTCTCACTTTCTGATGGCTCTTTATAAGATTTTTATCTTCAGGCTTCTTCTGTTGACAGGTTTGAGATTGGCAGGCGGTACGGTCTCTGACAGCTTTAAAGAATGCAGCCAGTTCTTCTACATGCATACAGCACCCACAGGTATCCGAGGGGGCAATCTGAAGAGGATATGCCAACGCTACGGAGATAAACTACATTATGCCACACTGTATGACAGCAGTCGTCGACTGGCACTTTATTCAGCTTACACCTTCAAAAAGACAGACGGACAGAGGAGGATGGACACACCCTGGATGTATGAACCACAGGTAGCAGAGTACCTTAGTTTTGTCTCTGGATAACAAATTAAAAACAATAAATGAATAGTAGTTTGTGTATTTTATAAAATTTCAAATATCTACATTATTTAAACAAAATAGTCTTTATTTTGACAACAGACAATTCATCACATAACACCGAATGGTACTGTCCATATAGCTATTGTTGTTGTTCTGTCAATATGAGTTTCTATAGCCTATGGTTTTTGATGTCCAGCTGGTTTCTGCTGATGAAAGCGGAAACATGAGAGAGTTGCCCTCTAGTGGTGAAACCAACCAACTACTTGAGGAGAGCCAGGCTGTGTTAGCAGACTATGTTGATGCGGTGGAGTACGAACGTGGCCCACTTAACCCTGACCAGCACCAGGCGGACAACCAAGACAAAGCAGCTACCTACACACTCACAAATGTGGTACCTCAGATCACAGACTTAATGGAGGGTACATGGGCCATTTATATCGATACGGTGCGCCGCCGCTTGAATAACTTCTGCCATGGTGCTGCCTATGTGGTGACTGGGGTGACTGTATCAGGGGTGACCATCCAAAGAGGAAGAGAGGACCGCATGGCCGTCCCAAAACACTTGTGGTCCGCTTATTGCTGTCCACGGTTTGATCGAAACTCACCCTATGATGTACGATACATGTTTCCCACTTATGCATCATATGCTTTGAATGAGATAGTGGGACACAGTGTTACAGAAGTGCCTTTGAAAGCTTTAGAGACCTTTCTGAAAAGTCAGACTGGCATGGACAAAAGCGTGAGCATCTTTTTCAAAGACTGTCTCACAGAAAATACACATACCAATACGAAGTGATTGAAAGCAACTCAACACTGTAAAGCCTGACATATCAAATAATTGTCTGAAAAATCTGTTCATTTTAAAAGGAAAAATGTATTGAATCTTCAGGAAAAAAAATGTGCAGATTTCAAATGTTTTATGTGTTTTTCTATGTATAGTACTGATAATATGGAGCTCACAGGAATAAAAGCTCACAGTGTGGAGGAATAAAACACCTCAATTGTATACCCAAACTGAGCAAGAATGTTCATTTTGATCATGTTGATATATTTTAGCATTAAGAAGAATTTGTGAACATTAAATGTAAGCATCTGTGCAATGATAATGAATTCAAGAGCCAGTCAAGAGAATAATGTAAATAAACTAATAATTGAATTTAATTTAAATGCAGTCGGCCAAGACTACACTACCTGAGAAGTTAATAAAGTCACCTATCAGACTTTGTCCTACTCTTTGGAGATGATTTCCATATTATCATGCCACAAGTTGTGTGTTCATGACTTTACATAGCCTGTATTACTGCATTTAAATATCACTTTGTTGATATAGTGTGTGTATATGAATGTGAATGTATAGATGTTTTAACTGCTGAAACTGTGAACTGGTGACTAATCATATAGTTACAGTCTGCTCTACTGTTGGAAGGTATGTGTAAGAGTTGTTGCCACTTTTACTGAACTGAGTACAATAGGTGTAACATGGAAGGATAAGTCAATTAACAATCCATTAACAATTTATTCTTCGCTCATTTACGAAGAAAACATTTGTCTAAAAGTATCATTTAGTTCTTTTCTATTACATCCTAGTCAGGCTCAGGTTGATGGCAGACCAGAAAACTATATTCAACTTTAAGGAGCCAATGAACATTAAGCCAGCAGTGAGCAAATTTACCTTGCTGATTTGCATGTATATGAAGATAATGGCACGCTGAAGAAGGTCTTATCAGTTTTGAAGTTTGTATTATTGTAGATCAGTCTATCCGAACATGGTTTTGCATGTACTTTGTACTCTGCATTAGAATTTTCAGTGGCTCTCATTTTATTCTCCCCCTACCAGTGAAGAGTCAGTCAATTTTAAATGAGATAAAGACAATCAACTGGAGACTAAAGTGAATAAACCAGCCACAGAAAAAGGAGCAACATTTTTTTCTTTTTTGTGATACATTTTACCAAGAAGAAAGACACCAATTTAAAGTCTTTAGGACAACATGAAGCTCACGGTCTATTGCTGGTCCCGGTTTGAAACCTTTCTGATCCCACTGATGTGTTTGGTATTAAGAACCCAAGCCGGAGTGGTGGATGACTTCTCCCATGTAGATCGCTGTAAGGATTTTCTTTATATGGGCACTCCACCACGAGGTTACCTCAGTAATTCCCTAAAGAAGATTTGCCAGCGCTATGTGGACAAGCCTCGCTTTGTTACACTCTACGACCCCAAAAAACACATCCCCATCTATTCAGCATACTCCTTCAAGAAATCAGATGGGGAGAAACGAGTAGACATTCCCTGGATGTTTGAACCGCAGGTGAGAGTGTGCTAAGAATAACATATTTTGTATATTCTGTATACATAATTGTTCAAAAGTTTGAGGTCATTTTTTTTTATTTTTTTTTAAGAAATTATTGTTTTTATTCAACAAGGATGCAATAACTTAATACATAATTTGTAATGCAAAATGCAGTAAAATGTTATTTTATTATTATTATTGTTTTTATTGTTTGACTGAATGGTTCTTCGTGGAACCAAAAATGGTTCTTCAATGGCATCGCTGTAAAGAACCTTTTAAGCACTTTTATTTTTAAGAGTGTAAAGCAGCACAAATTTTTTCAACTTTGATAATAACAACAACAAAAATGTTTCTTGAGCACCAGAAAGCAGCATATTAGAATGCTTTCTAAATGATCGTGTGACACTTAAGACTGGAGTAATGGCTGCTGATTTTCCATCACAGGAATAAATTACATTTTTCATATAAAACTTTTACTAACATAAAAATAAAAAATATCAAAAGGCAACCTGGGCCATTCTTTCAAAAACATAAAATCTCACTCCTCAACTTTTGAATGGTTACATGACTTAGCAATAAGTAAATAAATAAATAATCAGTTTCAATGTTAAAATGATGTTTCTCTCCTGAAATGTTTAAATGTGATCTGGGTATTGTAATCATGACCTTTTACAAGGGTGCTTATTCGTCTTTCTCTTCTTGGCTCTGAGAATCTAAACCCATCTTAACCTCATTTTCATCACCTGCATTTCTCATTTTGCACAGCTGGCAACTGAGAAAGGAAGCAGTAACATGGAACCCTTTCCTCAGTCTTCTGTAATGCACAAAAACTTTGAAGACACGCAGGCCGTGTTAGAAGACTACACTGATGTAGTGCAGTATGAACGTGGCCAAATGAACCCCGATGAGCATCAGGCTGACCCGCTGGACAAAGCTGCCACCTACACATTGACCAATGTAGTTCCCCTGATAAGGGAGTTCAATTTTGGTCCCTGGAGCACACAGGTAGAGGTTACCCGCAAACGGCTCAACAATTATTGTCACGGAAAGGCTTATGTGATCACTGGGGTGACAACATCAGGTAATATGATTCGACGTGATAACCTAGATCGTGTCGCCATCCCAGAGTTCATGTGGACAGCCTATTGCTGCACAGATTACGATCACAATGCTCCCTATGCAGAGCGGTATAAGTTTCCAGCATTCGGCGCCTACGGTCTTAACGATCGCGTGAACAATCACATGGTGGAGGTTCCTATCAAAAATCTGGAGAAGTTTCTCAAGGGCAAAATGGAGGTGGACAAGAACTTCCAGGTCTTTTACAGTGACTGTGTGTCAGATGTGTAAAGATTAGAATTGGATAATGAACCAATCCAAGGGGTTCATTATTATAAGAATTGCAGATATTACATTAAACTTAATATCAAAAAAAATATGCATTACATTTGTGTATAGCTAATGAATGGTAATGTTTTAATTCATCGAATTATAGGAATAGTTCGCTCAAAAATGAAAATTCTGTCCTAATTTACTCACCCTCAGGTCGTTCCAAACCTGTTTGAGTTTATTTCTTTTGTTGAACATACAAGAAGATATTTTAAAGAATGTGGGTACCTCTTGACCATAGTATTTTTTCAATACTATGGACGTCAATGGAGACCTGCAACTGTTTAGTTACCCGCATGCTTCAAAATAACTTATTTTATGTTCAGCAGAAGAAAAAAACTCATACAGGTTTGGAACAACATGACGCGGAGTAATTTGAGTAATGAATGGTTTTCAGTTTTGCATGAGTTATCACTTTAAGGCATGTAAACCCCCCACATCACACATTAAAGTATACAAGCTGATATAAATTTCTTTGGGACATACTTTTTAGAGATTAACTACATCTATGTGCTAAAAATTTCAGCAAGACAGCTTAATTTCTGGTCCTCATTTATGATCTTTTCCTTTATTAGAGCCTATTGATGTTGGTGTGTTGTATAACATGCTGTACTTCCCCATCTGTAAAGCTAAAGCACATTTTGGGTAAAATAATCAGATTAAATGACTATAAATGTAAACAGAACAGACAAACTTCAGGATGCTGTTAACACTTACAAGTCTCGTCTGTGAAATAAATATTAAAATAAAAAGTCACATGTGGTTCATTTATCAGTTCGTTGTCATGCTATGACATTCAAATACTACTTTGCTCTTGCTGTGACAGCTTTGAGGCACATGTTAATGCAAGAAAGAAATGAGCATGGATGTCAATTCAATTTTTATTAAGTAATTTTATTCATGTGATTGGGTGAAACAGAAAATGACTAATTCTGCCATTTAACGCAAAAGAAACGGTGCATTTTATATAGTCCTTGTTCCACCCATATCTCAATGCATATTGTAAAAATCCTCACATACAGATTACAGACAAGGTGAGAAAGACCAACACAGTCACTTCTTAGCAGACAGAGGGAGACAAAGATTGTAGAAAGAGCACTGATCCAAAGAACCAACTGCTTTCCATGAAACCCAAGCTTGACTTTGCAATGACTTTTTATCCAAAGGACAACCAAAGTAATGAGGGTCCATAACAAGCAAGTAACTCCCTCGTTTACCAGAGCACACACCTAAGATCCCCTTAGAGGAATTGTCCCTGTCTCCTCCCATCATAACAGGTGACCCACGGGTAAGGAAGTGGTCATGAAGATCTTCCACAGCTTGATCAAGCTCCTTGCCATACCGCACATGCACTATGCGGCAGGGAACATCATAGAGCTGGTCAAGAACAAGACTTGCCTCAAATGTCCCAATCCACTCCCTGGATCCCAGGAATGCATCAGGTTTGTCCCCTATTTCCACCAAAGTTTGCTGTATTTCAGAAAGACTGGGTGGGTGTCTGCGGCTCACACTGAGAGGTTGATTAAAACTCAACCATGAAGCCATGGTCTGAATAGTCCTGTATCCACAACCCCAACCTCTGTCATCCTTGCCATCACAACCATAATGATAATAGAGGCAATCTCCTGATATCACTGAGCATCTGTCACAATCTGGAGATGGCTGAGGTAGCCCGTCATGTGCGTTCTTTACTAACGTATCCTTCCATGTTTCGTTATTGGCTGTCATCAGAGTTTGTCCACAAACATACCTACCCCAATCTATACACTCAGTTTTCTTATGTGCCCCTGTTTCCATGTCTGGACGTGTATATAAGCGCCGATAGCTACCGTTCACACACTCAAAATGCGAATGAACGTTTCATCTCGACACAGACGTCCATCTATGAAACACTTCCCTCTGGTGTATGAGCTCGTTCTAAAACAGTTCCGCCTCAAATTCGGAATTTTCCCGAATGGTTTCTGTTTTACGCGGTTTTACACTAATAATGGACATTAAATAAACAATGAACAGCGTCAATAAATACAGCTCTAGGTATTGTAAAAATAACAAGTAGCCTACTGCTGGCTCGGTGTGCGAGACAGCCATGAGATTTAAAATGAAACGTTTTGGACAATTGTTGAGAGTGGATAAAGAGTGATACCACTAAAAATAGATGTAGGAGACTACAGTTAACAAAACAGGAACGCATTTATTTGATGTTTTGTTCTGTAAAGGGAATCATTGTTTAATTTGTTAGTTATTTGATGCACTGGCTGCCTTTATTAGGTAGTTGTTGATAAATAATTGAAGTTTCTTTTCTTTTCTTTATAGTATGTTTAACAAAACGATATATCCCCTAATTATGCGGGCACTATATTGCCACAAGTGTTTGGAGCGATATCGCCAGTTCATCAGTAGGGGGAGCCAGTCCTTTGGGAAATATCATTAGATCCATTTGACTCTGGCTTTGGAGAGCACTGCTGGCTTTGGCCAATGCTATTAATAAGGTAAGCTACGTTCTGTTACATGACATATGTTTATTAATTAAGTAGAAATTTTGTTTGTGCAGTAAATGCCAACCTAGAGATGAACATTCTGTGCATTGAATATGTTGTATCGTAACTCATGCATCATGTTTCAGTTGCTAATTGATTGTCCAAAGATCATGTGTATTGAATAAAGCTGTAGGGAATAATGTACTTGACATTTTATTTGTATGTTTTATTATAATCTTAAAAACATTTTGATTGGACCTTACAGTCTTTTTGTTTCCTTATGGACAGAAAACAAATGGTTTGGTAAACACAGCTGTTTTTGACCTATTATGTATGTCAAAATGTACCTATTTTGCTGCATGAGGCACTTTATGCATGATATGGCTTTTTGTTCTTTTTATCACTAAAATAAACATCCCGTTTTACATAAAAAATGTCCCATGCCATTACCATATACAGTAGGCCTATTGTGAAGTGGTAGACATTTGAAGCTGGGCGATCCAGCAACTAAATATTTATTTTGAAATAAAATACAGGAATTAAGGTTACAATATTACACACAAAATTAATGTTACAGTTTATTAACAGTTGGCTTTAGTGGATGCACAGAAGATCCATTAAACTGAAAGGGATTTAAACCATTACTAAAACAAGGTCAAGACACAGCAGGTAGATAATAGAAACACAGAAAAACATGCATAAAACCAGATCACAAGGTCAAAGAATAGACTATGATAAACAATGTGTGATAAGGGATACGTGAATGCTGGCCTGAAATTGAATGTTTTGACTTGAGATAGAATAAAGATGAACACTTAAGATCAGACACAAATCTGGAGATGGAAGACATTCCAGAACGAACCTAAATATCAAGCCCCTGATGCAAAATACAGTGGCTAGAATGGAAAGAATAAAACCCTGTACCTAAAGAGGTAACACTGTTTGTGGGCGTGTAGTTATGCTTCAAGCTGGACACAAGACTGTACGGATAACTGTAGGTGAGTGGAGGCTGGCAGTGTCAGATCGAATTGCACAGTTACTGCATCCAACTTTTCTGAGATTTTATTTCGAATGTGTGCATTTTTATTCCTTAAACATTGCATGCAAATAGCATACAGGAGTTACTAACTTAAGTGTTGCCACTTTTTGAAAATATTTGTTGCCAAAATCTTACTAAGCTCACAGGTTTAACATTGTTGTTGATGCGTATTGTGAACATTTATGTAATATTATATAAGACACTTGTGACTGCATTATTGGCTTCTCTGTTAGCTTCAGCAGCGGTTTAATTACTGCTGTCTTCATTCATGAAATGACCTTAGGATTTCTTTTTGTCCACTGGCAAGCTGTCGGTCATTCTCTAAATGGTTTAACTGTGAATTTGGCATAGTGACATGATTAGCATGCATCTGCTGTTTAAGACTGTTCAACAGCCAGAACAAGGAGTACTGATCTAACAACAATAACTATGTTAGCGGTAGCGGATTACACACAAGCCTATCAACTCATTTTAAAATGTTCTTTTGTTTATTGGTGTTGAACGAAATGCTATGTGACTTTATGCACAGCATGTTTTTGACTAAATGCTGTTTTGTGCTAACTGAAAGTTTTTTAAAAAAAGGTCCAGTGACTCTTTGACAACTGCATTTTGCATATAATCAGTATAATTGTACAAATTGCAAATAATATGCATTGGGAGAAAAATTAAGCTGGTGAATGATGGTTGTTTGATGTCAAATGACACAGGACATTTATTGAAGACATTTTGTTTGAATGAAGAAAAATAATGATTTAATTCTGAAATAGAGAATGTGTATCGCTTAAGTTGAAGAGCTAAGATAATAAAGACTTATATTTCTATTTCTATTGTTTATGCTTGAGAGAGCAAAAGCCAAAGCTAGAACTGTCCTCATATGCTTACAGCCAGAAAAAGCTGGCAGTCTATCATTATAAAGTGCAGATTTTATCAGTAAATGAAGCTCTTTCCACTCTATTAAAATCCCAACACCTCCTAAAGAGCAATATGATATTTATAGCTGAAGATGAAGGGGTGAGTAGCAGGGTCCAGGGCGAGAGGAAAGGGTCTTCCTGAAACAATCAGTCAGGTTGTTTAAAGCAGTAGAGCCACCAGCAGGCTGTGTGTGGGAGAACACTGCCAAATAATCTGGAGGTTTCCTCTTTTGGCCTGCAGACCCTTATATTGAAATAGAGTTGGAGCTTCATATTGTTATGCATCCCTATGTAAATTAAAACCATCTAAATTTAAGTGTCACACGATCCTTCACAAATCATTCTAATACTTTTTTACAAGATTATTTAATGAATAGAAAGTTAAAAAGAACAGTATTCATTTGAGAGAGAAATCTTATGTAAAATTATAAATGTGATTTTTAAATGACACTTTTCATCAATTTAATGCATCCTTGCACGCTAAAAAATGCTGAGTTAAATACAACCCGACGCTGTGTAAAATATGGACGAACCCAGCGAATGGGTTACACATTTAACCCAACTGTTTGTTGTGTTCTGTCCAATATTTACCCAGCACTGGGCTGTATTTAACCCAGCATTATTTAGACTGTGCTAAATATAAAACTAATTTCTTTTCATTTCCTAATCTGTGGTGAAAGTGAATGGTTGTATATCACCGTGTTCATAAAATATTAAGAAGTAAAAGCTGTAAAAGAAGTAAAAGCAACAATAAATAAATAAATAAAGTTTGGAATGGCTGCTCAACTTTTCCATCACAGGAATTAATTGTATAATAAAATGTATTAAAATAGAAAACAGTTATTTTAAATTGTAAGAATATTTCACAATATTAACATTAGTAATATTAATAATATTATAATATTGAATAATAATATAAAATATATAATATTGAATAATTGTAGTTTTAACCATTGTTTACTGCATTTATTTGACCAAAAATCAATTAAAATACTGAAATATGATTAAAATTCAAAAACTGTTTTCTATTTTAATATATTTTAAAATGTGATTTATACCTAGGATGGCAAAGCTGAATTTTCAGTAGATTTTACTCCAGTCCTTAGTGTCTACTGTGCCCTTCAGAAATTATTTTAATATGCTGCTTTGTTGCCAAAAATATCTTACTATTGTAAGTGTTGTAAAAAGATCAAATCTTACTGACCAAAACTTTTAAAGTGTGTGTGTGTGTGTGTGTGTGTGTGTGTGTGTGTTCCATGTAAGGTCTATAAAGAGAATCACTAACAGGGCAAACGATCTGAAAGAAAGCTTTACCCATTATTCAACTCAAGATTATTAATTCAGGATGCCTCTTATTCCGAAACAATAACTTCCGACAGGCCACCTTAGTGGCTCCGACCTCCCCGTCCCCTATTCTTTTATGAAAGTTTCCTGTCTTATGGCGCGCCACTGGACCTCAAACAAGGAGCCTGATCTGGCTCTCTTTCCATTCAGGAATCAAGAGAGTCATTCTCTATTTACTATGCAGATCTCCCTCTTATTGTCACTCGCTCTCTCTCCTCATCTCTGCATCGCCAGCTTCTGGATGTCTTTGTTTGCTAGTAAAAAGGGGAGGGTGTCCTTGGGTCTTCCTCCCACACATAACCCCCCTCTCTTTTCTAGTCATCCCAATTTCAATGACAGGGTCCAAGCCTCGGAGTCACTATGCCGAGACTCCCCCGCCCTCGCCCCCTCCCCAGCCATTACACATGTTCCACAGCACGTACCTTGTCTCTCTTTGCTCTCAGTTTGGCTCAGGCAGAGCAAACAGTAGTTTGATCAAACAAGGCGGCAAATGATTTAGAAAGATTTAGAGCCATGACAACAAACATGGTGTCTGTAGGCAATACAGAACTTGTCTACGTGTGTGCAAACGCCTTATTATTGTGATGTTTACTAAAACAGAGGAAATAATACACAGTGATACCCAAACAGTTTTTATAATTTTGTGAGCTGCAGAGCATGACATCTATCACAAAGAGTGTAAGCCATACAGAACTTGGCTATGTGTGTGTGCAACCAACTTAGAATTCTTATGTGTATTGAAACAGATGAAATAATATACAGTGATTGTCTAATATCTCTTGCAAACAGGTAAAAATATTAGAAGCAAATATAGAGAGATATTAGAAGTAAAACAGCAAAGAGGTTTGTGATGATATTTTATAAACAAGGAAAAAATATATTCTCATATCTGTGGAAGCATTTAAACAAATAGAGAGACTGTTTTATCGATTATCCTAAGAATTGAGAGGAGTTGGGCCTCATGAGTACATATATACTTGGAATCATATACATTGTACAACTGTTGCCCTAACAACCTCTATTCTGTCATGCTTCAACAAACAGACCTGAAAAAGCACGTGAAATGCATGTGCTGCACCTAAAAAATGTATTCTTCTGTTGATACACTAAAAGGAAACTTCTTTAAGACTGACTACTGAAACAAACATATATATCAGCTTAGTATTTTTGGCTGTAAGTTTTAACCTTTGTGCCTTAGACAAAATCCATAGAGATTCTCTCTTGTGAATGCCCTCTAGAGATGTATAGATAAACTTTATTGATCCTTGAGGGTAAATGAATTAGCTTTGAACTCTGTGCAATCTTTGTCTTCTCAGTGACTCAGTCTGATTTCCTGGATAGACTCACTTTACCTTCCTAGATTACACTATTTTGTGCCAATTACATTTAAACACATTTGAAGTGTAATATTCCTAATGCTATTTGTGACCCTGGACCACAAAACCAGTCATAATGCCCATGTTTTTGAAATTGTGATTTATAAATCGCCTGAAAGCTGAATAAATAAGCTTTCCATTGGTGTATGGTTTGTTAGGATGATATTTGTTCTATTTGGATAGGACAATATTTGGCTGAAATATAACTATCTGGGGGTGCGAAAAAATGTCCAAATCAAGTTCTTAGCAATGCATGTTACTAATAAAAAATTAAGTTTTTATATATTTATGGAAGGAAATTTACTAAATATCTTCATGGAACATGATCTTTACTTAATATCCTAATGATTTTTGGCATAAAATAAAAATGTATAATTTTGACCCATACAATGTATTGTTGGCTATTGCTACAAATATACCTGTGCTACTTATGACTGGTTTTGTGCTCCAGGGTCAAATTTGTCCATTTACCAGACAATATAAAGTAGTACTGATACATTTTCTCCTTAATTTTAGATTACACTTGAAAGAGCCAACATCTGAAACAGCTTCCAGAGATTCAAAATTTGGTCTACATTTAACATTTCAGTAAACTTTTCTGAAACAAACCTTTGTTTTTTTCTTAGTGTGAAGAACATTTTAATAATCTAAAGAACCGTTTTGCCACTATAAAGAACCTTTTGTGGAATGGAAAGGTTCCATGAATGTTAAAGGTTCTTTGTGAAACCAAAGATGCTGTTAAAGAACTTGTATGTATCATGGAGAGCAATGAAAGTAAACAGATTATGCGGTTCAGGGTGGTTCAGTGTTTAAGTTCCCCTGGTAATTAATTAATGTAAATAAGAAATAATACTCTAAACAAAATCTGTAAAAGGCCAAATATACATCATTTGAAGGAATTTCTCTGTATTTATTTTTTAAAGGTTTCACTAATATTTTGAATTTTACATTGCATTGCATTTTGGTTTAGAGTTAATATAAATGTCTGTAAAATTAATGGATGATGTCCCATGTACTTTTTTTTTTTTTTACAGTGAAGGGTAGAGTTCATGTGGTGGAGGGATGCTGGAATATGCTGCTAATAAAGTGACTGATGTATATATCCTTATTGTGATTAACTTTAACTTAATTTTATAGTTGCAAAATAACCTCTGAATGTTTTCTTTTTACCTGAAAGTTACCTATTTATACTTGCCTTTTAACATCTCTGAGGATAGTCCCCCTGGAGTAACTTGGGTGGTTGCAAAACCAAAGTATCCTTGTTGGCTTGAGATCTAAGGTGCAAGGTTACGAATGATATACAACCTGTTATCTATCTATATTTGTATGCACATATATTTAAACATGACCTAATTCTAAGTAATTTAAAGGTCTGTTGAATTAATGAATATGAAGAACTGCTTATCAAACCCTAAACAAAAGTACCAACCTGGGGTAGAAACAAGCATACAGGAACACAGTTATGAGTATTGTTTCTTTGTTGCCTCTCTTGTCTGGAAGTATACAGTGGAAAATGCAGTTACAAGATCATTGTAAATTGCCTTGAGAGGAAGCCGTCCTAACCCTTTTTGGTGCGCTATTTACTTTGAGAAAACAGATATTATGTGAGTAACAATGAAAGACTAATCCCATTCCAAAACAGGAAGTTGATCTGATAACTATCACGAGACTGTTATATTTGATTTTTATTTACAAAGCCATGGATTGAAAATAAATAAGCATTACGGAACCGATGAGTGCTGACAATACCTTAAAAAGCCTCGGTTGCAATTAATGGGCAATAGACGGAGCTATGGACGAAACGGAGAGGATCCTGTAAGGACTAGATTCTGAGATGCAGATAACCAGTGAGTAAATTAAACGGCCTCAGACTCTTTTTTTTTTTTTTTTTTTTTTTTTTTTCCCATTTTTCCCCTTGCTTTAAATCCCGTCTGAGGTTTAACATTTTGTAGCTGTCTCATGGGAGACGAGTCCACTCTCCACCTCTTGCTGAACATTAATGAGAGAGGTCCACCTTTTCTGCTTAATCGCGGTGCACTTTCGTGGAGTGAGGGGCAATTTACATTCATAGAAAGCTTGCCAATAGGGTGCTGCAAAGCCCAACGGATCGCAGTACGTGCCTCGTGGGAAGGGACGGTGTCATTGTATTTGATCGCTTGTGTGTCCCACAGAGTATACTTGGAAGCAGCGCGTAGGGCTGGATGCGTCTGTGCTCGAGCCTATCCATGTCTTTTGTGCCACCAGTTGAGCTGTCTTTGCGCGATATTTGTCATTTTTAACCATGTGTTTGAAAAATGCCAAGTTGTTTTGCGAATGTTTCACGGTTCAGGTAAGATACTTACGCTTTTATAAAACTGATTGTTACTGTCTTAACGTACATTTAGCAACACAAGTGGAAATTGCGTTTTTGTTGTAAAATTCATACTGGATGCAATAAATAGCAAGCAATAGGCTACGTTAAACGTTTAGTGTTTAAACCGCATACATTGAGAGGAGAGGCAAAATACAAACAGTTACAGATCATATTTTGACGCTGCGAAAGTGCGTGGGGTAGTTTATGACTGCAATTATAATATTGTGCATTTAAAAATAATAATGATAATATTAGTAATAAATTGATTTAAAACTTCGATTCCCATAGTGATCAGTCACATCACTTTTTAAAGGTATTATCGGCCAAGGAAGTTAGGCAGATTATTTTGAGCTTTCAGCATTACTTGCACTCTATTTGGGTTGGACTTTCCCATGCATGATCTGGCATCTTTATTAAGCATGAGTTTTACATTACAATGAGCGCTGACTCAGTGTAACATTGCTGCATCATCAAAAGTTGACAATGGACTAGTAATTTCTGTTCTGAAAACGATACAATGACTTTGCAGAAAAAGTCCAACACATGGCTTCTCCAATGATTTAACCTATAAGAAAAAAAATGCAATGAGAAACATTGTAGATCAGGTTTAATTGTAGGTTCCTGATTGAGCTCTTCTTTGTTGTGTTACTTTCTATAATTTCTATTGCCAAAATACGCTTAAAAAAACTTCAAATATCCTCTTTTATTGATGTAGTGGGTATGTGTTCACACAGTCAATGAATACATGCTGAAATGTATATTTTTAGGTCAAGGTCCTTGGTTTTACCAAGGATAAGACTTGCCAGTGTGACAGTGCTCTCTCTTGCAAGGCAAAAAATAGACTCTAGTTGTTGGCATTTAATGTTGGCACTTTCTCTGTTACCTTTAACATTGGCTAAGATCCTAACTTCAAGCCCTTAAAGTCATAGACACTCAGTGTAGTTGGCTGTTCCCTCTGCTGGAGACTAAGGCATGGGATATAGTATCTCCCCTCTTCCGGTTGCAATCATTTACTCATTCGGAGGGATAAGGTCAAGTTAATGCAAGGGTATGTCAGCATTCTTCACTGAATGACTTTGGGGTTGATTTTCTTAAAATCAACCTACTGCTTCTTGACTTTGAATCTGAGACCCTGCAAGTGAATAATTATATATTTTCATGGCCTAATGGTTGTAATTCAAGGTTTCACTCTTTTATATTTATATTATATAATTTATTATATGTTATAACTCAGTAAATAATGTACCATTCTAAAATTTGGGGATCAGTTAGTTTAAAAAAAAATCTTTAAAAATTATTATTTTTTTTTTACAATAATATTAAGTAGAACAACAAGTTTTTAACTGTGATTATAATAATCAGAAATGCATCAAATCATCAGCATATTAGATTGATTTCTAAAGGATCATGTGACACTGGATACTGGAGTAATGGCTACTGAAAATTCAGCTTTGTCATCATAGGAATAAATTACATTTCAAAGTATATTAAAAAATAAACCAGTTAATGATTCACAATATTACAGTTTTTACTATAGTTTTGATTAAATAAATGCAGTGTTGGTGAGCTTTTATGTTTTTGAGACTTCTCTCAAAAACATAAGTCTCACTGATCCCCAAACATTTGAACAGTAACTAAAACAAATGTATGTATGGGGGAAGGCAACAGCATCCATGCATGGTGGTCTCTAAGTGACCTTGTAGCTGGGTCACTGTGAGAGATGGAGATGGGGGCTGCCTGAAATAAATAGACCTCTATGCTCATATAATTAAATTACGTGACTGCGAAATGCTGGAGTCTTGGTCAGACGAATTATAGATCTAGTTCCTGGAAAAACTGTTAGAGATGGTCTGATTACATGGTGGACGTGCGTTCTGTAGCATTCAGTTCTTGGATTTTCGACCAGGTCATACTGTCAGCAGAACTTCTGTTGCCTTCATCACAAGACACCATTCTCTGCCAAGATCAGCAGTAAAGTGATTTGTCAAGCTGAGGCCAAAAGAGGAATCTCATCCGTTTGTCTCAAAGTCTAAAGAAAATTCTGATCATTGATGTTCTACACCAGGGGTGCCTAACCCTGTTCCTGGCGATCGACTGTCCTGCAAAGTTTAGCTCCAACTCTAATCAAACACACCTGCCTTTAATTTTCACACGATCCTGAAGACCTTAATTAGTTGCTTCAGTTGTGTTTGATTAGAGTTGGAGCTAAACTTTGCAAGACAGTCAATCGCCAGGAACAGGGTTGGGCACCCCTGTTCTACACTAAATTGTGACCCAACCTGGAGTTCTTCATAACATGTGCTCAACATCAGAGCATCTCCAGAGGGTACATCTGATAAGAGACTTATTGCGTCATAGCCAGCTAAAGATGAAAGACTGCATTCAAAATTTTCCAATAAGACATAAATGCTAGAATATCACATGACTAACTACATAGGATGAATACTTATTCCTGCTATACTTATCTGCCCTAAATATACACAAGTGTGGCTTAGGAAGCAATAGGAAGAAATTATAATTACCATTTGTTGCCACTGCAAATATGTATTTTTATCGTTTCATGACTCAGACCTTAGGTTTCACATAATCTGACATGCATGTGATAGAGGATTAGATGCTGCAGACCAGACATACACAAACACTCTTTCTGTGTTATCTGTCTCTTTATTCCAGATAGACAGAGGATTCAGCATTGTGTGGGTGTCTTTTTCTTTATGAATAGAATTTTTCTGCTTTTTTCAGGGCGTAATGTTGGTGACTGGTTTCCTGGTTATGATATTTGTTGGTTTTTAGTTGTTGTTTCTTTTACAGTTAATGCACATTCAGACAGAGAATGCAATAAAATGGTTATTTACAGCATGCACATGATGGAAAACTTTCATTTTTACAAATTGAGACATCTTAATGTTGTATAGCAACAAAGAACAAGAAGAGTGGCACTTCATATTTTAACTGGAAATCATTGAATCTAAAGACCAGGTCACACCAAAGATGATAACTGTAACTATAAATATTTAATAATGGCTCTTATTCTATGAGAATAGTGAAGTTCACACCATAACTATAATGATAACGACACAGAAGAACAACATCATTTGAATCACTTTCAAAATGATTTTTAGCTGATGCATGATAAAATATTAAGCCAGTCAGAATCCACCATGCAGCTTGAGCGTTGAAAGCAACAGATTTGACTGACATAACTGAAGCATGTCCATATAACAAGCAGAACATTTTCGTGCATTGGTGTGGATGTTAATATAGTTACTGTTATGTTTGTAGTTATCATTTCTTGATGTGAACATGTCTGAAGACAAAAGATAGTATAGGGCTGCATGAACCGATGCTGGAATACAGATAGGATGGTTGAGTTACAGTTTCTGTGTTCATCTATTGGCTAGGAAAGGTGTAGTTCAAGTGCCAGGTGAGCAGAAGTACTTCATATTAATACAAAATCACTTCATGCATTTCTTTACCTAAACGTAGCAGTGCTCCACCTTGTGGCAAGTCTTGTTACCATCCGTTAATAGCACATTTGCTTTAGTCTCTTTAAGATCACATCAAAGTCAGGTTTGTTGTTACTTTTAAGTATTAAGTGGTATTGTATTTAGTGAGTATATACGCCCGTAATTATTTGATAATGTCAAACTGATATCAAGTACAACCCCTGTGTTATTAAACATAAAGCATAATTAAACTTTAATTACAAATTAAACTAATGTAATATTTGTTCAATTATGACTCAAAGCAATTCATTGTTTTTTATTTATGAACATTTAAATATTTTATATTGAACTATTTTATTCATAATACACTTCCTTTTAATTTTGTACAATATTGTTAATATTTGTTTCTCTTATATTTGTTGTATTGCATTTAAATGTCTTGAAGTCACTGCTGTGTCTGTATAAAAATGACTATGGTAGGAAGGGGGTTTGGAGAGTGGGCTTTGTTAAATCTGATAGCCTGTGGGAAGAACCCATTCTGGTTGTCTTGGCTTGAGTGCTGCTAGTCTCTTGCCAGATAGTAGCAGTGTAAAAGTCTTTTTTTTTTTTTAAATCTCATCCAAAGTATGAATTTGTTTTAAACTGATCTTCATTTCTTCTATGCGTGCCAGGACTCTTTGCCTTACTGCTGATGGTGCTGGAGTGGACCCGTCCAGGCCTGTCCTCCCCATTACGCCCCATCTGTGACCGGCGCGTCCTCGACCATTTCATTAAGGAGGCTTGGGATGCAGAGGCTGCTATGGTGAGAGACATACACATAATGGCTGAAGCTGTAATTTTATAAACGCGTTTCATTGTAATTCCAAGCCATTTTCTTGCATTTCATCTGTGCAGTTCTTTAATCTTACGCATGCATCAGGCAAACATCTTTGCAGTGTCAAGTTAACATTTACATACATTTACATTTAGTCATTTAGCAGACACTTTTATCCAAAACGACTTACAAATGAGGACAGTTAACATTAACATGTGTTAACGTGCAATCTGTCCTCTTCCTGTGTGCCCTCTCCCAACTGTTTTTGAAAACTAATGTGCTTTGTGAAGAACTCCTTACCCACTGAATATCACATGACTTTGAAATAAGGTTAAGCTGGAAAATGACAGTTGTCTTCTGTAGAGCTGCTTTATAGCTGAATTTCATAAATGATGAACTCTGCAACACTGTTACTGAAATGAATTGAATTTAAATGAATTGAAAATAATGACACTGTTGCCTTCTGTAGTTCTGCTTATAGCTGAATTAAGCTCGTTTCATATTTTGATTAACTTTGCACAAGCTGAATCGACATTTAACTCACTTGAGCTGAATACTGATAATTCAATAGTTGAATTATGTTTAATGAGCTTTGCTATTACTTACACTGTCACTGAACTAAGCTGAATCAAAACTGAACTAAACTGAGCTGAATAATGATGCTGTTGTCTTTTTGGTGCTGCTTTACAGCTTAAATTGTATTGGTTTCATAATTTAAGGGGTTTGCGACATTAATACTGTTATTTTCTTGTGCAGTACTGTGATTTTTCCTTTGAAATGCTGTATTAATACATGCGACTTAAATGTTTTTGCTATTGCAGAGAGCGTGTAAGGATGCTTGCATCATTGCAACAAACTTCTCTGTTCCTCTGACAAGAGTTGATTTTGATGTCTGGGAAGCAATGAATGTAAGATGTCCTGCATGTTCCTGCTGTAAAGATTGTAATATAATATAGATGAAAACCTTGAATTAATAAATAATGTGGTTAACGTATTCCTTTATGAATATATTCTGTATGTCACTTCAGATAGAGGAGCAAGCTCGGGAGGTCCAGTCAGGCCTACACGTGCTGAACGAGGCCATCAGCTCATTACAGGCATCTAATCAGACTGACGTGCTGCAGTCCCACATAGATGCCAGTATTAGCAACATTGCCAGCATCAGACAAGTGCTGCGAAGTCTCAGCATACCGGTGAGATGCACAGGTCTCTTGGAGAAAGAGAAGTCTCTTAGGCTTGCCAGGGCTGCAGTTATTTGATCAAAATAGATTAAAAACGGTTATGTTGTGAAATGTTATTACAGTTGAAATAACTGTTTTCCATTTTAATATTTTTTAAAATGTTATTTATTATGTTTTGGCAAAGCTGAATTTTCAGCAGTCATTACTCCTGTCTTCAGTGTCACATGATCCTTCAGAAATCATTCGAATATGCTTATTTGTAACATTTCTTAATGTTGAAAACACATATGCTGCTTTCTAGGTTCCTTGTAACTTTGTGTTCTTGTTGAGTAAACTTTTGAACCATTGTTGTTTTGGAACTACGTTATTCATTAGCATAATGGTTAAGAATATACACTTAGAACCGAATTTATATATACACGCATGCATTTGGCAGACCCTTTATCCAAAGCAAGTGTACAGTGCATTTAAGCTGTACATTTCATTCAATATACGTAAATTACATCAGCTTATTTGTTTTCTGAGAATCAAACCCTGTGACCATCATGCTCTACCACTCAAGCTACAGGAACAGGAAAATGGATGTTATGCTAATCAAGTGTAGTGTACTAAAAACTTGTCAACTTCAGGAAGAAAGCGTGTTCGTCACTTTACAGTGATTATGTCATTGTGTCGCAGTGCTAGATAAAAACAAGCAGCGCCTATAAAACTACACTCTCAGCTTAAAAAAATAGAGTCCAATGTTAATATGAAGGAATTTTCTGTATTGAAAAGTATTTTCCCATGTTTTGAAGTTAAGCAATTTTATTGTGTTGTGTTAAAGGAATAGTTCACCCAAAAATGAAAATATGCTCAGGACATCAATGACACAGATGAGTTTGTTTCTTTATTGGAACAGATTTGGATAAATTTTTGCATTACATCACTTTACATTTAGTCATTTGGCAGACGCTTTTATCCTTTCTCACCATTGGATCCTCTGTATAAAATCCTCTGATAAAACCCCATTCACTGCAGAGGATTTACTGGTGAGTAAGTGATATAATGCTGAGTTCCGATGAGGTCTGAGATTTGAGTACATTTTCAACAAATTAAAATTTTTGTGTTAAGCAAAATGAAAGGAATGCTCTGAAACTTAATGGAAAATGTTCCAGCAGAAAATTACCAATAGTTTTCTGTTTTTCTACAGAGTTTTTCTTCCAGTCGGTACAGAGACGTTATTCAGAATTTAAAAGCATGAATATGAGTGTCTGATATGTAAAGCTGTTACACAGTATTAGTTACACTGCATTATTACATTCTTTAACCCATTTACTTCTGTCTCTCAGGAATATGCACCTCCTACCAGTGGTGGTGAAGACAAGGAGATGCAGACAGTATCCTCGATCTCAGAGCTGTTTCAGGTCCACATCAACTTCCTGCGGGGAAAAGTGCATCTTCTGCTTGCCAATGCACCTGTCTGCCATCAAGGTGTCAGCTGATAGACAATTTTGAGCAAGGGCCAAACTAATTGGAGCTCCTCAAATCAGGAGGCAGGATATGGGCTACTACAAAGGATACGTTGCCGAGATTTTAATGGCTGAGAGTTGTAGCACTTTGAAAGATTTACTCACAAAAGGAAAAGAAGACATCCCCCAAAATGCCAAGCACCCCCTTTGGCTGTCTTCTCTCTCTGTGTTGAGTATTTGCAGACCCACCTGCGTTACCTGGCAAAAATCAACCAGACGCAATCATGAAATCACTCCTCTTTCCCCAAATGACTGTTGGCACTTGCCCAGCTGAACTGGGAAGGTTTATCTGGGACTTTTTAAGTGTTTTGTATTGCTTATGAAATTGTCATTATTTATATAGATGATACTTCTTAGAGCTGGAATCACTTGCTTTTGCAGGTTCTTTTCTGAAGCTATTCAAGTGAAGACCTTTCTTCCTCCATTTACTGTGGCCTCAAGCACCTCCAAACATTGAACTGTTGATAGAGAAGTCTATTTATCAATATTAAATATGCACTGTAGGTTTTATATTCATTTCAGTGTTACGTTTGTGTGTGTATGAATGTGTGTGACTTTTGTGAATGCTGCAGGGAATGTTTCAAGCGTCGGGGAGGAAGGTTGTAATGCTGAATTCGTACGGGTCAGTTGGGGTGAACAGGAAGTAGGACTAGATTGCTGCTTGTGTCTGGGGAATTGGAAGCTTTCGTGAGAGCTGATGGGGCTCTGTGTTAGCTCATGTCTGAATTACGCGTTCTTGTGCAGATAACGTCGCTGCCAGGAAAAATATTGATTAGTGTGTGTATGACGAACATCCTGGCCTGCTTCCACTTCATGCACGACGCTGCATATTTGCCTTTGGGAAATGATCGTAAGGTTGACATTTTGTTTCTCTTTTTATCTTGTGTTTTTCGTAAATAGCCTGTTTTTTTACATCTGTCAATCAGTCTCTTGTCTAGATGCAACAAAGTATGTCTGTAGATGTTTTTTCCTGTTGTTTTGCTGTTGTGTGGTTCTTTAATCACAATGTCATTCGGTATTCAAATACAAAGTATTATTCTTAGCTAAAAAAAAAATAGAACTGTAAAAACAAGGAGAGACGAAGTTTTTCTTTTTGTCTTATGAAAGTATCTCTGCTGAGAATGTCAATACACTGTTCAAATTCAACCTTGCTAACCTTGCTAACATGCCATCTCCATTTCCCACTCAGAAAGTATATTACCATTTTTATGGCATCTGTGCCCCATATAATAGCCACACACTTGTTGAAAGCAGACCCTTGTCAAATCTGTCATTATTACCCAATAGTATTTTACAGAGGAAAAATATGTATTATTCTTAAGTTATAACATTAATGTTAAATAATATAATAAATAATGTTATTTACTACTATTAAATAATATATGTAAAATAATTTATCCTTAAAATAGACTATAACTATAAACACAGAAAGAGGAAAACAGCAGGTAGGTCTAACAATGTGTTTTTACTTTCCATTTAACTAAGCTTTAAATAACAACTGATGCATGATCTTCTGGTTACAAGTTCACTATACAAGAGAAAACAAGTACATAAACTTACTTCTGTTTCTGAAGGTGGGAAAAACATATGATCTGGCACATTTCCTTTCTACATTGTTTCTCAAATGAAACATTCAAGAACACCACAGAAATTAATTAAATTAGCTTCAGGCTGAACCAGAATAGAAGTCATACCAAATAAAACAGACATTACCTTTAAACCACGAATATTACATTAATGTATATGGAGTCTTTTAAGTAATCATTTGTTGAGTTAATACTAATACTGGCTCTAGGGGTTGGGATAAAACACCTTGATGTGTATTGCTGAGTTATTACGGGTGCGCGTCAGCGGCTCCCCCGCCTCATCCGGGTCATCGGGTTCCAGGTCATCTATGAGCTCTACGGTAGATGTGTTGGCCGCTAGCTGCAGCGCACCCTGGCTGGACGTCTGGAGCTGCAGGGCGATGTTAATGGCCCGGTTGATGGCCAGTCCCAGACCGTGGATGCAGATTTCCCTATGAGCGTCCAGAAGTTTCTGACACCTCGCCAGCTGGGCTTTGAAGTCTGTTTTCATGTTGACATAGACGTCGTTCCGTCGTTTGGGCAGTTTGCGAGGCAGACGCTTGCGGAGGGTGTACTCCATCGGGTCCATCTCAAGGGTAGAGCCCTCTGGGGTGGGCAGCACCATCGTGTTGTGGGGTACAGAAGCGGACACCGGGCTGCGTGGCTCGGCCATATTAATTCACTGGAAAAGCACTGTACGTTACCAAAAGAACAAGACATCGTTAATCAACGTTTAATGATGATCCGGGGGGTTTTCAGCGAGTGAAAATGACACACAGCAGACCTGTGTAACATTACACTCATAAATGTTCTAAATTGGCACTAGCAACTAAATATATTCACTTATTCATTATGTTTCCATAGCAATTGGAACAAAACTGCAAAATTAATGGCAACTGATTCATTAGTCTTTTTGATTCACTTAAAAGAACCGACTCATATGAGTCAATCGCTTCCGGAATCGAACTACAACAGTGTTATTGATTCGTTAAAAAGAACCGACTCATCATGTGAGTCATCGTTCATGAATCGTTATACACCGGTCGATCGCGCTGTTTGTTTCACTCTACATCTGGAGTTAAACAGGAATAAATTAAATACTATTACTGTTTTTCGTTCCATAAACATTCGGTGCTGGCATTTTTAATGGAACCTGTTTTCGTTCCCTTGAAACAAAGCCATTACCATCATTATCGATATGCTACATTCATTTATATAATATTTTTGTTTCTGAGCGTGTGTAGTACCTTGAATTAGATGAGCTTGTTTTTCGGCTGTATTATAACTAGCTGGTTTGTCTTCTCTCCCCATGTACCGGAAGACCTCTCGCTTACACAGGAACTGATACCTAGTAAGCCGCTCTGTTTGATTACATAATACATACTGCTTTATTCTTGGATGAAACATTTTTACATTTTGTATATTATATAATTATAAATTAATCTCAATAAAAAAATCACAATAAAATAAACTGTGTCTGTGTGTCAGTGTCAATTTAAAAGTGAGCATAGCTAAAATGGACAATCATAGCGTCATGAGAGTCTTTTATTTTGAAATTCACTCAGTTTAGCGGTGTTGTGTGTATGGAGTACGTTCACTCAGCGCTGGATTACTATAAGCGAACTGAACTGTATGAAATATCTGTTTAATTTGTCTGTTTTTTAAATTCATTGTTTATCTAGTTTCATTCAAGCCATGTCAGACACATGGAGTCACATCCAGGCGCACAAAAAGCAGCTGGATTCCCTGCGAGAGAGGCTGCAGAGGAGAAGAAAAGACACAACTCAACTGGGCATCGGTGTGTTGATAAACTAGGAGATCTGCAAATTTATTAACTGTAACATAAATGGCATTTGATTTATTTGTTTAAAAAAAAATACTACCTGGATATGTAATGAGAGTCGCCATTACAAACCATGTTGCTCATACACTCAGCATTATTTGCTTGATATCAAATGCTGAATATAGAGACCCCGCAGGATTCTGTCAGAAGTGTGGCATCATGATGCTGAAACTGTAACTTTAAATGCATGCCAAAGGAAGAATGCATCAGGTTTCAATCAGGTTTATTTTTTCAATAGTGATATTAGTGGGTCTATGGTGCCAACTACTGCATTTGCATTTTTCCAACAATTAATTGTGTTTTTTAACAGAGATTGGAGGTGTTGAGGGTGGGTCCGCAAGGAGCGACAGCCCTGGACCGGCGCTACAGAGTCCTCCGCAAGTGGAAGTTGAGCAGCCTCCAGATCCGGAACTAGAGAAGAGGCTGCTGGGATACCTGTCTGAACTGAGTCTTTCTCTCCCGATTGATTCCCTAGCTATCACCAACCAGCTAAACATAGTAAGATCTGTGTGCATGCTTGTGTACACTACCAGCCAAAAACCTGGACATATGTACTCATTATTACTTTCTCCCGCATTGGAGAAAAAATAGTAAAGTTGTTCAAACTGTGAAGTATATACACTATATTGCCAAAAGTATTGGATCATCCCCTTCTAATGAACATGTTTGGCTACTTTAGTAATTTCTATGAGTACAAATCTTAATGTTAAAGCATATAATGATATTCTAGGGAATTGTGTGCTTCTAATTTTATAGCAACAGTTTGGACAGGACCCTTTTCTATTCTAACATGACAGTGCCTCTGTGTTTAAGGCACGGTTCAAAAAGACATGATTGATTCAGTCAGTGTGGAAGAACTTGACTGGTCTGCAGAAAGCCAAGTCCTGATCCCAGTTGAACACCTCTGGTGTGACTTTATATGCAGACCTTGAGCCAAAAACTCATCACCAAACACCAATGACTTGTATAGATACTATAAGGACAAAAGTGTTGGGACACCCCCTTCTTTAGAACAGAAAAAGGCACTAACAAAACAAAGATGGAAACATAATTCATGTATTTAAAAATTGTATTTCCATCTCTGTTGCAACAGTTTCGGGCGCGTCTAAAATCACAGTACCCTTATGTACAAGTCATTGGTGTTTGGTGATGAGTTTTTGGCTCAAGGTCTGCATATAAAGACACACCAGAAGTGTTCAGCTGGACTTGGCTTTCTGCAGACCAGTCAAGTTCTTCCACACTGACTGAATCAATCATGTCTTTTAGAAATGACTAAAGTAGTCAAACATGTTCATTAGAAGGGGGTGACCCAATACTTTTGGCACTATAGTGTATAAGGACAATGTGAAACAAAAATTGTCACATTTATCTAAATGTATTGTGAATACTATAGAAATATTAATATCTATGTTCTGTCTTTCTGTCCTTCTCACTCTCCCTCATTTACAAATTTGGTTCAGTCTGAGTCTGTAGTTTCCCATGCCTGCATCCAAAGTCTCCTCCTCAAATTTTCTGCCCAAGAACTTATTGAAGTTCGTCAGCCGTCCATCACTGCCTCCTCATCCACTTCCTCCTCCACCCTTGTCACTTCAGTCGACCACACCAAACTATGGGCTATGATTGGCAGCACAGCCCAGCCACAGAGAACTGCCATTAAAAGAAAAGGAGATGACATCACCCATCAAAAAAGAGCCCCAGGCTCTTCCCCTTTGCTTCAAGCACCATCTTCACCTCCAAAAAAATCCTCTGCTTCACTGGGTCCTGCCTCGAACTCGCAGCTTACTGGATCCTCTGGGGTTGGAGGGGGCGGGCCTGAGAAAAAAGGGCGGAGCAACAAGGTGCAAGCATCTCATCTGGACATGGAGATTGAGAGTCTACTGAGCCAGCAGTCCACCAAGGAACAGCAAAGCAAAAAGGTATAATAATTAAGTTGCAAGTCAGTAAAAGCCTTGTGCATTTATGTGTATGTGGAGTCTGATGTATGTATACTGGTACCTCAGGTGAGCCAAGAGATCCTAGAGCTGTTAAACACCAGTTCGGCAAAGGAACAGTCAATTGTGGAGAAGTTTCGCTCACGAGGCAGAGCTCAAGTACAGGAGTTCTGTGATCATGGGACAAAAGAAGAGTGTGTGCAGTCGGGGGATACACCTCAGCCCTGCACCAAGTTGCACTTCAGGTCAGTTCACAAACACTATAAAAAATATAATTAAAATAAATAACCATATCAATAAGAAAAATAATAGTCTATGAGCTAACTACTAATAATTAGCAAATAGTATAATAAATAGTTAATAGTAATCATTTTTTATTATTGATTATGATAATATTATCTGAACATATTATAAACAAATAATTTTTCACTTTTAATTTGTTGAATTGTGTTATAATTTAACTTTCAAAGGCGAATCATCAACAAACACACAGACGAGAGCCTTGGTGACTGCTCCTTTCTGAATACTTGTTTCCACATGGACACTTGTAAATATGTGCACTATGAGATTGACAGCCCTCCTGAAGCAGAGGGTGACACATTGGGGCCCCAGGCAGGGGCCACTGAGCTTGGACTGCACTCCACTGTGGGAGACAGCAACGTTGGCATGTTGTTTCCTTCACAGGTAAAGTATTGTACGAATTGACCTGTTTCACAGCTTCTATTAAGGTATAATATACAATAATTGACTTGAAGCTGAAATTCACTGAAACCACTATAATATAGGAATAGGCATGGTCTCTTGGGTAAGGTTGCACCTCTTCGTAAGATCCTACTCCTTCTGGAAATGTAAAGTCCACATTAGAGGCTTAGTAACTACTAGCTAGCATGAAACCAACTCGGTACTTTATTCGGATGCACCATTCGTTCTTTAGGCAGAATATAGCTAATAGTTTATAACTTATAAGCTCTGGAAAGTTTTGCAAAGTCACATAATATGACTTGTACCCTCAGTGATCTAATAGCAGCCTTCAAATACTTGAGCAGAAGTTCTGTTGCAATGCTGTGAATGCTTAAATACATTTTCATTGTAATACAATACTACTTACTCATGAGTAAAGTAATGACATATATTATGATTGATTTCTTTGATTTGCACAACATGGACTGATGCCCACAAATACACTCTGAGTTTGTGTTGAAGAATTGCTAACAAAGTAATTCATTCACATAATGTTCTCTCTCAAATTATAAGCAAGTGTAATGTCAACATTATTCTTTATGTCTAAAGGATTTAAGTCTGCCAGGTTAAACAAGAGCTTACTGATGTAATTACACCTGGTTGGATGCTTCCGTTAATATTCAATGTGTATGTAGAGTTACATTTGAGCTATGTTTAATGGTGTAACGCAAAAGTAGAAGTAGTGTGTAAGTTGTATCTTACTCTTGTAACTATTCATCAAAAATAGTTTAAACTTATGTACAGCTGGTGAAACTGGCACTAGATGCGTTTCTGTCTTTTAATTGTCTTCTTTCATTCTCACATTTGCTGTCACTGTTCTTGTATTTGTCTACATATTCAAAAACAAATTTATATTAAAACTGTGATTGGCATTTTTATTTTGAGACATAACAGATATATGCCCTCTGACCTTGTCCCCTTCTCAGTGGATTTGCTGTGACATCCGTTATCTGGATGTGTCTATCCTGGGGAAGTTTGCAGTGGTGATGGCCGACCCGCCGTGGGACATTCACATGGAGCTTCCATATGGAACACTCACAGACGACGAGATGAGGAAACTCAACATTCCTATTCTGCAGGATGACGGTTTCCTCTTCCTCTGGGTGACAGGAAGGTAGGGGCTCTGGGGAACGACTGAACACAAAGCTTCTTAAGACCCTTTTATCTAAGTGTAATAAGATTTTGCATCACTTTTACCACACTGATGAATGTAAACCTAAATACAAAATGAAAATCATCTTGATTATATCACAGATGTTTTTGATATTCCAGAGTTACATTTTCCAAAAGCTTTTAACAACTTTGAACTTAATCTGTGTCTGAATACATTTTCCATTATCATATTCATGCCATAAGAAGAGGTATCTATGAATAAATGATCTGAAAAATTTAAAAGAGGTTATGTAATGCCGTCTTGGCAACAGTCCAAATGCAGGTCAACAATAGTTCATTTTCTGTCTTCGCAGAGCTATGGAGCTGGGCAGAGAGTGTCTAAGCTTATGGGGGTAGGTGATTTTACATGTGGAAAATGTAAAGTCATAGTGATCTCTTTAAGTATAACTAAATCAGTAAACTTAATCTTTTTTGTTTTCTGTCACTCAATTAGCTATGATCGTGTAGATGAGATTATCTGGGTGAAGACTAACCAGCTTCAGAGAATCATTCGTACTGGAAGGACTGGACATTGGTTGAATCATGGCAAAGAGCATTGCTTGGTATGTGTGAAAATATACACTACTGTTCGAAAGTTTGGGGTCAGTTATGGTCCCCAAGGCTGCATCTATTGAATTTTCAGCAGCCATTACTCCAGTCTTCAGTGTTACGTGATCCTTCATGCTAATAGTCTGATTTGGTGCTCAAGAAACATTTATTATTTGAAAACAGCTTAATGTTTTTGTGAATGTACATTATCCATTGTATATGTAAACTGAATATACATTATCCCCTACTTATATTCTCCTACTCTCTCTCTGTTTGTTTGTTCAGGTGGGAGTAAAAGGAAACCCACAAGGTTTTAACCGAGGCCTTGATTGCGATGTTATAGTGGCAGAGGTCAGTCATAACCATTATTACTGATAAAGCAGTGACGAATTTAAAAACAGTGATGATCAGTCCACTAAAAACATCTGTCATCTTTCTACACAAAAGGTCCGCTCCACTAGTCATAAACCAGATGAAATCTATGGAATGATTGAGCGTTTGTCACCGGGTACACGAAAGATTGAATTGTTTGGGAGACCACACAATGTGCAGCCTAACTGGTGAGTCAGACATTCAGGAACTTTTTTGATTTCCAAATCACTTACGTGGCTAATTGCACTTTTAAGTAATCCGATGTGCTGTTCTCTTTATTGCTAACTTGGTTGTTTTTTCTGATCTTTCGCACCCTGTTTTGTTTTCCAGGATAACTCTTGGTAATCAGTTGGACGGTATTCACCTTTTAGACCCTGAAGTAGTTGCACGTTTCAAGAAGCGCTACCCTGACGGAGTCATCTCCAAACCTAAAAACATGTGAGGACTGGGCTAGTGAGAGAATGTACAGCTATTGGTTGAACTCTGCCACAGGATTCACAAGTAAAAGAACAAATTTTTTATACCACTTTGCTTTTTTTTTTTTTCTTTAAATAAAAACACTGAACCACCTTTTTGTCGTCTTTCTATACAGACTGATTAGCGATTTCACAGGTAATTCTTTAAAGACAACTTTTTTTTGTTCGAATAGTATGAAAAAAGATTTTCTCTTTTTGAAAAACAGTTTTATTGTTGTTTTTTTGTTTTTTTACAATATCAGTAAAAGCAGCTGGACATGTGCTGATTTAATCCTATCATGATTTAGTTTGCTGTCTTTTTTACTTACAATTTTTTCATATAAAATTGATTTACACATTGCATACAAAACATACAAAAATATCTTTCATATTGTGATTTCAAAGGTGTAACAGTGTCTTGTGAATTCTGTTCTATTACTGGGTTAGAGTGTAAAAATCCACTTTTAACATTTAAAAAAACACTTGTTAATACATGTGCAAACAGCAAAGTGAAGAAGTCCAGACACACATCAATAGCATGTAAAACCTGTTTTTTTTTGTTGTTTTTTTTTCAAACATGTAACAGAAGCAACGAGTGGATCATGGCAAACATCTCCATTCTTTTGACTGGTTTTATACATGCAATAAGATGAAAACCTTACAATTTAGAAACTGGGCCATCTTCATGTTAATATATTAGTTGGTAAAATTGAACTTGCATAAAGTCCATAAAACAACCATCTTTTTAAAAACACTCCTCAAGCAAAATGAGTTTATGGTCAAGACATATTTCAAAAAGCCCTGAAATCTATACATAATAAAAATTAAATTAAAATTAGAGCTGTGTTGTGGACACTATGCTAATGGACCTTTATGCAGCTGCAGGGCAGAGAAAATGGCACTTGCATAGAAAGCAAAATATGCTTTAAAAAAATTCCTTTCTGTTAATGTGACAGAAAAAAAAACATTCTGTTGCTTTCACAGTACTCGCTGAATTTATGACCAGCAAGGCAAAGCGTGGTTGGTTGTATTAGGTAGACTGCTATTCATCAAAAATCCAACTGAACGAATTTATATCTGGCTCAAAAAGCCCAATTGCATTAAGATGTCAGTGTCTCAGCTAAAACCAGAATCCAGTTGAGATAATGTAGATGCATGTATAGCAGAGGCTGTGGAGGGCAAATGCTACAGGCTAGAAAAAAGCACTTACTGGTTATCATGTAAACATCACTCTTAAGAGCATTTCATATTATCCCTTTCACCAAATTACACTCAGCTGTACCATTTTACACTCATTGCTGTACCAAAATTCAGACACTTATCTTGACATTGTTTTTACAATGCATAGAGCTGACACTCATGAGTGTCCATGGGCATGCAAGGAGAGGCAAACTTCCATGCTGCTTGTTCCTAATGGCTCATTCTCAAGTTCCCTGCAAAAACTCTCCAATAAGGGACTTAAACTGGACTAGGGCTGTAAATCTGAAGTTTACTTTCAAGGATTCTCCAGAGACCGCCTGCAGAACAAAGTTAGTACGTGGCGTCCACTGCATTGATGTTACTATCCATCTGGTGTCTCAGTGAGAGCCGAGCTTTGTGGGAAAAATACGCCTGTGGGCAACTCAGACTGCTGCCGCTGTCCCCTTCACTGCCCCAGGAGGTAGTGGAACACAGCCGAGGTTTCACCTCTTCACTTGCTACTGCTGAATAACCAGAAAGGAAAACAATATAATTACCTCACTTCATAAAAAATATATAAATGTCACACCTCATAAAAATATAATAAATCTTATTTAAAAAATAAAATGTTAATGCACTTTGAAACATATATGCCATTTCAATTATTAAAGATTAAGGCCCGGTTTCACAGACAGGGTTTAGACTAAACCAGGATTAGGCCATAGTTCAATTAGGACATTTAAGTAGAAAAAAACATTTCTGGTGTGCATCTCGGGACAAAACAAACACACTGATATATTTTAAGACCAGTCAGTCACAGTGCAAGTTTATTTCAGCTGAATCAGCTCAGGCTTACATTTTAGTCTAGGACTAGGCTTAAGCCTTGTCTGTGAAACCAGGGGTATGTATATACCATGTAACAGAAGACACAGTTTTCACTGCTTGAAATTTTCATGTCAGCTTATCATTTGGCCAGATTATCAATTACCTTTCAGCTTTATCTGAAAAAGTTATAAAGTCTGAAAACATTACTTACCCGTCTCTGGAGGGCACTGTCTTTTGCACCTCTCCTTGCAGCGTCTGTAGAAAGGAAAGCACTGCAACATTTTTACACCCATATCAGCAGAGGGAGCTAAAGACAAGAGAAACGCCTGTTAGACAAGCCGACTCTGGCCAGACAGTGCTCTATATCAGCAATGCTAAATAACATTTCTAAACTAGCAAAGTGTCTATTGTTATCTGCCCTTTTGGTGCTTCTGTGGTTATTAAGGTAAACCCGCTGTTGTTTGTTCTGATTATTAGTTAAGCTATCTAAAAATTCTCCCCTTCAGTCTAATCCCATACAGCGACGTCAATGGGTAGACTGAACGGAGCCATCCGATCTAATAAATCCGTGATTGGGTATTACACGCCAGGTCAAGCTCCCTGATAGAGACGGGCAGTTTTGCCATGTTGGCGGTATTGAGAGCTCGGCTGGAAGTTTGTGAATCACTTTTGACAGCTGCTAAGCGTATTATTCATAATTCGTTTATAAACTGGTGTTTGAAGTGATTCATGCCCTGCAGTAGCTGAGTATGTGGGTTACAGAGTAGTTTACTAAGTGTATGACTTGGTTCATTTTCATCAGAAACCTAGCCAAAGACAAATACAAACATGTCATCTCAAGAGCTTTTTGTGACGAAGTGGTCTGTGCTTCTCTTATCACCTTTTGACCATAAAGCTGAATACATGCTGAATGGGATCATAAACTACAAGCTTGTGTAATAGGTCATGAGATCATAGTTGTCAGGCTTGAAATGTAAGTCATAACATTTGAAGAAGAAAAAAAATCAGGGCATGTTTTCCATGCAACTACATGTCGCCCTCACACATTAACACACAACACAAAAAAATGTTAGTACAACTGTTGTTACAGAACCATGTCACCACACGCCACTGTCGTTCATACATAACACTTTGTTCCTACCCATCCCCTCCCTTTTATTTCTGTTATGAACTCATAAATCAGAGGAGTTCTCTCATGCTATTATTCAGCTTCATTAATTTGCCTGAAGACAAAACGTGCAAAATTCTGAATATTAATTTTTAAAAGCTAAAAACACTACTGCTGATGTTTGAGTACCTAATGGCCAAACATTTAAAAAAAATGTCTTTTAGAAATCAATTGTGTTGAGAATTTTGTAAGTGTTGGAATAGCTCATTGTTGTGGAAAAATGAATATTTTCGAACAACATCCGTTCAGATCTGCCTGCAAACATATCAGCATGTTATGAGCACTTGTTTTGCTTTTTGATTTGAGTTTTAGCTTTATGGTCATTTGTAGATTTACATCTTCAGATCTTGATTAATTAAAGAGTCGAAATGATAAGAAGGAACTGCTTGGTTTAACTCAGTTTGTTTCATTTCAAGTTTCAAGCTTCTGCAAATGTCTTCTTTTCATTATAGGCATGAAGTTGCACCATTTGAGATTGCTGATAAAATTATTTGTGTTTGGTAAATTATGTAAAAATGATCTCTTCATAGCCTTCAATACTGCCTCAGATGGTTTGCATCAGTCATTGCATCAAACCATGAACCGCTGAGGTTTTGTGGAGAAAATTATGTCCCAAATATTTTCCAATACTGACGCTGAAAAGCAAAGGCAAATGTTATTCTTATTAACGTTCCCTTGGTTCTAATAAATGCATACACACGGGGAAGTCGTGGCCTAATGGTTGGCGAGTCGGACTCGTAATCGAAAGGTTGTGGGTTCGAGTCCCCGGCCGGCAGGGATTGTAGGTGGGGGGAGGGAATGTCCAGCGCTCTCTCCACCCTCAATACCACGACTGAGGTGCCCTTGAGCAAGGCACCGAACCCCCAACTGCTCCCCGGGCGCCGCAGCATGGCTGCCCACTGCTCCGGGTGTGTGTTCACAGTGTGTGTGTGTGTGTGTGTGTGCGCATTTGTTCACTACTCACTGCTGTGTGTGTGCACTTGGATGGGTTAAACGCAGAGCACCAATTTCGAGTATGGGTCACCATACTTGACAATACGTCACGACTAAAACGACTACACACACATTTCCGTCACTTCTTGTGCCAATCATATGCTATACATTTATCCATAACCATTCCTCTCGCTTCTTTCCTCCTCTCAGTCATTTTCATAACTCAAGCAAAACATAATTTATGTGGAAGCGCTCATCAGGGGAATTTAGATTCCATTCTTATTTCTTTGTGTGTTCGGTTTGTGTCGAAGTGGAAAAAGTGGATGAGGAGGCATAGGAACAGAGAAAATGTGGTGGTTTCTTTCCTCATGGTTTAAGTTTTGGCAAGATTCTTGCCCAGAGACCCAGAAATTATGTAAGTGAAATTATGAAGTGTACGATTTAGAGCTAAGTTGTTTACTAGTGATCTAGACATGCACTTATAAATGTACTACAAACAAGATCTTGTAAACGCATACACACACACACACACACACACACAGAAAATCCTCATAGGGTATGTAATCTAGATTTGTGTCCTAACATGATGACCTGCTCCATGTCATTTACCAAACATTGTGAGATGTGTTTGTGTATCAGTATTCCTGTGTTTAGTCTCTTATAGGTTAAGTACACTCTGGAGGACTGCTGCTTAAAACAGTTAAGTAATCTATAGTTACGATGCTTCATTCCACTTTACCTCCTCCTACATCCCCAGCCTCTTTTCTGAGAATAAGATACTGGCTATGCACACATTCAATTACACACCCTCAGAAACAAACCACGGCTGTCAGTTTCATTTCTCCTTAATTTAGAGCGCCACAGCATTTTTCCTGGAATTGCAGATTGTGAATTGCAGCAATGCATAGGCTGCATGCCTTTCCAATCATTTCAATCACACTGCCTTTTTCTCAACAAGCTTGTGTATTCAATAATGTCTTCAGCATAGTTAAAGGAGATAAGGATAACCTGTGAATTCCTTCTTCAAATCAATCCTGTAGGTCTAATACCAAATCTAAAACTGTGAGCTGTATCTGTATCCAAATCATAAATAATACCACTTTTTAGTATCAGTAGTTTTCAGTTTCATTCTCTTTATAATTATGTGTCTATAATTATAAGGGGCTGATGGCCCTTTTTTGGCGTCCTTTAAATAAAAATAGACTTTTGACGCTTGCATGTGATTTAGTGCTTGCAGGAAGTAGGCCTACGCTACATACATTTGAGTTTTGATGCTTTAAAAAGGTGTTCGAATCTCAAAGTGAGTTTTATGATTTTAGTTCTCGCTTGCTGCTCCCCCCACTCCAGCCTGGCTGCTCGCGCGCGCACACGCGCGCTCCCATTGAGACTTGCTATGTGTGTATGTGCAGTACGTGACGCTCGGGCACGCTGTGGTGTGACTGGGAAAAAGGGGGACGGCAAATGCATATCAATTAATTATGAAAGGATGTTTACAAGATCTCTTGTGATTTCCATATGCATGCAGAGAGGTTATTCGTGGTCCAGACGCATCATAACGTACAGAAAAGTACGTTACATAAAATCTCGGTGCAAGAGATCAGCCAGAGTTCAGAAGAAAAGTAAATCTGTTTACGCGAAAGCAGAGATACCTGAGCAGCTGAGCTTAACAACACCGTCATTGCTGTTAAGCAGTGTGCCAAGTGATGAATGAAAATCTAACGAGCAAATTGCCGTCTGAAGATTACAGGCTATTTGTTGATAGAAAATACTTGGAATGATTTATTGAAAAAATGTTTACTGTAAAAGTGTATTGTCCTGTTGGAAGCAATTACACTGTATGCTACAACCTATGGTCATTTGTTTGTTGCAGTTTTACAGTAAAATTGTGATTATTGTATGTTAAGCATATATTTTCATTAACATCTTAACAGGTTTTCTTGTTAAAATTACAAACTATTTTAACAACATATAGCCTATTTTCTTACCTGTAGCAACTTTGACATGAAATTGTTAGACACTCCCACTTCGACACACCTCCAGATTGTTTAACAACTTTATAGGACTTTACGAATTTAGTATTTACCTTGCATATGTGTATAATTCAGTGTGTACAGTTTTATACATAATATTAAATAGTCTAATCAATTGACTCACCGCTTGTTCTTTTGAGACGCACTTATACTGGCACTGTCACGCAAAGAATTCTTCAGATTCCAAGTGATAGTTGAAATGTTCTCTAACTCACTGACAGTTCATTGGCGATGACTGAACCCGTTCAGCAATGACAACATGGAAGGCTTCAGGTCTGAGCACACGGAATGTTCAGCTTTAAATAGCTTATCTGAGCAGCACGCCCTCCTCCTCTTTCTCCCCACCCTCCTCCTCCTCCTCCTTCTCTTTCACTCAGTAGCTTGCTTGTGTGCTGGCACGTCTCTAGTACAGCATGAGAAAAACATTCTCACTATTCAGGACCAATTCATTAAACTATTTATAATTTTCACACGTGCAAGATCTTGGGGTTCTCTTTTCCATTGCAACATGTCATATAGCCTAACTTAGACTTGAAATAAGTTTGACTCCTGGTTATGATATGTTGCTACTGGTAAATTATTTTTATTGTATCTACAACAACATGCATGATTAATTTAGTTAGTGGACATTTAAAAGAATGATTGGAAAACTCAAATGAAAGAGAGCAATCGATGAGATGGGATTATCATTTTTAAAAATCTTTTGTGCTGCAGTATAAGATTAAGGACAATGAACATTTTAGCATTCATGCATTAGTACTGGAAGCCATTGAGAAATTTCTCTCATGCTGTACTTCAAATTTTGTCCACAAGACCATTATTATTTTAATGTTTTAGATTTATCATAAGTGTTAAAGTGTTTAGAAGTTTTATTATTATTATTTCACATAATCAAAGTTTTATATTGTGTTTTATTGTAACCTTTTTTGTTAAACAGCAGTAGGGAGCATCCTAAACCCTCTGTTAAAAACCTGTTCCCCCATGTAAGGAAGAATGAACGTTTGTCAGGAGCATGAAATAGGATCTGATACCTCATATACAGTAAATTGAATGTTTGACTGCAGGCTGATTAATGAAATGGCGTTGTTGAGGTCAGATACCACACGATAAGAATAGCAACAGTTCAACCTTATCACAGAAGTGAGATGACACAATTAAGGTCATATTTAGTTGTGCATTATACATAGCGGGCATACAAAGAAGAACCCATGTTTATGCAAACAGATTATGGATCACTGCTTTTAGTTTTCCACTGACAAGCTAATGTAGGCTTAGTTATCTGTATACTATTGATACATTCCATTTGTTTTGCTTTCCATGAGCATTGTCTCTAAATCAGATGATTTTAAAAAGATGGTTTGTCAATTGCGTAATACTGCACATAATAAGAGAGCACCATATTTAATCAGTGATAGTGTGATCAATACCATCAACTATCTCTATTAAGTGTTTCTTACAGAAAATGCTTACTGATATACACTTTCAAAATGAGAGATAAATAAGCTAAAGAAAAAATGTATTGGAGGAACAAACTGTGCTTTTAAGCACAAGCATTCAACAAAAGTGTTTGGTAGTGCAATAGCTTAAACAGAATGACAAAAATCCTCCGCAGAAACCGAAAAATAAATGACACACCTGACGGTTTCTATTTGAGTTGGCATATGTGGAAGATGAGTGATTTAATGAGTATTTACTCTCTCATGCACACTAAAGCTGCAGAGCTTACTTGCATGCTGTTGTTTGGTATCAGTGCACAGAATATCTGCCCTAGTCTGGCTTGAATCGCTTTTTACCAGTTTTCCCACCCTGTTCTCACCCAAAATACCCCCTCCCCAAAACTGCAACCCCCACCTCCCTAATTTTGTCCCTGTCAACAATCCACCTCCCCTCCACACACACTGTTCTCTGGGGTGTGTGTGAGCTCACAACAAGGCAGCGTCAAATTCCTACATTCACATAACCAATAATGCCTATGATGTTACTTGTCGATTTTAGAGGTAATGAATCATGCAGAGAAAGACGTGCAGTGACATGAAGCTGCTGATTCTTCAGGATTGCAATCAAGTGTGTGCATGTATGTTACATTCTTAAAAACATACAAAGATAAATCCTCTTTAATTTCATCAGGATTAATCGAGTTTGTTTTAAAAAATAAGATTTTATAGAACGTTTAAACAGAATGCTGTTTTAATTTAGTAAATTCCATAACATCCCTTCATATGCTCCATCCGGTCTCATCCAGCACTTTTCTGGTCTGTTTCCTTCTGCTATTATCTGGAGCCATTGTGGAAGATAATGAGTGTTTTGTGCTTGTTCTCTGTGTCTAAATGGTGGCTGGCCATCGAATTAGTCTGGCCAGGTCCATGCCAAAGGCTTTAGTACAACCGCCTCTCAGTTTTTTTTTTCTTTAACCCTTGTGTTAGCCTGAAAATCCTTTACCTAATTTGGTGTTCCTGGTCAGAAATTACCAAAAATTATATTATTTAATTGTTACACCCTGATTGAGCAAAGTCAGTAAATTGTATTCCAATGCAATAACATTAGCTAGAGAAAAAGAAAATCCTCTCCAGTCAAAATGACCAGAACATTAGGGTTAATTATATAGAATTCAAATAAAATATTTATACATTTATGTCATTATATTTATGTCATGCAATTATGTGTATGTTCACATGTGTGATCTCAATAAGAACAGAACATCCTTTTCTGGATCACTCTGGTCTGGTTTGAACCAGATCTATACGTTAAGCTGACATAGTATGTACTAGGACATGCTGTTGTCTCTCTCCCCTTGTGGCTGAGACATATATGGCATGTTTACAATGATCAGTTTGCTGGGCAATCTGTAAGCTTGTTTTGAGATTCTGCAGACTTTATCCTAGCATGAGCTTCAAATACGCGTTTATGTGCAGGATTGGCAATTGGAGTGGAGGGCTGCTGTGGTAACAACGATTATGAGCAAATTGTTAGCACAGGGTCTATAGACGCTATATTCATAAGCATGTAAAAGTTCAGGGAGCTAATAGCAATAGACATTATTGAGTACTTTAAAGGAATCTGGTGCTCTTTTTAAAAATGCCGCTTATTCTTAAAACACAGGTTTCAATGTATGAATGTTTTTACAGCTGCAGGTTTGGCTTTCACCACCAGGGGGTTTGACTTACTGTTTTCCTTTGCGTGCTGCAAGATCCGGTTTGTTCCGGTGTCAGCAGTGAGTAGTGAAAAGAGTGAAAGACACAGGTGTCGAGTTGGAGGGAGGAAAGCAAAAAGGAACATGGTGATTTTCATCAGACTATTCAGAAAGCAAATGGAAAACAGCCAGCCCGAGGTTTCAGAGTCTCACTGCACTAAACTAGAAAATAGAAACGCAAAGACACACATACAAACACAAGAGAAAGAGAGAGAGAGAGAAAGAGAGAGATGCCTCCTGCCAAGAACACCAGAAAAAGAAAACACTGCAGAGTATTTCTGTAACCTGTAGAGGAAATATCATTCTCATGCAATCTGATGCCAACTCTAAAGATAGACATTACTCAAGTTAACAATTCATGCCACGAAACTACATTTTATGGCTCATGAGAGACAAATGTCAGCAAATTATGTTTATTGTGAAAGAGGGTTGTACTGGATGATTAGGATCTGATGATTTAGTATTCCAAAATGAAAAACGTTTATAAAAAAAGACAAGCTATTTCTACATTTCTATACATTTTCTAGTTCCATTTACACACAACATCACTTTTGATGGCTTGGATTGCAAGTTGTTAGTGTTGTGTGAAAGCTCTTATCCTGTTGTGAGGACTCCAGACTGAATCATTGTTGATTTGTTTTTGTTGTTGTTTACCTCCTCTGCAGATCTCACAGACCTCCCTCATCCTGTTGTAAAAAGAAGAAAGATCATTCTCAATATATGAAATGTATATGAAATCTCATTATTATTTAGTGTTGAGAGGTCTGAATGTTTACACAGTTTGGATTTGTTTGTCTATGATAACTGGTTATATTACAGAGTCTATTGTCCATGCTGCCAATATTCTATTTAGTAGACAGCAAAAAGTGATTTTCTTTTACATGCCAATCTGTCAGATGTAGCTTTTGTTCGAGAAAATAAACTCACAACTGTTTCAGTGTTAATGTAAATGTAAATGCTGTTATGTAAACTTTACCGATTTTTTTTTCCGGCAGTCTCCACAGAGGCAGCCTACACATCCATTCACAACCTGAATGACACAGAGTACCATCTGGATCAGAGACAGACCCAAAAGTATGGAGAACAGAACGATGTGCCAGAGAACCACATTCTCGGGAAAGACACACTTGGTCCATGTAGTCTTATCCCCCAGGTAACTGCTGTTCCTGTTACAGCAAGATAAAAAGAGGAGAGAAGGAGCTTTAGTTGAAGTGCAGGATAAGACCTCATCTAGTGGCCATACAAAGAACTGCAATTTCCCTTGCTGTTTCTTTGCATTCATTTCATTTTTCTCACCCTGCTGTATTCTCAAAGGGATATTCCCATTCACCACTCTGGACTTTGCATAGTGGCCCAACAGCCAGTGCTGCAATGGCAACACAGGCACAGTAGGCCGACCCAGCAATGCCAAATACAGAAGAGAACACAGAATTCAGCATCTGAGCAAAACAAAACAAAAAAAACATGATACATCAAATAATCAAAATATGTTACTGTATATATATAGACTGCATATAATTTATCTGTACAATATACATTTAGTCATTTAGCAGACGTTTTTATCCAAAGCAACTTACAAATGAGGGCAATAGAAGCAATCAAACCAACAAAAGAGCAACAATATGCAAGCGCTATGACAAGTCTCGGTTAGCCTAAACACTAATGAGTACATGGGGTTTTTTGGGGGGGGGGGGGGGGGGGGGGGGGGGGGGGGGGGGTTAATGAAAGAAAACAAGTAGAATAGAAAAAAGAGAGCTAGTTAAAAAAAATAATAATAAAAGAAGTAGAATAGAACAAAAAGAAAACTAGTGTTAGAGGGTCAGATAGATACAAAGAAGACTAATAGATACAAAAAAAGACAGATAGATAAAATAGAATTAGAATAGAGAGAGCTAGAGTTAGAGGGTCAAATAAAGATGGAAGAGATGTGTTTTTAGCCGTTTCTTGAAGATGGCTAAGGACTCAGCTGCTCGGATTGAGTTGGGCAGGTCACTCCACCAGGAGGGAACAGTCAATGAAAAAGTCTGTGAAAGTGATTTTATGCTTCTTTGGGATGGTACAATAATGCGTCGTTCACTTGCAGAGCGCAAGCTTCTATAACTTCAAGATTCTTCATATATATTTGTGTATATGCAAAAGAGAATGTTATTTTTGTCTTTTCACATTGTACGGCTTCACTAGTTCACTGTTTTTCTGTGTCAGATTTACTCACACGACAACGGTTTCCACAACAACCTGCCCCGCAACAGCCTTTGCCCCCGGCTCTGATGGCTGAGCAACTTGGACACATCATCTGATGAAAAAAAGTAAGTGCAAATTAACATCATCAACTGTGAGCTCAACCAGATAAGGTTTGCTGTAAAGCAGGTTAAATAATGTTTGTGTAAATTACTTAATCTATGATAAACACTTAAAAATAATGATTATTTATTGGCATCTATGATTCCATGAATAACTTTTAACATTCTTTATAGTGGAAAAATGCTCTTCAGATTATTAAAATGTTCTTCACACTGGGAAAATTAGTTCTTTAAGCAACTGTTCACTAAATGCTTCTTTGGAAAAGCCAAAATTGTTCTTCTGACATCACTGTGTGTTCAAAATCACTTTTTGGAACCGTTATTTTTAAGAGTGATTGTTTTTTTCAAAATGTACTAAATTACACAACTCAAACTACTTTTTCTGTGATATGTGTACTTGCTCATAGTGTGTTCCTCTGTAAATGCAATTATTGATTGATGTAAACATGAGCCACCTTACAAAACTTTACTCAGGATTAATCCATCCTGGTCATATCCGGGATACTTCATATACTCTCCAAAAAAAAAAAAAGGTACAAATGTTGTCACTGGGGTGGTATCTTTTCAAAAGGTACAAATGTGTACCATTAAGGTACTAAACGGTACAAATATGTACCATTTAGATACTAAAATGTACCTTTAAGGTACTTATATGCACCCTTCAGGGGTAAATAAAGCACAAACATGTACCTTTCGAAAAGGGTACCGCCCTAGTGACAGATTTTGTACCTTTTTTTTTCACGTTCTGAGCAGAGAAGCTCTGCATAATGAACCACTGTTTCTTATCACTGTATTTGCTCACCGCAGATATTTTTTTATTCCTCAAATCTAAAGTAACTTTATTCTGAATGACTAATATTGCTAATTCAACCATACTAATTCTCTTTCTTGATCGGTGTGCTATGTTTTATCATATAAAGTAAATGGCACACAAAGCCTTGTAACAGTGTGTTTGAAGTATCTGATGTTCTACCTAAATCATCAGACCAAGTTAGGCCTGTTCATTTTAGTAAACAATAAAATTCCTATTGCACATTATCAGAAAATAAAAAGGTACAAAATCTGTCAATAGCGTAGTACCCTTTCAAAAGGTACACATTTGAACCTTATTTACCCCTACAGGGTGCATATAAGGTACATATTAATACCTAAAGTGTAAATATTAGTACATATTAATATTTGTACCTTTCGAAAAAGTACCACCCCAGTGTCAGTAATAATGAATTCAATTTAACAGACCGAATTACTCACAATTAGTCCTCCACCAAGAACACCTCCCATAAGCCAGACTTGAAGGGAAATCTGGTTAGTTTCCAACTGTTCTCCATTTGGGAAGAATAAAAGTATATTGGCTATTATACACAAAAAAGCTGCGGGCAGAAGAATAAGCCCCACTAACCGTGCACACTTCCCAGTACACATTGCGATGGATGTGTATAAAAAAGAGGAGAAATTGTCAAAGGCTGTGTTCTTCTCAGTGCAGCACAGACTCTGACTGATAGCACAGAATGCCCTTTGAGACTTGACAATATTTACAGTGCTTTTATCAGTGCCATTTATGGTGGGTTAACACAACAGTGGGCAGTGGATGAAGTTTAACGTGTATACGTGTATTGTGGCTGGTTGATCAGTGTAAGGTGTGTGGGGACAATAGTTACAGTAAAGCCATATAATGGATCCTGACAGAACAACAAGGCCTGCTTTACAGCCCGTTTTATAATATCTTGTGTTATAAATGGCAACTGTATGACTTTATTTATAATGGTTTTGTAAGGTTAATGATATTTCTTCATCGTAATTTCTTTTTAGATCTTATTCATTCAGTACCATTCACTAAAATGGACTGTTTGTTGAAATAACCGTGAAAAAAAAGCTTGAAAGGACCATGACAATTAAGACAAATAACGTATTGTTTTCAGAAAAGTTGCATGGAACATAACAGAAGTGCTGGTTTTTAATGCCTAAAACACAGTGGTTTAGGTTAAAGATGACTGTTGAGGTGACTGAAGGGACATCTTGACATAAAATAAATAAATATGTACATCAAAGGTAGTCATAAAGAAGTATATTTTTCTTTGATGAATATAATAGGGTAACGGTACAACATTAAAACTTATTTATCAGTCATTCTTGAGAAGTGGGACAAAACTGAAAAAAATAAAATAAAACCCTGTACTCAGACAAATGAATCTACATTTATGTATCTTATATGTATTAAGCTAATGAGCTATGCTTTGATTCAACCTCCCAACGTTTTCCTTTTTTTATCAAAATGTGCTTTTTTACCTTGGACTGTGTAATATAATTTCAACTTAATCTTTAACAGCATTCAGGATGTTGTTAACATTTCAAAACACATTCTCATGTCAGCAGACAGATTACACTTTCACATGTGACCAACAATTCCTCAACAAACATAAAAAATGATAATGAAATATTATCAAAATATTCCTCTGACGGTGGTGACGAAAACCAGAATTTGTAGTCATTTTAACTATCAAATACATTGAATCAATCAATTACTGTATTATAACAAACACAACAATCAGCGAGTATGTTATTGTTTATAAAGCACTTAAGAATTTTGATATATTAGTGCAGGGCTGTCCAAACTCGGTCCTGGAGGGCCGGTGTCCTGCAGAGTTTAGCTCCAACTTGCCTCAACACACCTGCATGGAAGTTTCTAGAATGCCTAGTAAGAGCTTGATTAGCTGCTTCAGGTGTGTTTAATTAGGGTTGGAGCTAAACTCTGCAGGACACCGGCCCTCCAGGACTGAGTTTGGACAGCCCTGTATTAGTGGAACGCAAAATCTTACGTTAGTGACATCTGACAAATCTGGCATTTCTTTCATGGAGTTTATGTAGTAGCCATTTAGTTTTTTTTTCTGTTGATGCTAGATGCTAATGGAACCTGCTTCAGGAGAATAAAATTATCTAAATATTTCAAATAATTTCCTCAGAAATTGGAAAATGGTGTTGACATATCATGGTTGTGACCAGGAAATATTAACATTAGGATTTAAAATATTCTAAAACTATAAAACTGACCAGAGTCTGTCTGACAGTGATGTACTCTGCAGAGGAGGACTGTGGCAAGGGGGTCCTTTAGAGTGACAGCTGCCCCTGATATTCCCTGATTTTATTACATTGACAAAAAGTGGGGACACAACTTTAAAACCTTATAAAACAAGCATGTGTCACTGAAAAACAACCTTGCTTTGATATGAGATATTATTAAGTGTTGATTTTGATAAAACAAGCACTTTTTTATCATTTAAAAAAACAAAAAAACATTTTTATCCATTTTATAGCATATGAATGATTGAACCCTTCTCTGTGGACACACTGTTTTAGATGTAGTGAGGAGACAATAAGTGTCACAGATTTCACATAATAATGATAAAATTAAACTGAAGGGGATAATTGTGTTCAATGCATTCTGTTATTAATCCCCATAACATTTCAAATTGAAAATATTTATGTTTTAAACCTGATAGCAGTTACAATTGTTTTGTCCCATGACTCAAGAATGACTCTTATACATTTCCAATATCAAAAAAAAAAATAAATAATAATAATGAAGTGTAACTATTCAACTGTTGCGAAAATTAAAATACTACTCTTTGAAACTAAATGCTGACAAAAAAAGTGCATTTGTAATTTTTTAAATATTTGGCCTTGTTGGTCGTGTAGTCTAGTCTAGTAAATCTGTCGTTAAGGGGCGCACGTGAGTTTGTTTAGACTTCGCGTGAGGATTTGCATCGATGAGCGTAACACGTTTTAAAACTGCTCTGGTTTGAAGTAAGGTAAGTCATTTAAAACAAGTTTTGTGTAACATTAACCGAAAGTCAAATGTTATTTGATATGTTTTGTCGAAGATTTGCTCTCAATCGGGTGTTTTTCCGATGTCGCTAGTTCAAATTCAGGTAACGCCATCCAATTAAGTTAACATGCAAGTTAGGACAAGTTGTTTGAACTCTCAAAACTTACGAGTTTATAACATCGAGGTGTTGTTTTTAACTGTTGCGTTATCTGACATAAAATATGTGGGTTGCTGAATGACATTACCTGCAAATTCAGTTATGCAAGTAACTAACGTTAGCATGAAAATGAGTGCGTTAGCCTAATGGCCTTTGACATTTTCGCTAGTTGTGCTGCTAAACTTGTACAGCTAGTTGAGTACATTTCTAAATATATTAACTGGAAGATACAAAACTGGTTGTGCGTGCATGTAGTAAATTTAAGATGAAATGTTTGTAAAGTTTAGTTAAAGTTTAAAGTTTTAAAAAGGTTGAGGAAGGAGACACTGCGTGTACTTATAGGTGGTTTATCATCAGAAAAAGCACGATGTGTGTACTTATTCTAGTCATGGTGTTGTTTTGTATATAGTTAGTTCCCCTATAAGTTATTGTTGTTATTTATGTCTTATACATTATTTTTTTTTTTACCTGCGTCATCGATGAGCTGTTTGGAGGGCAGTTATTTTTTTATCCACTGGGGGGCAGACCCTTTCCGTGTTTGAAGGCAACATTTCACGTTAACTGTGAATTTAACCTATGCTGCCATGTCCTAAATGACTTTATTTTCATCTGTGTTTGATACTTTTTATGATGACAACAGCGTAATTGTATTATAGTCCTGGAATTGCATCCGTGTTTCTGATTGGCGAACAAGTATCTCATTGTAATACACGCTCGTCCTGTCAGCCTTTGTTAAAGAACCTACTGATTTTTAAAAACTAAATGATATTAACAAGTGGTGATATGAGTGTGTTGTCATGAAACCAGTATGTACAATAAGCTTTTAGGTTAAAAAAGAAACAATAATAAAATCCTCGCCGTCGTCTTATTTGCTGTGTCAAAGAATGTGGTTCCTGCTGTTGATCATTTGTGGGTATCGCTTCTCGGCCTTTTGGCTAAGATCAAGTGTAGTATCTGTTCTTATCAGTTTAATATCTGATACGTGCCCTACCCGGGCACCATATATTAAATTGATTTTTGGAACAGGGAGATGGAATAGGGGCTTGCTCCGTCCACTCCACGCATCGACCCGGTATTGCAGTACTTCCGGGAACGGTGCACCCCCCTAAAATGGTTAAGAAAAGAGTTATAGCGGATGTTAGCTAGCGATGGTTGCGATATTATAATATGCTTAACAGCGTGGTGTATATTTATCATCGTGGTGGTGGAATATGCTTTAGCTCTGTGTTTTACTGCTTCCGCACGGCTTCTTTCATAAAGTGCAAGCTTTACAGCGTTTGCAAAATGAATAAATGTGGTGGTCGAGCGGACGCACGTTTCTAGTGTTTCAAGAAGTAGGATGCTGTTGCTTGTGTCATGCTTCTGCGAGCGAGTCCTTTGACAAAATGATGAAATTAATGTTCTGGTGCTTCGGTAGTTGTTTCATGATCTCGTTGCCTCAGGCATCTTGCAGACTTTTGTCTGTCACTGTGAAAGCTTTATCCCTTCTGTCTGGTATCCCCTTAAACCACATTGCAATGGGATGAAAATAGGGATGGGCTATATGGGAAAAATATCATATCACAGTTTTTTTTAAGAAATATCACGATTCACGATTTTATCACTATTCTTTGTCATGTTGGTTTTATTATTTTGGTTTTACAAGTTGTCTGACCATTACAGCCAAACTAGACAGACAAAGCCTTTCAAGGTAACAAAAAACAAAAAAAGACATGGCAGATATTTAGGCTAAAGTGGGCGAAGATAAAAATCTTTGTCATCTTATCTTTCTTATTAAAAAAATAAGAACAAAGATACACATAATATACAAATAAAACAAACAGTGCTTTATTTTCAGGTACAATAGGTGTATTTAGCAGGAGCATTCAATGAAACTGAATGAACAAATATAAAAATAAAACGCTAGATAAACTGATTCCCAGAGCTGGGTAGTAACTGATTGCATGTAATCTGGATTATGTAATCAGATTCCAAAAATTAAGTACTTGTAATCAGAGTAAATTACATTTTAAAATGCTCGTAATCAGACTACAGTTAATTTTTTTATGGATTACATATTATTCACACAATAGCAATAAATTATTCATAATTCATTGATTCTCCTTAATTTCTCTTTTTCATCTTTTAGATTTTCCTTTCTAAAATAGCCTACCGATTATATACGCATTATATATGTATATGGGTACTTGACAAACTCTAACATTGACAATAAACCTCTCTCATGTAACTCTAAGAGTGAAGATACATTTTTCTCATTTTATTTGTATGTTTTTTTTGTTTTGTTTTTTCATTTTTGCTGTCACACCATAGGACACAGTCCAATTTTTATTTGTCAGCTACCATATATACTCCAGTTTTGTGGATATTCACACACTGTAAAAAAAAAAAAAAGAAAAAAAGTTGGACCAATTTTAAGTTGGCTCAACTCTTTTTTTTTTTTTTCTTTTTTTTTTTTTAACAGTGGATCAGTCATTAGTCAGGCGGCGACAGTGTTTGACCACTGGATTTACAACAATTATTTCAGTTTTAAGTAGTGTTTCAAAATTGCATCAATTACTGATGAACACATTCATTTTTATTTTTATTATTACTCTGTAGGTTTTTTAACCATGTCTTATTAATTATAGGCTAACTAATTAAAATGCACATATTCACATTATTACGGTTTCTTTGATGTTGCTTAATGATCACACGGCATCTTTTTTAGTAAGTGTTTTATTTTAATTGTTATTTTAAAACAAAGACTTTAGAAATACAAAGACGGTTCACTCCTATACTTATGAATAGGAGAAACTGCAACGCGCAATATGGAGAAATAGTCCCACCTTCTAAATGAAAGAGCCGAATTTCCCATAGAAACCAGTCAATGCACATGCGCAGTCTTAAGCAGGTTATGACTCCGCATGCGCATTGGCTGGTCTAGCCTGAAAAATAAGCTTTTTAAACGCTATTTACAGATAACGTCTGTATTTCTCAAGTGCACGATACTAATAATTTCTGCGAAGAGAATAATCCCCTAAAATATAGCTTCCCTGATTCTAATAACTTTTTACAATAAAGTGATTCACAGTTGAGCGTTATCACTAGTCAGGAGCGACACAAAACCAGAAGAATGCATAACAAGTCAGCTTCAAATTCTTCCTGCAATATACAGGATGCCAGCATTTCATTCTTTCTGCATCAAAACAGAATAATAATGACTTACAATTTAAGTGGTACAAATATGTATTTTTTATACGTTGCACAAAAATGACCATTGAATGATCTGAAATTATGATCGGCGAGTGAGCTGGATTTTAGTGAACAATCAGCTTGGTGAAATTAAAAAGCCTACATCTCCGCGATCGTCTGTTTACCATGCATGACTGCTTCAAAAACATCAATTAAACTGAAAATAACTACTTTAACGTTAATATCCCTATGAGGGATGACACACAATAATGTACTCATCTAAACTGAATCCAGAGCAATAGTATATTTAGGCATGCCATATTAGTCCAGAATAGCATTGTTATATTATGGTATAAAAGTTTTTGCAACCAGATATCGTATAGGTAATTTTTATCTAGGGGTGTGCGATATGACGATTTTTGATCGTGGACGATAAAAATGTCTCCACGATCTGCTTTTGAAGAAATATCGTAGTATCGTGCTGCAGCGCACATTATGTCAAATACAGTTCTGGCTCCTCCGTCTCGATATACTGTACAACACGACATACAGCATATAGAGTTACTCTGACAGGACACTGCAGTTATTCGCGATCGCAAAAGTACATTATTTGCACACAAGCCTTGCTGGTGAAATGTTTCATTCGCGCTGGTCTGACGTGCGCTTTTTCTGAGCGCATACACCTGAAGCACGCACACTAAAAATCCTGTCTAACAGCGCCTGATTACTCAACTAACTTATTTTTTGCGCTAATACTGTCAAAACACACAAGGTTTACATACAGACTCAGTTGGTTATCTCTAAAATAAAAGTAAATAGTTAAGAGAGAAACGGATGCGTGCCTGTCTATTAGATGCGTGCAGCTCTTAAAGAGACAGGACACTAAACATGCTGTCGACTGTCATTAAAGGGATAGTTCACCCTAAAATTTAATTTCTGTCATTATTTACTCGCATGTTGTCCCAATCTTCTATTAATTTCTTGTGCTGAACCCAAACTAAGATATTTTGAAGAATGAGGGTAACCAAACAGTTGCTGGTCCACATTGACTTTGATAGTAGGAAAAAAAAATCCTGTGGAAGTCACTGAGGACCAGCAACTGTTTGGTTTTCCACCTTCTTCAAAATAGCATTTATGTACAGCAGAAGAAAGAAACTCATTCGGGTTTAAAACAACTTTTGAGTAAATGATGGTATAAAAATAAAACATTATGACAGAATTGACAGACAGATGACAGAATATTTATTTTTGAGGGAACTATTCATTTAACGTTAACAAAACAAAACGCAAAGAGAAAAATCACTCACTATTCTTGACTGAAAAACTTTAATACAGTTGCTTTAGGAATCAGTCTATCTAGTGTTTTATTTTTATATTTGTTCATTCAGTTTCATTGAATGCTCCTGCTAAATACACCTATTGTACCTGAAAATAAAGCACTGTTTGTTTTATTTGTATATTATGTGTATTTGTAATGTGTATCTTTGTTCTTATTTTTTAATAAGAAAAATAAAATAATGACAAAGATTTATCTTCGCCCACTTTAGCCTAAATATCTGCCATGTCTTTTTTTGTTGTTGTTTTTTGTTACCTTGAAAGGCTTTGTCTTTCTAGTTTGGCTGTAATGCTCAGACAACTTGTAAAACCAGAATAGTAAAACTAACATGACAAAGAATCGTGATAAAATCGTGATATTTCTAAAAAAAAAAAATCGTGATATGATATTTTTCCCATATCGCCCACCCCTAGTTGCCTCTAAAATTCAGTCGCAAGTTTGTGAAATTTGTTGGCGCCCTTTGCTCTAGTTTCATGGAAGTGTTGGGCCCTATGAAATCCGTTTTATTTTTTCTCAAATTCCGTTTTATTTTTTTTCAAATTCCGTTTTTTTTTTTTTTTTTTTTTTAGCCCTTTCGGATTTTTCGGATTTGTTTGTTTTCTTTTCACTTCTAAGCAGTATTGACCTTTAAAAATTCAGTTACACAAACTCACAATTCAGCTTTTTTATTTAAACTGTTAATAAAGCACATTCAAAATTCTCCAAAATTCAGCCAAATCTCTGGCCAAAAATAACAGTAACATGAAGGTAACAGTTACAAAGTAGGGTTGATGAATATTAAATTAAAGAATAATTGTAACCATGCTGCAGGGAGACAGAAACATTGAAACAACGATATGTGCCTGTCAGAACGCCAACACAAAGACATATTACAGTCAATTAATATGTCAATATTACAACAAATAAACAGTCATATTACATTCAAAATTGTCCTATATGTGCTGTCACAGAACGAAACGGCACAAATAATTGGGATGGAGATGGGGTAGTGCGAAAAAAAACTTAGCGTGTGTTGATGTGCAGCCTAGAGTTTTCTTGAGCCGCTCCCGCTGAGTGTCTGGCCATTACCGCCCACTCCTGCAACGTGTGTGTGCCGCTCCCGCAAACATTCTAATATTGTATATAATTTTCGCGCTATTAATAAGTGAAATCACATCTGAATGAGCGCTCGCAGTTCACTTTCACTTTCGATTACACGATCACGCACACTCTGTGTAAAGTGAGCACATCTTTACAGTGCGTGAATTAGACACGTTGATATTCTGATCATATTTATTTCCAAGAACATTTTACAGATTCCAAACCACATCAATCTTATCAGGAGCCGCTCGCTTCGACATTTTTTTCCTTGCGCGGGAACGTAAGGACGTATGGTTACTAGGCAACATGTTTAACAATGCCATTTGGCCACGGTTTAGGTAGAGACCTTTCTACGTTTGTTGTTTTAAACTGAAAAAATGAGAGAGAGGTAAAAAAAAAAATTATTTAATGTCAACAAAATATATGCATATTCAGAGAATTCCGTTTTCATGTGTAAATTCCGTGATTCCGTCCGCGTTTTCCGCATCACGGAAATCATAGGGCCCTATGTAGGCGACAGCTTGTTGTCAGTTCCTGTGTTGCTTACATCATGCTTTCCTTTTAAAAATTCTTTTGATAACTGTTAGTTCTTTAATATCTCATCATACATGAAACTTCAAAATGAAAATTGTCTGTGGTTTTTTTTTAGCTTTGGTTTCTATACTCTGATTGTTGAGTTCTTAAAATTATGATTTTAAACATCTGTTATTCTATTGGCTGATCGACTCTTCTGTTGCATCATGGGAATGTTCTCTCTGTAAAGTATCATGATATTATGTTGTTAATGGCTAGATTTGCAGTGAAACCTTCTAATAACAGGCGAAAAGATTCTGCCTTTTTTTATATCTTTAAATTGTGTTTGATCTTTTGTAGTAAAGTAACGTTTCATCATCACTTAAAATAATGTTCCCTTAAGTGCTCCCCCTGCAGGGTCAGTGTAGAATTCATACTTACCTGGCAGGGGAGATACCATGATCAAGAAGGTGGTTCACCCAGGGCGAGGCTCAGCCATTGCACTCCGGTTGTGCTGACCCCTGCGAATTCCCCAAATGTGGGAATCTCGACTGCATAATTTGTGGTAGTGGGGGACTGCGTTCGCGCTCTCCCCTGATTTTCTGGTTAAAAATAGAATTGTAACGTTTAAGGAATTATTACTAGTTTATAAGGAGTTTATCATTTGTGTGAACAAGTTTGATCAGTATGTTTGATTGTGATAATACAGTGGATTCAAGATTTTTATTTGTCACATACACAATTATACAGAGTATAACCAGCAGTGAAATGTAGGTCAGGTCCGCTCCAAGGACAGTGCAATTATAAAGTACACAAATATTAAGGAAAAGAAAAGTGGAAAAAATTAAATAATAAAATAAAAAATATAAATGTGCAGGTCAGTATGTTGTTGACTTAGTAATAAAGAGGAATGTGCAAAAAGAATGTGCAAAAAGTTGTACAGGGTATTTAAATAGCTGCAATATGAGGTAGAAAAAATTCTGAATAGCTTATTGATATGGTGATATTTACATGGAGTCATGTGATGTTATGACACAAAGTTAGAGTTTAGGAGCCTGATGGCCTGGGGGAAGAAGCTCCTTCTAAGTCTCTCAGTTTTTGCCATCAGGCTACGGAAGCACTTACCAGATGGAAGCAAAGTGAATAGCTGGTTACCAGGGTGATTAGAGTCCTTGATGATTTTAACAGCTCTACTTTTGCAGCGTTTGAGGTAAATGTCCTGCAGAGAGGGGAGAGCAGACCCTGAGATGTGCTCAGCTAAGCGCACAACTCTCTGTAGTGCTTTGCAGTCCTGATTGGAGCTGTTTCCATGTCACACTGAGATGCACTGAGTCAATACACTTTTTATGGTCCCTGAATAGAAAGTTTTCAGGATTGCTGGTGAGACCCTGAATTTCCTCAGCTGTCGCAGATGGTACAGTCTTTGCCTGGCTTTCTTAACCTGTGTTTGGATGTGTGTAGTCCAAGTCCGGTTCTCGGAGATGTTTGCACCGAGGTACTTGAAGTTACTCACCCTCTCCACAGGGGTCCCACTGATCATAAGAGGAGTGTAGGGCTGCTGCTGTCTCTTCCTAAAGTCCATGATCAGCTCTTTAGTTTTGCTCACATTCAGAGAGAGAGACAGTTGTCCTGGCACCATGATGTGAGTCTCTCTACCTCATCCATGTATGCGATCTCATCATTGTTGGAGATGAGGCCCAGAACCACAGTATCATCAGCGAATTTGACAATAGATGTGGAGCTGTGAGAGAACACGCAGTCATGCGTGTAGAGAGAGTAGAGCAGGGGACTCGGGACACAGCCCTGTGGGGCTCCTACGTTGAGGGTGATTGAGTTTGAGGTGAACTGGCCAACTTTCACCATTTGAGGTCTGCCAGTGAGGAAGTCTTGAATCCAGTCACAGAGTGAGGGGTTTAGGCCGAGGTCTGTGAGTTTAGAAGCCAGCTTGATGGGGACTATAGTGTTGAAAGCTGAACTATAGTCAATGAATAGCAGTCTTACATAATTCCCATTGTTGCTGTCCAAGTGTGTGAGGGAAGAGTGGAGGACGTGAGAGATGGCATCGTCAGTGGATCTGTTTGGGCGATAGGCAAACTGAAGAGGGTCCAATGTATCAGGGAAGGAGGAGCAGATGTGGCTCTTTTACAAGTCTCTCAAAAACCTTCGTGACTATAGATGTGAGGGCAACTGGGCGATAGTCATTCAGGCAAGACGGTTTATTGTTCTTAGGCACAGGGATAATGACAGATTTTTTAAATGCGGTGGGAACCACGGAGGTAGCAAGGGACTCATTAAAGATGGAAGTGAATAAACCAGCGAGCTGATCGGCGCGGGACCTCAGATGGGTTATCCCATCAGGTCCGGCTGCTTTCCTGACGTTCACTTTCTTTAGCGCCCTCCGAACCTCATCCTCCGACACGGTGATTACAGGATCATCGCTGCTCTGCCTGCTGCTTCCTGACGCGCTGGTCAGCAGAGACGCCCCGCCGCCGTTGCAATCGAAGCAGCCGTAGAAGATGTTTAACTCGTCGGCTAGCAACGGATCTGCTCTCACCTCCACAGAGGATTCGTTTCCGAAGGCACAGATGGTCCTCAGTCCCTGCCACATCCGTCGAGAGTCATTGAGCTGGAAATGAGACTCAATTCTCTCTCTGTATCTGTGTTTAGCGGCTCTTACTGCGTGTCGGAGAGCATAGCACGATGCTTTGTACTCACTCATATTCCCGGTCAGAAGAGCCTCATTGTAAGCAGCGGTGCGTGTGTTAACCGCGGCACGGATTGTTCTGTCCACCCACAGTTTCTGGTTGGAGAATGTCCTTATAGTTATTGTTTCTGAAGCTTGCTCGGTTAGCGTGTTTACAAAGCTTAATGCTACATCCGTGAACTCGCTGACATCAGAAGAACTCGCCCGGAACATGTCCCAGTCGACGTCATCAAGAGCCGCCTGCAGCATAGCCTCTGAGTGGGAGGACCAGCGCGTCACTACTCTCTGCACCGGAGGATCCTGAACGAGCCTTTGTTTGTATTCCGGTGTTAGAAAAATGGCGGCATGGTCCCGATTTGCCAAAAGCCGGTTGTGAGCGGGCTTTGTAGGCATTCTTGAACTGAGTGTAGCAATGATCCAGTGTGTTTGGTCCTCTAGTTGGACAGGATACATGTTTATGAAAGTTCGGCATGACCTGCTTGAGATTGGCTTTGTTAAAGTCCCCCGCGATGATAAAGGCAGCGTCAGGATGTTTGTTAATGTAGCCGCTGAGCACATCGTGAAGTTTAGACAAAGCCAAGCCGGTGTCTGCCTGTGGTGGAATGTACACCGCAGTAACAATGATCGATGAAAACTCCCGGGGCAGATAAAATGGGCGGCAAATAATGGAAAGATGTTCCAGATGAGGCGAGCAGGAACGCGACAGAATGGAGATATTCCTGGGATCACACCATTTCTTGTTAATCATGAAACACACCCCTCCACCCCTGGATTTACCGGCCTCTGCTGTTCTGTCCGTCCGAAAAACAGAGAAGTTATCACTCGGCATTACAGCAGTGTCCGGGTCCATGGACGAAAGCCACGTTTCTGACAAACAAAGGATGTTGTAGTCCCTTATGTCCCGTTAGAAACTAATCCTGGCTCTAAGATCGTTCATCTTATTTTCCAAGGATTGGACATTTGCGAGCAGAATGCTCGGGAGAGGAGGACTGTGAGCCCTTTTCCGGAGTCTATCTCGAATCCCAGCGCGTTTCCCGCTGTGTTTCTTGATCCGTCGCCTCGGGGGGGGTTATTGTTCATCTCCGCGTTCCGAAGAATCTCCAGAGGCCATGAAGGATTCCTGGATAAAGTGTCCTGGAACAGGTTAGTTTAGCGGTTTCCAATGTCAAAAAGTGTTTCTATGTTGTAGGTGATCAGTGCCGACATGGAATGTGTAAAAAGAGAAAGTAAAAGTAAGTTAAAGCAAAATGTCAGCGGAGTGGCCTGAACGGCGTCCGAACACAGCGGTGCCATTTTGTAGAGAGGAATTGGGGGCACACTGCATTTTAAAAATATGGCCATACAGTGGGTACGGAAAGTATTCAGACCCCCCTTAAATTTTTCACTCTTTGTTATATTGCAGCCATTTGCTAAAATCATTTAAGTTCATTTTTCTTCCTCATTAATGTACACACAGCACTAGGGGTGTGCTCAAAATATCAATTCTTAGATACATACCGATATAATAAAAAAAGATACAGTATCGATATTCTAGCCCTTAGTATCGATACTCCGCCCAGCCATTAGGGGGCGCAGCGGCGCCCGCGAGTTTCAAAAAAACTCATGGAAAATGTTAAAGCAAGATGTAGCATTTAAAGGTGCCATAGAATGAAAAACTGTCTTTACCCTGGCATATTTAAATAATAACAGTTCTGTACATGGAAATGACATACAGTGAGCCTCAAACACCATAGTTTTCTCCTTCATATGTAAATCTCGTGATTAAAAAAAGACCACTGAAAAACAGGCGAATCAGAACATAACACCGACTGTGACGCAACAGTCGGGATCACTACGCCCCCAACATTTGCATAAACCCGCCCTTGTTCTAAGCCGGCCGAACCATCAGAAGCTCTGCAGGTATTGTAAATAAACAAGCGCGGACAACAGTGAAAATAACACAATAAATGTTATGTCCCAGGCCGTGCAGGGGGTGTGAAGTGCATGGATGGGTTGGTGTCTGTATTCAGAAAGGCACAGAAAGCAAATAACGCGAGCCACTAAAGGGACATGGTTAGCTCCTTGCTAGCGGTAGCCTGTTACAGTACATAAGATTTCACTCTCAGTAAGGAGAGATGAGGATGATGGCGAATGACTTACAGATCCTGAGCACCACTGACAAGCATCTGATCTTGTGAAATGTGTGGTAAGTACTGTTGCTCCATAATGTAAACATAGTTTGTGTGATCGCGTCTCTTGAAAGTGAAACTATAACGCGATCGATGGATCGTTCAAAAGCAGTTTCAATGCCTCGCATATTAATAACGGCTCCCTGATGCCTGCGTTTTATATACAGTATAATTACCCGACGATATAACTGCGAGAGAAAGTATTTAAATATATATTTTCCTCCCTGTGCTTCCTTCTTGCTGATGAGCCGTACTGTGAAACAGCCAATCAGAGCAGAGCTCATTATTATTCATGACCCTGCCAAATAAGCCAATAACAGACCGTTTCATTCTAGGGAGAAATCCTAGGGTTGTAAATGGACATGTAAAATCATTTCTGGAGATTTTTTGCCCTTACCTAAGCCACATACCTTATGTGTAGATATCAGAGAACAATTTAAAATACTGTATCAATGCATTCTATGGCACCTTTAAGTGATTTCATAGTGAAATATGTTATGGCAGTACATGGTGTCACAAAAAAGAATTATAAGAAGATTTTGTGCTTGTGTGAGCTCAGACTGTACCCTTGGAAAGTTAAATGTTGATTTGTGGTCATTTCCAGATTAATACAATTTGTGTACAATTAATCAGAGCACTTAAAGTTGCAAATATTTAAGCAAAATGCACTTTGTTATAATGCACTTTTGTCTTCATTAAATTGAAGAAAAATGCAGAGTTCTGTTTGTTGAGTAAATGTGTTCAGCATTAACTAATTGGCTCTGGCCCATGTATTTTTATTGAATCGTATCGAATCGTGTCACATTGTATCAAATCGTATCGAGACAGCTCTGTATCGAGGTACGTATCGAATCGTGACCTGTGTATCGAGGTATGTATCGTATCGCCAGGTTCTCCAAGGTATACAGCCCTACACAGCACCCCATATTTCGTTATTTCAGGGATAAATATTCATTTGTTCCTGGGACATTGTTTCATGTCATTTGTTATCAGCTTGTAGCAATTGTGAAAGTGATGAAGATATTGTGAAAGTTATGGTAGGCTTTGGAAGATCTTTTAAATGTTTGTCCTTAGTTTTCGTAATTACAGACTATCTGCCCTGAAATAACGAAATGCTTATTCAATGTTTGAAAGTATAATTTTAAAAACTTGCTTCATTTCTTCATGATAGCTGTAAATATTGTTTCTTAAGGTTCGTTCTATGATCATATATGGCCATATTTTTAAAATGCAGTGTGCCCCCAATTCTTCTGTCTTCATCTCCACTCATTGTTCTTTAGTTTATGTAGTGAGTGTGATTGTAGGACAGTTGAGTTGTTGTTGTGCTTTGACCCCTCCCCTCCTCATACTGACTCCCCCTCTCATCCCACCCTTTACCCTCCCTTTTTATCACAGCTTTGTACGCCCATTTCTTGAGCACCGGTCGTTCACACCTTAGATTTGAAGTGGGTTCAAGGAAGGGGGGTTTCATAACCCTTTAAGCCTTACCTTACCTGAGCTATGTTAACAATTGCATTCTGCACTAGAACTATTAGTTAAAAAATTAACAAAATAAAAGCTTACCATCATCAAATTTGCTGTGTCAAAGAATGTGGTTCCTGCTGTTGATCATTTGTGGGTATCGCTTCTCGGCCTTTTGGCTAAGATCAAGTGTAGTATCTGTTCTTATCAGTTTAATATCTGATACGTGCCCTACCCGGGCACCATATATTAAATTGATTTTTGGAACAGGGAGATGGAATAGGGGCTTGCTCCGTCCACTCCACGCATCGACCCGGTATTGCAGTACTTCCGGGAACGGTGCACCCCCCTAAAATGGTTAAGAAAAGCGTTATAGCGGATGTTAGCTAGCGATGGTTGCGATATTGTAATATGCTTAACAGCGTGGTGTATATTTATCATCGTGGTGGTGGAATATGCTTTAGCTCTGTGTTTTACTGCTTCCGCACGGCTTCTTTCATAAAGTGCAAGCTTTACAGCGTTTGCAAAATGAATAAATGTGGTGGTCGAGCGGACGCACGTTTCTAGTGTTTCAAGAAGTAGGATGCTGTTGCTTGTGTCATGCTTCTGCGAGCGAGTCCTTTGACAAAATGATGAAATTAATGTTCTGGTGCTTCGGTAGTTGTTTCATGATCTCGTTGCCTCAGGCATCTTGCAGACTTTTGTCTGTCACTGTGAAAGCTTTATCCCTTCTGTCTGGTATCCCCTTAAACCACATTGCAATGGGATGAAAATAGGGGTGGGCGATATGGGAAAAATATCATATCACGATTTTTTTTAAAAGAAATATCACGATTCACGATTTTATCACTATTCTTTGTCATGTTGGTTTTACTATTTTGGTTTTACAAGTTGTCTGAGCATTACAGCCAAACTAGAAAGACAAAGCCTTTCAAGGTAACAAAAAACAAAAAAAGACATGGCAGATATTTAGGCTAAAGTGGGCGAAGATAAAAATCTTTGTCATTTTATCTTTCTTATTAAAAAAAAAAAAGAACAAAGATACACATAATATACAAATAAAACAAGCAGTGCTTTATTTTCATGTAAAATAGGTGTATTTAGCAGGAGCATTCAATGAAACTGAATGAACAAGTATAAAAATAAAACACTAGATAGACTGATTCCCAGAGCTGGGTAGTAACTGATTGCATGTAATCTGGATTACGTAATCAGATTCCAAAAATTAAGTACTTGTAATCAGAGTAAATTACATTTTAAAATGCTCGTAATCAGACTACAGTTATTTTTTTATGGATTACATGATTACATATTATTCACACAATAGCAATAAATTATTCATAATTCATTCGACATATGTAATTTAATTGTGAGTTCAGCGAGCAGTTTTTGAGATTTCAGGATTCCCCCATTCATGAAGGTCTTGTACGAGCTGCCCGGGGGCGTTGAAAATATGGCCGCCGAGTGAAGAGACTTTCTTCGAAAGGGAGTTTGTTTTAAAATTATTTATTATAATTGTAATATTTTAAGATTTAATTACTTGTCAGCTTTTCATTAAATTCACAACCCCCCTGCAGTTCCTTTACGAACCCTTTTGGGAAACCTTAAGTAAATATAATGTTTAATGCACTTCGTGTTGTAAATTATAATGAATGGAACAAGTTTTCTTACTCTTTGCACTTTTTACATCATTATGGTACAAGATAATGCTATTTAAATCAATGTGATAAACAAGTTAAATCAAAAGTAATCTAAAAGTAATCTGATTATATTACCTAAAATGTGTAATGTAACGGATTACGTTACTGACTACAATTTTTGTCATGCAATCTGGAATCAGTAACGGATTACAATTTTTAAGTAATCTACCCAGCTCTGCTGATTCCTAAAGCAACTGTATTAAAGTTTTTCAGTCAAGAATAGTGAGTGTTTTTTCTCTTTGCGTTTTGTTGTTTTGTTAACGTTAAATGAATAGTTCCCCCCAAAACTAAATGGTCATCTGTCTGTTAATTCTGTCATAATGTTTTATTTTTATACCATCATTTAATACATTGAAACTCATTCGGGTTTAAAACAACTTTTGAGTAAATGATGGTATAAAAATAAAACATTATGACAGAATTGACAGACAGATGACAGAATATTTATTTTTGAGGGAACTATTCATTTAACGTTAACAAAACAAAACGCAAAGAGAAAAATCACTCGCTATTCTTGACTGAAAAACTTTAATACAGTTGCTTTAGGAATCAGTCTATCTAGTGTTTTATTTTTATATTTGTTCATTCAATTTCATTGAATGCTCTGCTAAATACACCTATTGTACCTGAAAATAAAGCACTGCTTGTTTTATTTGTATATTATGTGTATTTGTAATGTGTATCTTTGTTCTTATTTTTTAATAAGAAAAATAAAATGATGACAGATTTTTTTTATCTTCGCCCACTTTGGCCTAAATATCTGCCATGCATCTTTGTCTTTCTAGTTTGGCTGTAATGCTCAGACAACTTGTAAAACCAAAATAGTAAAACTAACATGACACAGAATCGTGATAAAATCGTGAATCGTGATATTTCTAAAATCGTGATATGATATTTTTCCCATATCGCCCACCCCTAGTTGGCTCTAAAATTCAGTCGCAAGTTTGTGAAAATTGTTGGCGCCCTTTGCTCTAGTTTCATGGAAGTGATGTAGGCGACAGCTTGTTGTCAGTTCCTGTGTTGCTTACATCATGCTTTCCTTTTAAAAATGCTTTTGATAACTGTTAGTTCTTTTAATATCTCATCATACATCAAACTTCAAAATGAAAATTGTCTGTGGTTTTCTTTTAGCTTGGGTTTCTATACTCTTCTATACTCTAAACATCTGTTATTCTATTGGCTGATCGACTCTTCTGTTGCATCATGGGAATGTTCTCTCTGTAAAGTATCATGATATTATGTTGTTAATGGCTAGATTTGCAGTGAAACCTTCTAATAACAGGCAAAAAGATTCTGCCTTTTTTATCTTTAAATTGTGTTTGATCTTTTGTAGTAAAGTAGTGTCTCATCATCACTTAAAATAATGTTCCCTTAAGTGCTCCCCCTGCAGGGTCAGTGTAGAATTCATACTTACCTGGCAGGGGAGATACCATGATCAAGAAGGTGGTTCACCCAGGGTGAGGCTCAGCCATTGCACTCCGGTTGTGCTGACCCCTGCGAATTCCCCAAATGTGGGAATCTCGACTGCATAATTTCTGGTAGTGGGGGACTGCGTTCGCGCTCTCCCCTGATTTTCTGGTTAAAAATAGAATTGCAACATATAAGAAGTTATTTTTTGTTTGTGGGAAGTCGTGGCCTAGTGGCTAGAGAGTCGGACTTGTAATCCAAAGGTTGCGGGTTCGAGTCTCCGGCCGGCAGGAATTGTAGGTGGGGGGAGTGAATGTACAGCGCTCTCGCTCTCTCCACCCTCAATACCACGACTGAGGTGCCCTTGAGCAAGGCACCGAACCCCCAACTGCTCCCCGGGCGCTGCAGCATAAAATGGCTGCCCACTGGGTGTATGTTCACGGTGTGTGTGTGTTCACTGCTGTGTGTGTGCACGTTGGATGGGTTAAATGCTGAGCACGAATTCCGAGTATGGGTCACCATACTTGGCTGAATGTCACTTCACTTCATAAGGAGTTTATCATTTGTGTGAACAAGTTTGATCAGTATGTTTGATTGTGATAATACAGTGGATTCAAGATTCAAGATTTTTATTTGTCACATACACAATTATACAGAGTATAACCAGCAGTGAAATGTAGGTCAGGTCCGCTCCAAGGACAGTGCAATTATAAAGTACACAAATATTAAGGAAAAGAAAAGTAGAAAAAAATTAAATAATAAAATAAAAAATATAACTATAAATGTGCAGGTCAGTATGTTGTTGACTTAGTAATAAAGAGGAATGTGCAAAAAGTTGTACAGGGTTTTTAAATAGCTGCAATATGAGGTAGAAAAAATTCTGAATAGCTTATTGATATGGTGATATTTACATGGAGTCATGTGATGTTATGATGTTATTAGAGTTTAGGAGCCTGATGGCCTGGGGGAAGAAGCTCCTTCTAAGTCTCTCAGTTTTTGCCATCAGGCTACGGAAGCACTTACCAGATGGAAGCAAAGTGAATAGATGGTTACCAGGGTGATTAGATTCCTTGATGATTTTAACAGCTCTACTTTTGCAGCGTTTGAGGTAGATGTCCTGCAGAGAGGGGAGAGCAGACCCTGAGATGTGCTCAGCTAAGCGCACAACTCTCTGTAGTGCTTTGCAGTCCTGATTGGAGCTGTTTCCATACCACACTGAGATGCACTGTGTCAATACACTTTTTATGGTCCCTGAATAGAAAGTTTTCAGGATTGCTGGTGAGACCCTGAATTTCCTCAGCTGTCGCAGATGGTACAGTCTTTGCCTGGCTTTCTTAACCTGTGTTTGGATGTGTGTAGTCCAAGTCAGGTTCTCGGAGATGTTTACACCGAGGTACTTTAAGTTACTCACCCTCTCCACAGGGGTCCCACTGATCATAAGAGGAGTGTAGGGCTGCTGCTGTCTCTTCCTAAAGTCCATGATCAGCTCTTTAGTTTTGCTCACATTCAGAGAGAGAGACAGTTGTCCTGGCACCATGATGTGAGTCTCTCTACCTCATCCATGTATGCGATCTCATCATTGTTGGAGATGAGGCCCAGAACCACAGTATCATCAGCGAATTTGGCAATAGATGTGGAGCTGTGAGAGAACACGCAGTCATGCGTGTAGAGAGAGTAGAGCAGGGGATTCAGGACACAGCCCTGTGGGGCTCCTACGTTGAGGGTGATGGAGTTTGAGGTGAACTGGCCAACTTTCACCACTTGAGGTCTGCCAGTGAGGAAGTCTTGAATCCAGTCACAGAGTGAGGGGTTTAGGCCGAGGTCTGTGAGTTTAGAAGCCAGCTTGATAGGGACTATAGTGTTGAAAGCTGAACTATAGTCAATGAATAGCAGCCTTACATAATTCCCATTGTTGCTGTCCAAGTGTGTGAGGGAAGAGTGGAGGACGTGAGAGATGGCATCGTCGGTGGATTTGTTTGGGCGATAGGCAAACTGAAGAGGGTCCAAAGTATCAGGGATGGAGGAGCAGATGTGGCTCTTTACAAGTCTCTCAAAAACCTTCATGACTATAGATGTGAGGGCAACTGGGCAATGGTCATTCAGGCAAGAGGGTTTATTGTTCTTAGGCACAGGGATAATGACAGATTTTTTTAAATGCGGTGGGAACCACGGAGGTAGCAAGGGACTCATTAAAGATGGAAGTGAACAAACCAGCGAGCTGATCGGCGCAGGACCTCAGAACACAGCCGGTTATCCCATCAGGTCCGGCTGCTTTCCTGACGTTCACTTTCTTTAGCGCCCTCCGAACCTCATCCTCCGACACGATGATTACAGGATCATCGCTGCTCTGCCTGCTGCTTCCTGATGCGCTGGTCAGCAGAGACGCGCCGCCTCCGTTGCAATCGAAGCAGCCGTAGAAGATGTTTAACTCGTCGACCAGCAACGGATCTGCTCTCACCTCCACAGAGGATTCGTTTCCGAAGGCACAGATGGTCCTCAGTCCCTGCCACATCCGTCGAGAGTCATTGAGCTGGAAATGAGACTCAATTCTCTCTCTGTATCTGTGTTTAGCGGCTCTTACTGCGTGTCGGAGAGCATAGCACGATGCTTTGTACTCACTCATATTCCCGGTCAGAAGAGCCTCATTGTAAGCGGCAGTGCGTGTGTTAACCGCAGCACGGATTGTTCTGTCCACCCACAGTTTCTGGTTGGAGAATGTCCTTATAGTTATTGTTTCTGAAGCTTGCTCGGTTAGCGTGTTTACAAAGCTTAATGCTACATCCGTGAACTTGCTGACGTCAGAAGAACTCGCCCGGAACATGTCCCAGTCGACGTCATCAAGAGCCGCCTGCAGCATAGCCTCTGAGTGGGAGGACCAGCGCATCACTACTCTCTGCACCGGAGGATCCTGAACGAGCCTTTGTTTGTATTCCGGTGTTAGAAAAATGGCGGCATGGTCCGATTTGCCAAAAGCCGGTTGTGAGCGGGCTTTGTAGGCATTCTTGAACTGAGTGTAGCAATGATCCAGTGTGTTTGGTCCTCTAGTTGGACAGGATACATGTTTATGAAAGTTCGGCATGACCTGCTTGAGATTGGCTTTGTTAAAGTCCCCCGCGATGATAAAGGCAGTGTCAGGATGTTTGTTAATGTAGCCGCTGAGCACATCGTGAAGTTTAGACAAAGCCAAGCCGGTGTGCGCCTGTGGTGGAATGTACACAGCAGTAACAATGATCGATGAAAACTCCCGGGGCAGATAAAATGGGCGGCAAATAATGGAAAGATGTTCCAGATGAGGCGAGCAGGAACGCGACAGAATGGAGATATTCCTGGGATCGCACCATTTCTTGTTAATCATGAAACACACTCCTCCACCCCTGGATTTACCGGCCTCTGCTGTTCTGTCCGTCCGAAAAACAGAGAAGTTATCACTCGGCATTACAGCAGTGGCCGGGACCATGGAAGAAAGCCACGTTTCTGACAAACAAAGGATGTTGCAGTCCCTTATGTCCCGTTGGAAACTAATCCTGGCTCTAAGATCTTCCATCTTATTTTCCAAGGATTGGACATTTGCGAGCAGAATGCTCGGGAGAGGAGGACTGTGAGCCCTTTTCCGGAGTCTATCTCGAATCCCAGCGCGTTTCCCGCGATGTTTCTTGATCCGTTGCCTCGGGGGGGGTTATTGTTCATCTCCGCGTTCCGAAGAATCTCCAGAGGCCATGAAGGATTCCTGGATAAAGTGTCCTGGAACAGGTTAGTGTAGCGGTTTCCAATGTCAAAAAGTGTTTCTATGTTGTAGGTGATCAGTGCCGACGTGGAATGTGTAAAAAGAGAAAGTAAAAGTAAGTAAAAAAAGTAAGATAAAGCAAAATCTCAGCGGAGCGGCCTGAACGGCGTCCGAACACAGCGGTGCCATTTTGTAGAGAGGAATTGGGGGCACACTGCATTTTAAAAATATGGCCATATACAGTGGGTACGGAAAGTATTCAGACTAGGGGTGTGCTCAAAATATAGATTCTTAGATACATACCGATATAATAAAAAAAGATACCGTATCGATATTCTAGCCCTTAGTATCGATACTCCGCCCAGCCATTAGGGGGCGCAGCGGCGCCCGCGAGTTTCAAAAAACTCATGGAAAATGTTAAAGCAAGATGTAGCATTTAAGTGATTTCATAGTGAAATATGTTATGGCAGTACATGGTGTCACAAAAAAGAATTATAAGAAGATTTAATAAGAAGTTAAGAATAATAAGAAGATTTTGTGCTTGTGTGAGCTCAGACTGTACCCTTGGAAAGTTAAATGTTGACTTGTGGTAATTTCCAGATTAATACAATTTGTGTACAATTAATCAGAGCACTTAAAGTTGCAAATATTTAAGCAAAATGCACTTTGTTATAATGCACTTCAGGGCTCGACAGTGCGAGCATTTCACTCGCATTTGCGACTAAAAATAGATGTGTGCGAACTGGAAAATGTATTTAGGAGCGCAAGTGCGAATACAAAACAAAATACAAAACAGCCTAACTTATACAGTAGCCTATAACAAACGTATTAATTTATTCTGTTTATTTATGGAACAATTGCGATGCAGCCTCATATGATTACTTTAGAACTTTAAAAAGGCAACGGTTTAATTTAAATGAGCACAGATGAGAAGAAAAGCGGAGCGAGTTAATGTGAAGACGCGCTGAATGACGCACATTCGCCACTAGAGGGCGCTGCCGTTACCGTTACCCAGTAAACCCAGTAAACAAATCAGCTGCGCTACTTTCCTAAAACTGTGTAAATAATGTTTCACACTCACAGTCATTTAGATATTTATATTCGCTTTAGTCTTCACAATAGCATCAAATAATTCTTACTTAAAGACTTAATGAGCTATTTATTTTCAAACATTTTTTCTAACCTAAACATGGCCCATCCACTGATCTATAATAGAGAACAGTGGGCCTATCTATACATCAACGACTGATTCGTTATTATTGTTCAGTAACACAAGTTCCAGTAGTTAACATGAAAAAAACAATGACTGCATTTATTAATAATGCTATCTTAATTTAAACTTTTAATAATACATTATAAAATCAAAAGTTGTCTTAATATAATTCAATGGAGCTAACATTAACTAACATAGTTGTATTTTTTATTAAATCAACATTAACAAAGAATATTAACTACTGCAACAATTAGCTATTGCACATTTTTAGTTAATGTTAACCTGCTTTAACTAATGTTAACAAATGGGACCTTACTTATATTGTTCTTTCGTTCATTTGAACAATCTTTTGCACTCTAATCTTGAAACACTTATTTACTTTATATTTTTATGTATTTTTTTATAAAAGTCTTTTAGTAAATTATCTTTAAAGTTATTTAACCTGTTAGGACGACAACACTTTTTTTCACTTAGAAATTATATATTGTGATTTAAAAACAAAAACATATACCGTGACAAAAGCTTCAATGATTATTGTGAAAATTTTATACCGACACAGTTTAATAGGATTATAACTAATTACATAATTAGCCTATTAAATAGTGTCTGAAGTAAAATTATTTAAAAACCTTGTGTACTTTCTGTATTCTGATAAATTAAATAATGGTGCTTGTAAATGTCTCTTTGTATCCCCTTATTAAGCTAAAACACCTAATTAGAAAAATTTGCATTGCGCCCCTAAATGTTTTTAATGCGCTCCTAAATTTTTTGACTTAGGAGCACATGTGCTCCTTGGGGAATAGGTAAGCGTCAAGCCCTGCACTTTTGTCTTCAATAAATTGAAGAAAAATGCAGAGTTCTGTTTGTTGAGTAAATGTGTTCAGCATTAACTAATTGGCTCTGGCCCATGTATTTTTATTGAATCGTATCGAATCGTGTCACATTGTATCAAATCGTATCGAGACAGCTCTGTATCGAGGTACGTATCGAATCGTGACCTGTGTATCGAGGTATGTATCGTATCGCCAGGTTCTTCAAGGTATACAGCCCTAATTCAGACCCCCTTAAATTTTTCACTCTTTGTTATATTGCAGCCATTTGCTAAAATCATTTAAGTTCATTTTTCTTCCTCATTAATGTACACACAGCACCCCATATTGACAGAAAAACACAGAATTGTTGACATTTTTGCAGATTTATTAAAAAAGAAAAACTGAAATATCAAATGGTCCTAAGTATTCAGACCCTTTGCTCAGTATTTAGTAGAAGCACCCTTTTGATCTAATACAGCCATGAGTCTTTTTGGGAAAGATGCAACAAGTTTTTCACACCTGGATTTGGGGATCTCTGCCATTTCTCCTTGCAGATCCTCTCCAGTTCTGTCAGGTTGGATGGTAAACGTTGGTGGACAGCCATTTTTAGGTCTCTCCAGAGATGCTCAATTGGGTTTAAGTCAGGGCTCTAGCTGGGCCATTCAAGAACAGTCAGGGAGTTGTTCTGAAGCCACTCCTTCGTTATTTTAGCTGTGTGCTTGGGGTCATTGTCTTGTTGGAAGGTAAACCTTCGGCCCAGTCTGAGGTCCTGAGCACTCTGGAGAAGGTTTTCGTCCAGGATATCCCTGTACTTGGCCGCATTCATCTTTCCCTCGATTGCAACCAGTCGTCCTGTCCCTGCAGCTGAAAAACACCCCCACAGCATGATGCTGCCACCACCATGCTTCACTGTTGGGACTGTATTGGACAGGTGATGAGCAGTGCCTGGTTTTCTGCACACATACCGCTTAGAATTAAGGCCAAAAAGTTCTGTCTTGGTTTCATCAGACCAGAGAATCTTCAGGTGTTTTTTTTAGCAAACTCCATGCGGGCTTTCATGTGTCTTGCACTGAGGAGAGGCTTCCATCGGGCCACTCTGCCATAAAGCCCCGACTGGTAGAGGGCTGCAGTGATGGTTGACTTTCTACAACTTTCTCCCATCTCCCGACTGCATCTCTGGAGGTCAGCCACAGTGATCTTTGGGTTCTTCTTTACCTCTCTCACCAAGGCTCTTCTCCCCCGATAGCTCAGTTTGGCCGGACGGCCAGCTCTACGAAGGGTTCTGGTCGTCCCAAACGTCATCCATTTAAGGATTATGGAGGCCACTGTGCTCTTAGGAACCTTAAGTGCAGCAGAAATTTTTTTGTAACCTTGGCCAGTTCTGTGCCTTGCCACAAGTCTGTCTCTGAGCTCTTCAGGCAGTTCCTTTGACCTCATGATTCTCATTTGCTGTGACATGCACTGTGAGCTGTAAGGTCTTATATAGACAGGTGTGTGGCTTTCCTAATTAAGTCCAGTCAGTATAATCAAACACAGCTGGACTCAAAGGAAGGTGTAGAACCATCTCAAGGATGATCCGAAGAAATGGACAGCACCTGAGTTAAATATATGAGTGTCACAGCAAAGGGTCTGAATACTTAGGACCATGTGCTATTTCAATTTTTCTTTTTTAATAAATCTGCAAAAATGTCAACAATTCTGTGTTTTTCTGTCAATATGGGGTGCTGGGTGTACATTGAGAAAAAAAAATGAACTTAAATGATTTTAGCAAATGGCTGCAATATAACAAAGAGTGAAAAATTTAGGGGGTCTGAATACTTTCCGTACCCACTGTATGATCAAAGTAAGAACCTTAAGAAACAATATTTACAGCTATCATGAAGAAATGAAGCAAGTTTTTAAAATTATACTTTCAAACATTGAATAAGCATTTCGTTATTTCAGGGATAAATATTCCTTTGTTCCTGGGACATTGTTTCATGTCATTTGTTATCAGCTTGTAGCAATTGTGAAAGTGAAGAAGATATTGTGAAAGACGTGGTAGGCTTTGGAAGATCTTTTAAATGTTTGTCCTTAGTTTCCGTAATTACAGACTATCTGCCCTGAAATAACGAAATGCTTATTCAATGTTTGAAACTATAATTTTAAAAACTTGCTTCATTTCTTCATGATAGCTGTAAATATTGTTTCTTAAGGTTCTTACTTTGATCATATATGGCCATATTTTAAAAATGCAGTGTGCCCCCAATTCTTCTGTCTTCATCTCCACTCATTGTTCTTTAGTTTATGTAGTGAGTGTGATTGTAGGACAGTTGAGTTGTTGTTGTGCTTTGACCCCTCCCCTCCTCATACTGACTCCTCCTCTCATCCCACCCTTTACCCTCCCTTTTTATCACAGCTTTGTACGCCCATTTCTTGAGCACCGGTCGTTCACACCTTAGATTTGAAGTGGGTTCAAGGAAGGGGGGTTTCATAACCCTTTAAGCCTTACCTTACCTGAGCTATGTTAACAATTGCATTCTGCACTAGAACTATTAGTTAAAAAATTAACAAAATAAAAGCTTACCATCATCAAATTTGCTGTGTCAAAGAATGCGGTTCCTGCTGTTGATCATTTGTGGGTATCGCTTCTCGGCCTTTTGGCTAAGATCAAGTGTAGTATCTGTTCTTATCAGTTTAATATCTGATACGTGCCCTACCCGGGCACCATATATTAAATTGATTTTTGGAACAGGGAGATGGAATAGGGGCTTGCTCCGTCCACTCCACGCATCGACCCGGTATTGCAGTACTTCCGGGAACGGTGCACCCCCCTAAAATGGTTAAGAAAAGAGTTATAGTGGATGTTAGTTAGCGATGGTTGCGATATTGTAATATGCTTAACAGCGTAGTGTATATTTATCATCGTGTTGGTGGAATATGCTTTAGCTCTGTGTTTTACTGCTTCCGCACGGCTTCTTTCATAAAGTGCAAGCTTTACAGCGTTTGCAAAATGAATAAATGTGGTGGTCGAGCGGACGCACGTTTCTAGTGTTTCAAGAAGTAGGATGCTGTTGCTTGTGTCATGCTTCTGCGAGCGAGTCCTTTGACAAAATGATGAAATTAATGTTCTGGTGCTTCGGTAGTTGTTTCATGATCTCGTTGCCTCAGGCATCTTGCAGACTTTTGTCTGTCACTGTGAAAGCTTTATCCCTTCTGTCTGGTATCCCCTTAAACCACATTGCAATGGGATGAAAATAGGGGTGGGCGATATGGGAAAAATATCATATCACGATTTTTTTTAAAAGAAATATCACGATTCACGATTTTATCACTATTCTTTGTCATGTTGGTTTTACTATTTTGGTTTTACAAGTTGTCTGAGCATTACAGCCAAACTAGACAGACAAAGCCTTTCAAGGTAACAAAAAACAAAAAAAGACATGGCAGATATTTAGGCTAAAGTGGGCGAAGATAAAAATGTCATTTTATCTTTCTTATTAAAAAAAAAAAAAAAGAACAAAGATACACATAATATACAAATAAAACAAGCAGTGCTTTATTTTCAGGTACAATAGGTGTATTTAGCAGGAGCATTCAATGAAACTGAATGAACAAGTATAAAAATAAAACACTAGATAGACTGATTCCCAGAGCTGGGTAGTAACTGATTGCATGTAATCTGGATTATGTAATCAGATTCCAAAAATTAAGTACTTGTAATCAGAGTAAATTACATTTTAAAATGCTCGTAATCAGACTACAGTTATTTTTTTATGGATTACATGATTACATATTATTCACACAATAGCAATAAATTATTCATAATTCATTCGACATATGTAATTTAATTGTGAGTTCAGCGAGCAGTTTTTGAGATTTCAGGATTCCCCCATTCATGAAGGTCTTGTACGAGCTGCCCGGGGGCGTTGAAAATATGGCCGCCGAGTGAAGAGACTTTCTTCGAAAGGGAGTTTGTTTTAAAATTATTATAATTGTAATATTTTAAGATTTAATTACTTGTCAGCTTTTCATTAAATTCACAACCCTCCTGCAGTTCCTTTACGAACCCTTTTGGGAAACCTTAAGTAAATATAATGTTTAATGCACTTCGTGTTGTAAATTATAATGAATGGAACAAGTTTTCTTACTCTTTGCACTTTTTACATCATTATGGTACAAGATAATGCTATTTAAATCAATGTGATAAACAAGTTAAATCAAAAGTAATCTAAAAGTAATCTGATTATATTACCTAAAATGTGTAATGTAACGGATTACGTTACTGACTACAATTTTTGTCATGCAATCTGGAATCAGTAACGGATTACAATTTTTAAGTAATCTACCCAGCTCTGCTGATTCCTAAAGCAACTGTATTAAAGTTTTTCAGTCAAGAATAGTGAGTGTTTTTTCTCTTTGCGTTTTGTTGTTTTGTTAACGTTAAATGAATAGTTCCCCCCAAAACTAAATGGTCATCTGTCTGTTAATTCTGTCATAATGTTTTATTTTTATACCATCATTTACTCAAAAGTTGTTTTAAACCTGAATGAGTTTCTTTCTTCATTAAATACATTGAAACTCATTCGGGTTTAAAACAACTTTTGAGTAAATGATGGTATAAAAATAAAACATTATGACAGAATTAACAGACAGATGACCATTTAGTTTTGGGGGGAACTATTCATTTAACGTTAACAAAACAAAACGCAAAGAGAAAAATCACTCACTATTCTTGACTGAAAAACTTTAATACAGTTGCTTTAGGAATCAGTCTATCTAGTGTTTTATTTTTATATTTGTTCATTCAATTTCATTGAATGCTCCTGCTAAATACACCTATTGTACCTGAAAATAAAGCACTGTTTGTTTTATTTGTATATTATGTGTATTTGTAATGTGTATCTTTGTTCTTATTTTTTAATAAGAAAAATAAAATGACAGATTTTATCTTCGCCCACTTTGGCCTAAATATCTGCCATGCATCTTTGTCTTTCTAGTTTGGCTGTAATGCTCAGACAACTTGTAAAACCAAAATAGTAAAACTAACATGACACAGAATCGTGATAAAATCGTGAATCGTGATATTTCTAAAATCGTGATGATATTTTTCCCATATCGCCCACCCCTAGTTGGCTCTAAAATTCAGTCGCAAGTTTGTGAAATTTGTTGGCGCCCTTTGCTCTAGTTTCATGGAAGTGATGTAGGCGACAGCTTGTTGTCAGTTCCTGTGTTGCTTACATCATGCTTTCCTTTTAAAAATGCTTTTGATAACTGTTAGTTCTTTAATATCTCATCATACATGAAACTTCAAAATGAAAATTGTCTGTGGTTTTCTTTTAGCTTGGGTTTCTATACTCTTCTATACTCTAAACATCTGTTATTCTATTGGCTGATCGACTCTTCTGTTGCATCATGGGAATGTTCTCTCTGTAAAGTATCATGATATTATGTTGTTAATGGCTAGATTTGCAGTGAAACCTTCTAATAACAGGCGAAAAGATTCTGCCTTTTTTACATTTTTAAATTGTGTTTGATCTTTTGTAGTAAAGTAACGTTTCATCGTCACTTAAAATAATGTTCCCTTAAGTGCTCCCCCTGCAGGGTCAGTGTAGAATTCATACTTACCTGGCAGGGGAGATACCATGATCAAGAAGGTGGTTCACCCAGGGCGAGGCTCAGCCATTGCACTCCGGTTGTGCTGACCCCTGCGAATTCCCCAAATGTGGGAATCTCGACTGCATAATTTCTGGTAGTGGGGGACTGCGTTCGCGCTCTCCCCTGATTTTCTGGTTTAAAAATAGAATTGCAACGTATAAGGAATTATTACTAGTTTATAAGGAGTTTATCATTTGTGTGAACAAGTTTGATCAGTATGTTTGGTTGTGATAGTACAGTGGGTTGTTTAAATGAACATAAGATAATGATGAAAACCAAAAATTCAAAGGAGTGTGGACTGAAAAATAAATATTCCTTTGTTTCGTGTCATTTGTTGTCAGCTTGTAGCAATTGTGAAAGTGAAGAAGATATTGTGAAAGTGATGAAGATATTGTGAAAGACGTGGTAGGCTTTGGAAGATCTCTTAAATGTTTGTCCTTAGTTTCCGTAATTACAGACTATCTGCCCTGAAATAACGAAATGCTTATTCAATGTTTGAAAGTATAATTTTAAAAACTTACTTCATTTCTTCATGATAGCTGTAAATATTGTTTCTTAAGGTTCTTACTTTGATCATATATGGCCATATTTTTAAAATGCAGTGTGCCCCCAATTCTTCTGTCTTCATCTCCACTCATTGTTCTTTAGTTTATGTAGTGAGTGTGGTTGTAGGACAGTTGAGTTGTGTTGCTGTGCTTTGACCCCTCCCCTCCTCATACTGACTCCCCCTCTCATCCCACCCTTTACCCTCCCTTTTTATCACAGCTTTGTACGCCCATTTCTTGAGCACCGGTCGTTCACACCTTAGATTTGAAGTGGGTTCAAGGAAGGGGGGTTTCATAACCCTTTAAGCCTTACCTTACCTGAGCTATGTTAACAATTGCATTCTGCACCAGAACTATAAGAGTTAAAAAAAATTACAAAATAAAAGCTTACCGTCATCAAATTTGCTGTGTCAAAGAATGCGGTTCCTGCTGTTGATCATTTGTGGGTATCGCTTCTCGGCCTTTTGGCTAAGATCAAGTGTAGTATCTGTTCTTATCAGTTTAATATCTGATACGTGCCCTACCCGGGCACCATATATTAAATTGATTTTTGGAACAGGGAGATGGAATAGGGGCTTGCTCCGTCCACTCCACGCATCGACCCGGTATTGCAGTACTTCCGGGAACGGTGCACCCCCCTAAAATGGTTAAAAATAAGAAGTTTTGTTTATGCTTAATAGTAGTAAATGTGTAAATAGTTATTTTTTTGGGCCTGTAAGACATAGCTTATGTTTTTGATAATAACTACTGCAAATGCTTGCAAACATTTCTTCTGTCTATTTGACAGGTCTGACCAAATCTGTGAAGAATAACGTACTCAAGGTGATGGTGATAATAATAATACTAATTACGAGGTTGGATGAGATTGCTGAATCTGTTATTATTCCTGTGTTATATATGTGAAGGAATGCAATGGATTTGATTAATTTGGGAAAATATTTTTTACATTGTTTAAAACTTTGTCTAACACCCTCTAATGCAAATCACTAGTAAATCCTAGAAACAAACTTTGCATTTATTTGGTAAATAAAAGGGATAACATTTGGATCATTCTTGCACAAAATTTTAAATAATTCCTGCATTTTTATGCATCACCTGTTTATGTATCATATGCAGTTGTTTGAGCTATTTGATTAAAATTATTAAAATATAAAAAAAAAAAAAAGGTTCACCCAGGGCGAGGCTCAGCCATTGCACTCCGGTTGTGCTGAACCCTGCGAATTCCCCAAATGTGGGAATCTCGACTGCATAATTTGTGGTAGAGGGGGACTGCGTTCGCGCTCTCCCCTGATTTTCTGGTTAAAAATAGTTGAATTGGATAGCATTACATTTAGTCTGTGAGGGAGTTTTTGTGCATAAAGTGTTTGTAGAATTCTGAATGCACAAATGCTAAACACTGTCCCTGCTTAATGCACTTAAATTTAGTAGAATGTTATAGTTTTAAATTACAGTATACAATAAACAAAAGTAATAGCATGTATGTAATGTTTTAATTGGATGAGAGAATTTTTTGAACAAAATTATATTAAAAATCTAATTATATGATATTAGGAAGACATAAATGATCACTCCAAATTGAACTCAAATCAATTTGTGTTCATTTAGGAATGTCTGTAAATGCAATAATGGGGATAATGCTGCACTCCACATACAGTTCCTCCAGTACATTGATTTCATTCAACTGCTTAAATCTGATTCTGCATCTGATTTACAAAAAAAAATGACTGTTATGATAGCAGCTGTGCTAAGAGTTTTTTTGTTTGTGATTTACTTTTTCTTAGCTACTTTTGCAAAGTATTATGGCTGTCAACTTGAATTTACAATGAATATTCCTACAGTGACGTTGCTACTTCAAAGCAATAAAAAACAATTAGCTCTTAAAGAATGAAAAGCTTAATCTGGATCAGAAGGATTTGGAAATCCCACATTTTTCTATCCAGGATCAGGTAATCCAACTTTTCTGCTGATTTTTCAAAGCAAAATTGATTATAACTCCTTTTTATAATCAGTGAAGCCGTCTACATTTGTATGATGAACAAATCTCTTATACCTACATTGCACGTACATCTGCACTTTGTTTATGATGAGAATTTGTGAGTCAGAATTCAGTCAACGCACTGAACAACAAATCTCTGCTGTTTTAACGATGACTCATTTGAACGCCTCTGATTGGCCATTGCATTCATAAGCTCAACATAATCGTGTGTAATTAGTTATAACGCGCAACTGTGAAAACCAGTAAAAAGACAAATAAGCCCTACTATTAATTAGATGGTATTACTAGCCTAATAATAATCATTTTGTTACAAATGTTGTGTTCAGCCATTGCACTCCGGTTGTGCTGACCCCTGCGAATTTCCCAAATGTGGGAATCTTGACTGCATAATTTCTGGTAGTGGGAGACTGCGTTTGCGCTTTCCTCTGATTTTCTGGTTAAAAATAGGATTGTAATGTAGACAGTTTTGTAAGGTCCACACATTTGGCCCAAAGAAGGTATCCAGGTGGCTGAAGGTTTCCTGCATGTTTGGTCTTTTCAATGCGCAAAGTTCTTTAATTTAAATTAAACTCTAATCTGACTCCATTTTATGACCTCGTATTTAGGTGGAAATGCAAATTGGTTGTTTGTCTGTTTCTAATTAGTATTCTTCTGATTTGATTATTCTAGTTAACTCTTGACTTTATATTTGCTCATTTATATTTACTGTTCATTCGGGTGCTCATGTTGCTAACGATACAACGTAATCTACTAGAGTCAATAATTACAGAGTAAAACAGAATAAGGTCAAATGTAACAATTTATTATCAGTCAGGTAAATACTGTATGTGTTATGCCAATTACATAGCCAATTCAGAGAGATCAAATCATATCAATACAAAACATAGAATTCTCAAATATAAATGTACGAGTAAAAGATGCATACCTGACTTTATAGAAATACATAGTGTGAAGTGTAGAGACACACCACACTACGGGCTTTTGCAACATTTCCTTAAGTACTTCAGAACAAGACCAACACCCCCCGAGATGGAGACAGGAACTAACAATTGGAGTTAACACCTTTTGGGTAATTTTGACCTGACCCGCCTCTGCAGTGTGCAAAATATCTCTGAACTCTTAGGATCTGTATTACCTTTTAGTTTACTTATAAGAATGAGACCATTGTACCAGTCACTCTGAGATAATTCAAATGATACCAAATATGACTGTAAATATCACTTGCATTAATGTAGAACGTTACATTCTACTATTGACCATTCTGAGTGAGTTGAGTGAAGGGAAGGATGGGTAAGGGGAAGGAAGGGGATGAAAAGGAACCGATGCATATGTGAGAGGCGTTTTCCCGCATTTTCTCTCAGTAGCATGTGGAGACAGATGTCTGTATGTTAATACACTGTGTGTGTGTGTGTGTGTGTGTGTTGTCCATCTCAAAGTGTCTGAGGTTCTGTAATTCTTAGTTTATAAGAAGTTTTTACTAGTTTATAAGGAGTTTATCATGTGGGAATAAGTTGTGGATTTGTACATCAGTATGTTTGATTGTGATAATACAGTGGATTGTTCAAATGAACGTAAAATGATAATAATGAAAACCAGAAATTCAAAGGAGAGAAAAATAAATGTGCCTTTTGTTTCCCCTATGAGTGTTAAACAACAAATATAATTTATAAATTTGTAGTAGGGATGTAACGAAATTATCAATATCGTGATATTGCGATAGCAAAATTGTCTCAATATTATCGTGGTCACATGATGATATGAAGCGATAGGTCTTCGGGCAAAAAGTGTAGTTTTTAAAATATATTTAAACTTCTTATTCTAACATAAGGTTTTAAAGTTGTATTTTGGGCCATTACGCTTTGGCACAGTATAGGGCATGTTGCTGGTGTAACCCCCAAGAAGAAGCAGCTTTTAATTTATTTAAAACTACAAAAAAAAAAAAAGAGACGACAACAACGTAACAGGAGAAGATGGCATTCTTTCAGTCTCCGCAAGGACATTGTTTGTCAAGGACAACTGATGTATAATGCTATGTTGTATAATAAATAAGACCGTTGTTCTTTGCTTTGTTTTATCTTAAATAAGGTGTAACATTTAAAGTATATTAAAATGCAAAAATATGGACGGAGGAGTTCTAGCAGACCAATATCAGCGCTTGCAGTCCTTGTAGAATTGAAGTGTTTTTACATTTTTGGAGAGGTGCACATGTGCAAAAATGTACCCATTAAGCACAGCCAGACTATTTGAATTTAATGATGTATATCTTAATTGAAATAAAATTAAATATATTTGTGTGAGACATTAATATTTTACTTTAACATAACTTTTTTTGTACTGAAACCAATATCTTGTGCACTTAAAATGTCTCAATGCAGATTTTGGTGAGCTTAATAGGTACGTTTACCCTATAGGGTATATATAAGGTATAGATACCTTTCAGCATTCATAGTGCCTTCCAAAACATGCAAGCTGCCCATACCGTATGCACTTATGCACCCCTTACCATCAGAGATGCTGGCTTTTGAACTGAATGCTGATAACACTCTGGAAGGTCTCCTTCCTCTTTAGCCTGGAGAACACGGCATCTGTGATTTCCAACAAGAATGTCAACTTTGGACTCGTCTGACCATAGAACACTTTTCCACTTTGAAACAGTCCATTTTAAATGAGCCTTGGCCCACAGGACACAACTGCGCTTCTGGACCATGTTCACAAATGGCTTCCTTTTTGCATGATAGAGCTTTAGTTGGCATCTGCAGATGACACGGCGGATTGTGTTTACCAACAGTGGTTTCTGGAAGTATTCCTGGGCCCATTTAGTAAAGTCAATGACAGAATAATGCAGATGAGTGATGCAGTGTCATCTGAGGGCCCGAAGACCATGGGCATCCCACAAAGGTCTTCGGCCTTGTCCCTTAAGCACAGAGATTTCTCGTTTAGGATAAACTATCTTATTCACAACATAATGTCTTAATGCCTTATAGGGTTATGATAACCAAAACAGTCCTTAGCTAGATCGAGCTTTGATCTCTGTAAACCAAACTATCACCTTAGGCAAGGCAAGGCAAGTTTATTTATATAGCACATTTCATACACAGTGGTAATTCAAAGTGCTTTACATAAAAGAAAGTGAAATAGACATTAAAATCAATAAAAACATGGAAATAAAAATAATAAAAACAAGGAATTTTAAATTGATATAGAAAATGATTTAAAATCAATTTAAAGAAAATGATTATACATAAAATTTATTGCAGTCAGTTCGGACATATAGCACAGTGCTCATTCAACAAATGCACAGTTAAACAGATGAGTTTTGAGTCTTGATTTAAATGTGGCTAATGTTTTAGCACATCTGATCTCTTCTGGAAGCTGGTTCCAACTGCGGGTTGCATAATAGCTAAAAGCAGACTCCCCTTGTTTTGCGTGAACCCTTGGTATTTCTAACTGATTCGATCCTAATGATCTGAGTGGTCTGTTCGGTTTATATTCAGTGAGCATATCAGCAATATATTTAGGTCCTGGGCCATTGAGTGACTTATAAATGAGTAAAAGTACTTTAAAATCAATCCTAAATGTAACTGGAAGCCAGTGTAAGGACCTGAGGACTGGTGGGATATGCTCAGATTTTCTGGTTCTAGTCAGAATCCTGGCAGCAGCATTCTGGATGAGCTGCAGCTGTCTAATGGTCTTCTTGGGAAGGCCGGTGAGGAGACCATTACAGTAATCCACCCTGCTGGTGATAAAGGCATGAACAAGTTTCTCCAAGTCTTGATTGGAAACAAAACATCTAATTCTTGCAATATTTTTGAGATGATAGTATGCTGATTTAGTTATTGCTTTGACATGACTACTGAAACTAAGGTCTGTCTCCAGAATTAATAAAAAAAAAATTTTCTTCCCACTTTTTGATCATTATAATATTTGATCATTATATGCTTTATACATTTACATTTACATTTATTCATTTAGCTGACGCTTTTATCCAAAGCGACTTACAATTGCTATATATGTCAGAGGTCGCACGCCTCTGGAGCAACTAGGGGTTAAGTGTCTTGCTCAGGGCCACATTGGTGTCTCACAGTGGATTCGAACCCGGGTCTCTCACACCAACGGGATGTGTCTTATCCACTGCGCCATCACCACCCAACTTATAACTGAAAACCACGATACTGCGATTCTGCGGTAATATGTTTCTAGAAAATCCTATAATGATACATCACGATATCTCTAAACAAAATGCCTGTGAAAAGGTTAAGTGCAAGTTTTCTTTCTTTATTCAAGTCAAAAATGTTAGAAAACAGCAAAAAAAAAAAGTTCTGTAAATCAGTTTTAACATGTTGAGTAGGCTAAATTAATCATTTTATTCTTGGACTTATTAAAAGCTTACACTTTTCTTTCTCTGTGTGTAAACAAACGCATTTAACTGCTTATCAAACAGGGGAAAAAAAACAAAACTAGATGGAACCTGGACCTGGTACATTTTCAAAATTTACCAGGAGTGCTTTCTCAACCTTTCTACTCCTCTCATCATAAAAACAGAACTGCATTACGTCTCTGACAAGGTTTTGTTTCGTCCTCCATGCCATAGGTGAAGATTTTGTTTCTGCCTTTCGGTGCCCACTGTTCACACCGCATAACGTGCACTTGTAATATCTGAGAGAGAGTGAGAGCATCCTGTTTTGTTCACATAAAACTGGATGCACCGGCGGCACGCATTTTTAGTTTAATTAAAATATCGATATTTGGCGCCAGATATCGATTACCGTATCGCACTGAGAAGAATTGTGATATATCGCCATATCGATTTATTGTCTCACCCCTATTACATATTCATCCAAACGCTGATCAGCACTGTGTCTTCTCTTGAATTGCATCCAGGAGGGCTGAACTACAGTCTCGTGCTACAGCGCCACACTGGTCAAACCGCAGTATTGCAGGCTCTCACATCAGGTCATAGGAGATCAAACGACTACTCGACAACAAAAATATTTGTAATATTAGTAAAAAAAAACATGCCTCTGTTTGCTGTAAAAACGTATTGGGCATAGCCAACACTTTCAGAAAACGGCGGTTACCTTGCTGGGAGGGTTTGAAATCATCGTCGAAAAAATGATCACTGCACACTCTCTTAAATATCAGAGCATGCTCGGGTGTGTTGATATCCAAGTGCAGCAACCACAGCTTAAATCGCTCAGGATTGTGTATAGGAAATCTATGAAATCTTAGCGAAAATTTTCTTTTTGGTTTTTTAATATTAAAACATCCAGGATACGCACACGAAATATGACCATTTTAAACAATAAACTGACACAACGGTCCTCCTCCTCCACATTTGTAAACACTGACTCGGTACTTCCACCTACGTCAAGCGTAATTACGTTCTCCGTAATTACGTATTACTTGAACTCATGAACGTGCATCGCAGAACAGAGCAAGGCGAGCATTTGTGTTTGTAAATCATATAATTAAAAAAAAATAATTAATTACCAATCGTTTAACTAGATAACACCCTTATTCATCGTCTGGTATCGTTTATAGCCCTTTGAAGCTGCACTGAAGCTGTAATTTTGACCTTCAACTAGGGATGCTCCGATCAGGATTTTTGCAGCCGATACGAGTACCGATTTCTTGTCATGGTGATCGGCCGATACCGATGCCGATTCTGATGCTTCAAGCTTTATATAACATATGTAATAATATTATATAAATAATCATAAAAATTATTCCTTATACAGTGAACATTTTAATATTCCTTTAAAATGGTGTTTATGCATAACGTTATGTATATCAGGGATACTTAATATAAGACAAATATAAATGCAAACAAAATGTCTGATGCAACCCAAGGCAGAGATGGGCTAGGACTCGAGTCGCATTTTTATAGCCTTCAGACTTGACTTGACCTGAAATGACTCCAGACTTCATTCGACTCGAGGAAAAGGACTTGTGAATATTTTAAAAGCAATTCGAGTCTTTTATCCTTAAATACTTCTATAAGTGCATCCGCACCCCGGCATCCATCCGGACTCCGAGCCGTAACAGCAGCACCATTTTAAGTGAGCGGCGCATCAAAACAGCGGAGCGGATCACATTACAAGCGCTCCGGGTTGTTTATGGTAAATATCTTTCCATGCTATATCCTCGTATTTTTATCTAAAGCTAAACACGCTTTATTCAAGCCCTTTCAGCTCCGTGCGCTTTCTCTCTCCGGATGCACGCCGGTGCCAAGTTCAAGAGCTGCCGTGGTTATTTTAACAACAACAGAAACACGGTGAGAGGCAAAATTATAGATTACTTTCACTAAAATACAGCAGAAAAAACAATGCTGCAAATACAGTTATTTTTCTTACTATTTCAAACCAGATGTAACAAGACGTTTCTGATCTACATTTAGTTATATATATATATATATATATTTAAACTTTGAAACTGTTATTCTTTTCTGCTCAAGATGAGAACGTTTTGATTATCCAATGTTAGAGAGAGGACAAAATAAATAGAAACATTTAAACTTCAATATGGCAAAGTCTGATGTAACTCATAAGGTTTAATGCTGTCCAATATAAGACTGAAGAGGAAAAAAGAAACTGAAACATTTAAACTACTGAAAGAACAAAACGGAGTAGTTTCACAGTTATCCATGGGCGCTGCGGATAATCCGCGGGTCGGGTAATAAAAAAATGCATTCTGATTATTTGCGGTTGGGTCGCCGGTGGATAAAATAAATCACAAATTATGCAATATTAACTACATTCTTTTCATTAGGCAGACAATTTCATTTGTGTGTGTGTGTGTTCGTCTGATCGGGAAGTTGCAGTGACAGAAACGGTGACATTCCAGATAAAGTTTAAAAGGAGTAAAGCCTCTGTTAATGCTATTGAGTAGGCTAATATGGCCAAAGAAGATATTTTGTTTTATTAATAAACGTTCATAGAGCGGCCGCGATCAGCTCCGGTGCCCGTGCCGTTAAGCCTGCGCTCCGCAGACGCGTGCAGTGATGCGCAGATCAGCTCTAACGTCACTGAATCTGCTGTTAAAAATTAACCATACATTCATAGTATCATAATGCAAAACATACACGACATATAGTCAAACAATTTTTCATTGTTTCTTGAAATGTCATAGGATTTCCACATTGGCGATGACTGCAGCATATGTCCCCATGCATCATATATGTCGCCACACGTTGACGTCATCAAATTTTGATCGGTACATGAGATCGGCCAAATGTATGAGTACCGATCGAGTCATAAAATGTGAATATCGGCCGATCGATCGGAGCATCCCTACCTTCAACCTTTTGGAGTCCATTGAAGTTCACTATATGGATTCAAATCCTGGAATGTTTTCAACAAAAACCTTAATTTCTTTTCGACTGAAGAAAGATATACATAAACATCTTGGATAACATGGGGGTGAGTAAATTATCATGAAATTTTAATTTGAAAGTGAACTAATCCTTTAACTTAATTACTTGCTAGATGTTCTCCCAGCTGAATCTTTTCAAAATTTTTCAAGACGTGGTAGGCTTTGTAAGATCTTTTAAATGTTTGTCCTTAGTTTTCGTAATTAAAGACTATCTGCCCTGAAATAACAAAATGCTTATTCAGTGTTTGAAAGTATAATTTTAAAAACTTGCTTCATTTCTTCATGATAGCTGTAAATATTGTTTCTTAAGGTTCTTACTTGGATCATATATGGCCATATTTTTAAAATGCAGTGTGCCCCCAATTCTTCTGTCTTCATCTCCACTCATTGTTCTTTAGTTTATGTAGTGAGTGTGGTTGTAGGACAGTTGAGTTGTGTTGCTGTGCTTTGACCCCTCCCCTCCTCATACTGACTCCCCCTCTCATCCCACCCTTTACCCTCCCTTTTTATCACAGCTTTGTACGCCCATTTCTTGAGCACCGGTCGTTCACACCTTAGATTTGAAGTGGGTTCAAGGAAGGGGGGTTTCATAACCCTTTAAGCGAACTAATCCTTTAACTTAATTACTTGCTAGATGTTCTCCCAGCTGAATCTTTTCAAAATTTCTTGCTTTTTCAGCCCTTTGTTGCCCCCGTGCCAACTTTTTAAGACCTGTAGCAGGCATCGAATTTGAAATGAGCTCATTTAGGCTAGTGGATAAGTGTAAAATTTCTCCATTTAAACATTTAGGTTCTCTGTTTTATGGTAAATAAAATATTTGCTCATGTGATTTGAAAGTCTTTCAGTGTATTCAAAATTAAAAAAACATCCCAATATTTCCAGAATTCGGGTCGTACATTCACTCCTCCTTGCTGGACGTCTAGCGAGGGGGAGCTACATGTAAGCGCCTCCCATTTGTTCTGCAGTGAGCATTTCATCAGAAGGCCCAACCATCTAAATGTAGCTGTCAATGATCCGTGATCATGATAAAAACTTAAGAACCAATGGTTCAACAAGATCTAGAGTTTAGAGTAGATTGAGAGTTTAGATCGTGATGATGAACCATATGGAGTGAAGTAACGTTTCATCGTCACTGAAAATAATGTTCCCTTAAGTGCTCCCCCTGCAGGTTCAGTGTAGAATTCATACTTACCTGGCAGGGGAGATACCATGATCAAGAAGGTGGTTCACCCAGGGCGAGGCTCAGCCATTGCACTCCGGCTGTGCTGACCCCTGCGAATTCCCCAAATGTGGGAATCTCGACTGCATAATTTCTGGTAGTGGGGGACTGCGTTCGCGCTCTCCCCTGATTTTCTGGTTAAAAATAGAATTGTAATGTATATTATTACTAGTTTACAAGGAGTTTATCATTTGTGTGAACAAGTTTGATCAGTATGTTTGACTGTGATAATACAGTGGATTGTTTTGGGAAATCAGGGGTGTCCAAACTACGGCCCGCGGGCCATCTGCGGCCCGCTATCACTCCTGTGGCGGCCCGCGAGGGATTTAAAAAAAAAAAAAAATGATACCAATCTGCAGAGGTGGGCAAACTACGGGTGTTTTCATCCAGCTCCTGAGGCAGTTGTTCCAATATAGTTCCAATAACGTTCGCAAAAGAACCCGACTGTAAGTACATTAACATTATTTGTCTTAACTCTTAGCGTACGTCTTTAGATTTCAAGTTGTTCCCGCATTTTCCCGAGAAGTCTCTGGTGTAAAGTTATAGCGGAAGTACGGATCCACTGCTTCGCGGAAAAGCGGAAGTTAGCTGACGTCATTGTGAAAAGGGCCTATTGTGAAAGTGATGAAGATATTGTGAAAGACGTGGTAGGCTTTGGAAGAGCTTTTAAATGTTTGTCCTTAGTTTCCGTAATTACAGACTATCTGCCCTGAAATAACGAAATGCTTATTCAATGTTTGAAAGTATAATTTTAAAAACTTACTTCATTTCTTCATGATAGCTGTAAATATTGTTTCTTAAGGTTCTTACTTTGATCATATATGGCCATATTTTTAAAATGCAGTGTGCCCCCAATTCTTCTGTCTTCATCTCCACTCATTGTTCTTTAGTTTGTAGTGAGTGTGGTTGTAGGACAGTTGAGTTGTTGTTGTGCTTTGACCCCTCCCCTCCTCATACTGACTCCCCCTCTCATCCCACCCTTTACCCTCCCTTTTTATCACAGCTTTGTACGCCCATTTCTTGAGCACCGGTCGTTCACACCTTAGATTTGAAGTGGGTTCAAGGAAGGGGGGTTTCATAACCCTTTAAGCCTTACCTTACCTGAGCTATGTTAACAATTGCATTCTGCACTAGAACTATTAGTTAAAAAATTAACAAAATAAAAGCTTACCATCATCAAATTTGCTGTGTCAAAGAATGTGGTTCCTGCTGTTGATCATTTGTGGGTATCGCTTCTCGGCCTTTTGGCTAAGATCAAGTGTAGTATCTGTTCTTATCAGTTTAATATCTGATACGTGCCCTACCCGGGCACCATATATTAAATTGATTTTTGGAACAGGGAGATGGAATAGGGGCTTGCTCCGTCCACTCCACGCATCGACCCGGTATTGCAGTACTTCCGGGAACGGTGCACCCCCCTAAAATGGTAATAAAAAAAAAAAGGTTTGTTTATGCATAATAGTAGTAAATGTGTAAATAGTGTTTTTTATTTTTTGTTTATTTTTATTTTGGTTGAGTGAAAAATTGCTGTCAGTATGTATGATTATGTTTGGGATGGATTGTTGTAGTTTAACTTTTAGAAGATGTGAAGTAATGATTCTGTCTACTATTTATTCATTTATTTTTGTGTGTTTGTTTTAATCAGCATGCAAGAAGATAGGGATTATTAAACCTTTTGTCTGAGTGTGTGTGTGCGCAGAAGCAATGGGTAAAAGTTTAGCTGCTTAGGCTAGTTTGCCCCTGCTGGTAGGTGCTGTAATTACTCCATTTTGCAGCCAAAACTTTGTTTTACATTTATGGCGATTAAAAATGAAACATCTATTGTAACAGTGGTTTACTCAATTTTAATTCAGTTTGGGTACCAGAGAGTTTAAACAAACTGACAAAAAACATTTTTATTTCTAATAAACCACCCTTACAGAAAAAAAATGCAGAAATGCTTCGGTATCATGTAAACACAGTAATTTAGGTCTTAAGTGAAAGCAAACAGCTGAGGAAAAACATGTGTAACAGTATAATGGATCCGGACTGCTCTTAAAGTGACAGCAGTTTAATATTCCCGCTGTCTGTCATTCATATTAATCAAACAACAAAAGAGAGACAATTTCTCACTGCTCTTGATTATATCATTTTTGTAACTATTAAGAAGAAATATTTTATTTACACAGCTGCCTTTTTATACATTTGATTCCTTGATACCAAGCGCAGGCTTTACGGCTCCACGGGCACCGGAGCTGATCGCGGCAACTCTATGAACATTTATTTATAAAACAAAATATCATCTTTGGCCATATTAGCCTACACAATAGCATTAACCAGACTATCACCTTAAAAAAAAAAAAAAAAAATTCGCACTTATAAAAATATTTGATCATTAGCTAGCTCCACACTGGAGAGCTGCTTTATAACAGAAAATCAAGTTGTAATTACAACTGAAAGTGACACTGACTTGTTTTCCATGTTTAATACTGTAAAGCTGCTTGAATTAAGGCTATTGCATAAAGTTCTATATAAATAAACATGATGTGACCGGACTTTACAGGAGTACCTTACTGAACTGCAGAGCTCATGGAAACATCCACATCCTTCTAATCAGATGCATTTTTAACTGCTGCTTTCACGCTGCTGTCAGTTTTTGTTGTTTATTTCGTTACTGAGAGGAAAGCGCGCAATATATATTTACATATTCATCCAATATTCATTCAGCCACTCAGCACTGTCTCTTCTCTTGAATTGCATCCAGGAGGGCTGAACTAGAGTCTTGTGCTACAGCGCCACACTGGTCAAACCGCAGTATTGCAGGCTCTCACATCAGGTCATATGAGATCAAACGACTACTCGGCAATTTTTTATTGTCAATAATGTCGACTAATCGTTGCAGCCCTATTAGGGGTCGACCGATATGTGTTTTTCAGGGCCGATGCCGATACCGATTATTACAGACCAAGTAGACCGATAACCGATATATGTGTCTGGTGTAAAAATGAAAGTCAAAATTAAGAATAACAAGGGCTCTGACAAAAACGGCCTTCCCTAGTGTTGGTTGCAATTCTTACTCTTGTCTTCCCCCATGCATCCATCTACAATAAGGGTAATATATAAAGAGAGAGTTAAAAGTGGGGTCACTGTATGCTTCATGATTAAGCCTATGAATACTAAATACTACAGCTAAACAGCTTGGGGAAATGTAAGTATTTGGCTTCAATAATTTACATGTTAGAAATGTATGTGTAATAGCATAACCTCTCATAATTCTTCATTAATTATTTTCGGTTGACTAAATCATAACCTACAAGAGGTGACTATTCAATTCATCATCTAATGCACATCAATTGATTAATTTAAAAAGCGCAATGTATATAATACGTGTAAATAATTTAATTGTCTTCATAGCTCCATTGTATAAGTTGCGAAGAAGACCGCAACTATTTTAATGAAACTATAACACTAATAGCCTGTTATAGGCTCACTTGGTTCAATAGCCTATTGAAATGTCCCAATTTCCATCATCCTAATCTTGGCCTATGTGACAGTAACTTAATCTTGGCCTATGTGACAGTATCTTAGTCTTGGCCTATGTAACAGTAATTTCCATTAGTTTTCATTTACAGAGCAGTGCAAATGAAGGCATAAAACATTAATTTAATTTATCTTTTAATCAAATGAGAGTTGAACTCTATTTTTTGGCAAACAAATGTTTACTATTAAAATTAAAACATGTAAGAAATCGTGTATTGTGTGATTGTTCTTTTAAACAAAGGTTGTAATAATTGTAGTAGCATTAGTAAATAAACCAAACTTTTATTTTGACGGGTTGCCATGAGGACCTCTTAAGTTTCTGTAGCCTATTTATGATATGATGATCGTTTTACTCAAACGAAACAGTCAAATGCTCATGAAGTAACTCTCAGAGCAGTTCTGGGGATGATGTTCATGTATTTATGTCCTCATTTAGTGACATGGCAGATGCGGAAAACACCGCGAGCGTCGCGCACTTCAGTGTGTGTGTGTGTGTCAAAACCGCGCGTCTGTGCCTTTCACATATACAGAAACACGCCGAACATGCAGAATTCATATTTAAATAGTCTTTTTGCAGCTTAATGTTTACAGAGTCCATATCATGAGTCGATTTAAGTGTACTGACCTACTTTTGATTAATTCATCCAAACTTTTGACTAATTCCGTGACTCCGCGTTATACAGTAAATTCCATTTAAGTTATATGACTGGATTCCGCGATTCCCCCTGCGTTTCCCCCCATCTCGGAAACCATAAATAGATAAAATTGAGGTTTTTACTAATTCAGTGTAGTGGATTGTAATTTATTGCAACTTGTGCAAGGTCTGCTGCTGCCTTTGAGAGAGAACTGATGCGTGATGAAGCAGCACCAGTTAGCAAGCGCTTTCGGTGTGAGAGCGCCTTTAGTCTTCCACGTTGATTGGTCAGACTCCTGACTCTCAACAAATCACATGCGCGGTGGGCGGAGACTGCTCTAGGCCACAGAGTGGTGAGTTCCGACAGGCTGCATCAGAGCCAAATAGCGCGTTTCATAATTAAATACTTTTATCGGCACATCGGTTTTGAAAATGACCGATGCCGATTATCATAAAAATGCTTAATATCGGTGCCAATAATCGGCCAGGTCGATAATCGGTCGACCCCTAAGCCCTATGCCTGGGCCTCCAGCTCAGCTTCATTGTCTTTTGCTGGGGACTCTACATTTCCACTAGATGGATACTTAGGAGTACAAAACAAAACATTTTAACACGTCTTACTAATAGGAAGACATTAGTAATAAATAAACATTCACATGTTATGAAACACTTTGACGAGAAAAAAACGTTAATGCGTCTAATATAGTAAAAAACATACCTCTGTTTGCTGTAAAAACGTATTGGGCATAGCCGACGCTTTCAGAAAACGGCGATTACCTTGCTGGGAGGGTTTGAAATCATCGTCAATAAAAATGATCACTCCACACTCTCTTAAATATCAGAGCATGTTCGGGTGTGTTGATCTCAAGTGCAGCGAGACTAACCACAGCTTCAATCGCCCAGGATTGTGTATAGGAAATCTATGAATTGGCATAATTTTCTTTCCTAGCGATAATTTTCTTTTTGGTTTATTAATATTAAAACATCCAGGATACGCACACGAAATGACCATTTTAAACAATA